>NC_059074.1:24042166-24343844 GCF_020497125.1 Mauremys mutica
TATGTTAAGAGTCTGATTTCCATAACCACTTGTGGAGACTTCTGCATTTTGGCAACTAAAGCTGATGAAAACCAACCTCAGGTAAAATATTTTTTTTCATATCTCGTTTGAAACAATCGTGAATTTTAAATGGATGTTGTCAGGCACAAATGTGGCCAACCTTAAAATTGCAGTCAGGTGGTAGGAAAATGTACCTCAGTTTCTGAATCTGCACCATTCTATCAACTTCAATTAAATATAGCCACTATTTGGATGGGACACACTTTTTAACAAGACAAAAATTGCAGCAGGAGTTAACTAACAAACCCTATCCTCATTGTTCTTACAATGTGTAAGAAGAGGAGCAATGTTAACTGTTGCTGCTTTAGAAACCTTGAAAACAATTTTGAAAGAAATACAGGATCAGTATTTAGAAAAAAATCAAGACTTTAAAGATTGTTTTGATCAATGGAAAGCAGAAAATGAAATAACTATTATAAACCCAGACCTGAAAAAAGAGTTCTGTGTAAGTTCGAAAACTTGTCTCTCACCAAAAGAAGTTGGTCCAATAAAATGTTACCTCACTAACATTCTAGACATATCTGACTGCAATCCTTTCATCATCATCATCATCATCATCATCATCATCATCAAAAAGTCATTGATATATTGAGTCACTCTTAAACTGATAATCTACATGTTAGACATCTTTTGTTTTAAAATAAATGAAAACCCATTAATTTAGGCCCCTATTCAGGAAGGTATGAAAGCACCTGTACAGTTCCATTGAAGTCAAAGGGGCTACTCAGTTGCCTAAAGTTATGCATGGATTTAAGTACATGCTGAATTGGGAGCACTTAATGGGAGATTTTCTATTGTGTTCAATGGGCTTTGGATCAGACCTTTATAGGAGACATACTAAAATATGCAAGATATGTCCCTATCAATTACAAAAACAATAAAAGATTTTGAGATAATATGATTAAAATAATAGGTGGGAAAAGATGGAATAAAATGTACATTTCCAAATGTAGTGTCCAACTTCAAGTCCAAAGACTGGTCTACACTGGAAAATTAAAGAATATAAAGAGTGAAAGTGAGTGTGAGGTGGGGCTGCAGGGGCCATTTCTTCTTTTAAGTTTTTAAAACAGAATTATAAAAATAAATCATGCTTGTATTGTTTCTTCTTTCTTTCATGGTATGATCTTTCATATCTATATAAAAGGTCTGTATGTGTTGCTAAAGGGTTAGTACCATGAACTGTTTACATCTCACATTCCACTTTCTTTGTAGCACCTAGATACTATGATGATAGATGCTGTAAAAATGTCTAGGATAGATGTACATTTAACTACCAGATTTACATCATTTAATGATTACTGCATTCATTTCTGAATTAATTCAGTTATTTTCTATATCATTTGTATGTTGCTTACAAAGGAGGAGCATGAAATGGAGTCAATTGGTGCAACGGTAAAAGAATCATTTTAGTGCTAATTCAACTGATTGTACAGTAATAGTGTGCTGTGGTGTGTGCTGGAAATATGGTCCTATGATACATGGCCAGAAACATCCAACTAAATTGAAGTGCAATTAACTGAGAGATTTTCCTGGACTGCACCTTTTAAAATCTGCAACTCTACTGGTTTGGGTGAAGACATTTGATCTTCTTTCTTGGAAATAAATAAGCAAAACCCTTTTATTTTTAATTGTTCAGGATTACAAATGTCTCATCTTTCAGTTTCTTCTCCACTTCTCTTATTACCGGTAGGTCTGTATCTTCAATGCTGCCTTTACTACTAAGGGCTGGTCAACATTCAGTGACAGAAGTGGGCAAGCTTAACTTTCTGCTACTGGATCGTTAGAATTGCTCTGTGAAGCAATATATCATATGTATATACTAAGATTTTCTTTCTCTGTAGATATAGTTAACTAGAATCATGACCTCAAGAGGAGAGTTTTGTGACAGATACTGTAGTGGGAGCTGATGAGACAAAAGGGCTAGTTCCAGCAACATTGCCTAGAGGGTATCACAAGGGAAGATGAGGAGGGATCCTCAGCTGGACTTGAAGAGGATACAGTGCTGTGGCTTGACAACCTCTTCTAACTCTCAGACATTCTACTTTGCTCAGACCTAGTGTAATGCAACCTCTTCAATTCCAGCAGCGCATTTCTCTCCTTGCCTCCCACTCCATTGTGCATTTGGAAACTCTTGTCCCATCAGCCTTCTTCTGATTTCATGACATAGAATCTTAGAAGTGCAGCAACAAGGATATGGTAGAGAAACTGAGAGTGGGTTAAAATGTAGGGATAATTTGCACCCCCCCCCACCCAAAAAAAGGCGGGAGGGTTAAAATTACAATTACAAATAACAGGTGTGGAGTCTCAATTTTTGATAGTGAAGTCAAGGAATATCATTGTATTTAATCAGAAATCTAAAATTCTGGCTTAAAATTACAAAGAACAATTATGAGAAAACTAGAGAAAAATAAATCGTTAAGTTTTAGCAACTGCTCTCTACTTACCGAGAGAATGAGGAGAGTGGATCACCTACTGAAAAACTGAAAAGATCTCTTCTTTTTTGATGCTCAGATATTTTATCTTTTTCTGAGCAACAGGCTTTTCGTACACCACATGCATTTTAAGTGCTATATATTTGCCTTCTTATGTGCAAGCTATGTGTGCAGCAGTTTAAAGGGGCAGGTGATACAGTTTTTTCCATAGCCTCTGCAGTTACATGACTCAGTCAGCAAAATGAAAGAACTGTGGAGAGCTAATTCTTTTCCATATCTTGGAGAGCAAGTATACCAGCTCCTTGATGATTTCGGGTATAGAAATCCTGCTTTTGAACCTGGAGCTCCTGCAGCACATGTTGCTGTCAGTTTCCATTTGTCTCATTTAATAGGCCCTCACTTTCCTATTCAATCATTGATGTAAATGTTTTCATTCCAGGATTTGAAAAATAAGCATACCAATGGCAAATAGGTAGCATTCTCTAGAGAATGGGGTCCAAGCTGCCATTTCGTTTACGAGTCACATCTTCCTGAGTCTCTTGGCAGACTGATCCAGATCATCTGTTAATGTTCATAGCTTTTCCAAGCAGCAGTAGCAGCAGAGTAAAAGCGGCAAGATTCTAGTCAGTTTTTCTGTAGCTGCTCAGAATCCTGTGGTATAGGGAAGGCAGGTGGGTAAGGCCAAAGCAAGAACTCTGCCTTCTAGCAGCTACAGATGTGTCAGATTGCAAATGTATCATATACCTGTTATCCTGATGCTGATACCCTCAGTGCTTCCATCCTTTGTATGTCTACACTGCAAAGGAAGACCTGTGGCTGGCCTGTGCTAGCTGACCGCAGCTGTCAGGGCTCAGGTTGGGGGGCTGCTTCATTTCAGTGTAGACTTTCAGGCTCGGACTGCAGTCCGAGCTCTGGGACCCTGCCACCTCGCAGCATCCTAGAGCCCAGGCTCCAGTCCATACCCGGAAGTCTACACTGCAATGAAACAGCCCCACAGCCTGAGTCCCACGAGCCTGGGGTGTCTAGTTGCAGTGTAAACATAGCTTGAGAAATGTCTGAAAGGGCAGGACCCTTGTAAGGAATCCCAGCACAGTACACCTTTTAAGACACTGGGGATATGTCTATACTACCCGCCGAATCGGTGGGCAGCGATCAATCCGGTGGGGGTCGATTTATCATGTCTAGTCTAGACACGATAAATTGATCCCTGAGCACTCTCCCATCAACTCCTGGGAGACTGGCCTTGTCACCAGCATATTACCCCTTGCTGGTGGGGCCTTTTGTTCTTTCATGCCGTCTTTTGACTAGTAGATGCAATCCTTTGATAGTATGTGGTTAGTCATTTTTTCAAGCCCCGTTTCATAGTTTGAGACTCATATAGAGGTAGGAGGTAAGAGTAGTATTATTCTCATTTTTGCACTGCATTTGTGTTTATGATGCCTTTAGTACTTCAGCTCTCCATGCTGCTGAACAGGATTGTGATCCTGTGAGATGTACAGGTTATGAGCAGCATTTCACAAAAGGATGACCTTGTACAGAATGTTAACTTTCCGACCTAAGCAAACATAGTAGCACTGATTTTTGCTCTTATTTCCATACAGTACGTGCTGGTTCTCTGCAATTCTATTGGTACGCCCCTTGATCCAAAGTATATCGACATTGGTAAGCAAATACTAACAATGTTGTTCTGTTGCTTTTTCCACTTCTTATACCAAATATCTTATTATGGTCATTTAAACTACTGTGAAAAACTGTTAAATAGGACAACAATATTTTGTTTCTACAAATCCTTCACTTTTCTGTGTCATATCGACTATGATTCTATTATATCAGCCACTATGCCTTCCTCTTAGATTTAAATATAATGGGAGAGTAAACAATAGAAATTCAAGGTCACTGTGGAGTAAACTGTGATATGTATTAGGAACTGAGTATTAAACCACTATTTTTTATTAATAAAGTAGTTGTAAATACTTTAGTTCTATAAACACACTTCTGTTGCTCATAAAAAAAGTCTGAACCTACCCTGACTTCTCTGATTAATGCAACCTATTAACAATGGGAGCTTTTTTTAACTGGTACCATTTCTCTGTTTTTCAGTAGATATTTTTAATGACTTAAACTTTTTCCATTACAGCTACAGTAATGCTTCTATTATTAACAAATGCACATTTCTAAAGAGTGAATCCTTTCTCAGATCTGTTAAACTAGTTTGACTCACACTTTCACTAAAACATGTTGCTGCTTCCCAAATAACCTTTACTTTTAAAAACAACTTCTCTCGTTACTTTAATGTCAACTACATCTGCAGGGTCATCTAAGGATAATATATGTGCCTCTTTGTAACATTAAGTATTTAAAAACAATTAAACATTAGAAAGGCAGGTTCATCTGATAGACATGAACTTTTTCTGCTGGTTAGTTGGTTGAGTTGCATTAAACAAATATTTCAAATGGTTGGCAAATGCTACTAATCCTGCAGTCTTTACTCAGGCAAAACTCCCAGTAAAGGCAGTGAGGCGTTTTGCCTTAGTAAGGACTGTCAATTGCACTCTTAACAATCAGAGGGAAGCTTTGGGACAGATAAAAGAGAAAAATAAACTGACAAACTTCACAGTTTTTCAGTTAATAAGGCCCTGTTGTCCAATTCAGCATTCAATAGTTGTTATTGAAATGTGGCAGTAACATTCTAAATCCCTATTTTCAGTTGTTCATATCTTGAGGAACTTTCATCTTTCAGGAGATGTTTTCACATGCTTGCTCTCCGCCCCAGAATGATTATTCAAAAAAAGTTTGAGCAAAAATATTCTGTAATTTTTGAATATGAGAGTACAAAATATATTACTGTATTAAATATATATAGTAACTCTTTAGCAGCTCTACAGCCACAATGGCTGGAAGTTGAAATTTGGCAGTAGTAAAGAAAAGGCAAAGTGTCTTATATATTCAAGAGAACATTGGTTGTAATTTCACCATGTTATGAAGTTTTAAAAATAGCTTACTGAGCATGTGCATCACTTTACTTTTTATAAGCTCATGAAGTGCAGAGTTAAAGAAGGATTTGCTCTTCAAGCGCACATAGCTAATCTTGCTAGGTAGTGAAAGCATATTGAAACAGATTGCCCTAAAACTGGGAGGGGTTAATGAGTATGAGTTGCTCATAAGTAACGCTGTGTTTTAGTCACGGGTATTTTTAGTAAAAGTCATGGACAGGTCAGGAGCGGTAAACAAAAATTCATGGCCTGTAACCTGTCCATGACTTTTACTATATACCCCTAACTAAAAAACTTGGGTGGGGGGTGGGGGCATGGTGGGCTGTGGGGGAGGTGGTCCAGGACTCCCACTGGTGCTGTGGGGGTGGGCAGCAGCATTTTTTTTATATATAATTTGGGGTATACATTTAGTTTGAACCTCTGTTATGATATTTTTAAATAGTCTCCATGCAGTTTGCAAGCATTTCACCCCTGTGGCTGTTCCTTTTAATTTCCATTTAAAAGATCTGTCGGTTGTAAAATTTAAAAGAAGGCAAAATGCATGTTTTCCTCAGGCCAAATCATTAAGTCCACATTAATGAAGGAGGATTTCAGGATTTGGCCCTTTCATAATTAATTAAGACAAGTCTGTCATATATACAGCACTTTCAAGTAATGTATTTTGCTCAAAATTCTAATTGTTTTCACCTAGTTGCAGTCAAGGAATCCTGCATAGTGCTTTATCTTCTTTGGGTCATGCTATTTGCCACTTCAAATGTTTTCTTGACTTATATATATATTTGGAAATGTATTAAGCTGTATTAAAGTCACTTTAATTCTGAAGAAGAGTGTCCATGGAGGGGTTTAATGTGGTTCAATGAACTGAATGGATGAACTATCAAGCTACAGATCAGTAAGGAGATATATAAAAAAATAGACAGGGTTGAAATAGTTAATCCTAAATCAAGACCAGGATATTGATTTTATTGCATACACATCATTAGAGCTTTGCTTGATGTCCCTAGAATCTCCTTACTGATCTGTAGCTTGATAGTTCATCCATTCAGTTCATTGAACCACATTAAACCCCTCCATAGACACTCTTCTTCAGAATTAAAGTGACTTTAATACAGCTTAATACATTTCCAAAGTGAATTAAAGTAAACTAAACTGAATTAAGGATACACAATAAGTGTGTCCACACAGGGGTTTAATGAGGTTTATCTAATCCACTTTAAAAGTTCATTTGGATTAGCTTTCCTGAGTGCAATACTTTATGTGTTTAAACTGTGTGTGCACAGGTATTAAGAAGTAGTAGGGGGAGATTCAAGCTAACTTGATTGATTTAAGCTAACTTGATTGAGCTCACATGATTGAAAAATACCCTTCTTTTGCCTGTATATATACAGCTACAGTGAAGTAACTCAGTAATGAATGAAATATACCGGTATTCTGTAGTTATTTTTTCCATAGGACTAGAGAGATGCAATTCTGTCCACTTGAGCAAAATGTCACTTGTTTCCATTTGATGAATTTGGTCCATGTTTTAATTTGCCATTCTAATTTTATTACTGTTCGGATTGTATTACAGGACCATTATTTGTTACAATGACCAAAACCCATGTGATAGCAGCTTCAAAAGAAGCATTTTATATCTGGCAATACCGTGTTGCCAAGAAGCTCACAGCAATGGAAATTAATCAGGTAGCACGGACTAGAAAAGAAGGCAGAGAGAGGTTTGTCTCAGTTTTTATATATAATATATATATATTTTTTGCTTTAGCACAATATGATTGTTCAGAGAGCGTTCCTGGAAATATCCACTCCTTTCCTCTCATCATTTTTATTACTTCAGTTTGCTGACTCATAAGCCTAAGTAAATGAATAAGAATAATTTTTAATGCATAGTCGTTATTGAGAACTGCTTTTGGTTAGAGCATTTTCACAGTCTCCTCCTGCCTCTGTGACCTCCTGTTCAATGTCTCCTTTGGTGACTCCTTCATCCTCTCCCACTCTTGGAGCTCAGTCTTTGGCTTCTTTTCTTCTTTACACACACTATCCCTAGGCTTATCCACTCCTGTGATTGTGTCCATGGTGATGACATCCACAGCTACCTCTCTACCCCTGACCCAGAGGCAATGTATGAGGGAAGGTCATGTGACATCCTCCCCCCCCCCCCCCGATTTTCTGCTAACAGCTAAATGTTCTGAGGGGACCCATCCAGAGGGGCCACTGCAGACTCTGCCCCACAGAGCAGTGAGGTTGGGCAAGGCCTTGTGATTCCCAGCAGCGAGGAGGCAGCAGCTCCCCCTGGCAGCAGCACTTACCATGGGTCTGTGCAACACAGGGAAGGAGGAAGCAGTGAGGCAACTGGATGTGGGCTGAGCCTCTCCCCTGTCTCCCAGACCCACTACATGGGGCTGCTTCTCCTTCCCTGCTGCTGGAGTCCCAGCATTTCCTGCTGCCTGCTTTGCAGACCTCCGCGGGGCAAACACCTCAGGCCTGTTTCCAGGGCAGAGGTCACTCTCCCACTCCTATAGCAGGGGTTCTGTCTGGGGAAAACTGCTCCACTCACACTGTAGCAGGGCTTGCCCTACCTTCCATTACCAACAGCCTGGCGCCCCCTGCCCAAGAGGCTTGGCATTGCTGCCCTCTTCCCCCCCCCCCCCGAATGTTTCTCTGTGCCCCTCCGGGGGGCACAGCCCACAGTTTGAAAACCTCTGTTCTAGATCCAGAGGTGACGCATGAGGCGGTTACATGCCACCCCCGAACCTTTAAATTGTGTCCCCCCCCCATCAACACTTACTTGTCACCTCTTCCCTGACCTGTCTCACTGTAAATAAACTCACATCTCAGACTGTATCTTTCACCTTTACTCCTGTATGGCCTGCCGTCATCTCAAACTCAACATGTCAAAAGCTACACTCCTCATCTTTCTTCCAAAATGTTTCCTTCCTGCTTCTGTCTCCATCATTGGCAATAGCTTCACTATTCTTCCTGTCTCTCAGACTCCCAACCTTGGTGTGATTTTTTTTTTCTTCACTGCACTCCATCCTCCTTCCACAAAGATACTATCATTGTCTCCACAGCATCCTCCAAATCCACCAACTCCTCTATTCCCACATTTCCATGTTAATCTTTGGTACTATATGTATAACAATAATAATAACTCTGATTTAAATTGACTTAAAGGGACTTAGGGTATGTCTACACTACAAAATTAGGTCGAATTTATAGAAGTCGATTTTTTAGAAATCGATTTTATACAGTCGATTGTGTGTGTCCCCACTTAAGACCATTAAGACCATTAACTCGGCGGAGTGCATCCACAGTACTGAGGCTAGTGTCGACTTCCGGAGCATTGCACTGTGGGTAGCTATCCCACAGTTCCCGCAGTGTCCACCACCCATTAGAATTCTGGGTTGAGCTTCCAATGCCTGATGGGACAAAAACATTGTCGCGGGTGGTTCTGGGCTAATGTCATCAGCCTCCCCCTCCCGCCCATGAAAGCAATGGCAGTAAATCATTTCTTGCCTTTTTTCCTGGGTTACCCGTGCAGACGACATACCATGGCAAGCATGGAGCCCGCTCAGCTCACTGTCACCGTATGTCTCCTGGGTGCTGCCAGACATGGTACTGCATTGCTACACAACAGCAGCTCATTGCCTTTTGGCAGTAGACGATGCATTACGACTGGTAGCCATCGTCGTTGTCTCCTGGGTGCTCTTTTAGCTGACCGTGGTGAGGTCAGTCGGGGGCGCCTGGGCAGATATGTGTGCTCCTGGCTGGCCTCGGTGAGGTCGGCTGGGGGCGCCTGGACATAAATGGGAGTCGACAAAGGCCAACAGTCGTACTGCACCATCTTCTGGCAAGCAGCCAGGAGACGATGGTGGCTAGCAGTCATATTGCACCATCTTCTGGAGAGCAGCCAGGAGATGATAATGGCTAGCAGTCGTACTGCACTGTCTGCTGCCAGCCTAAGTTGTATAAGAGAGATGGAGTGGATTAAAACAATAAAGAGACCAGATTTGTTTTGTATTCATTTGTATTCATTTGCTCCCCCCTCCCTCTGTGAATAGTGGAGGGAGGGATAGCTCAGTGGTTTGAGCATTGGCCTGCTAAACCCAGGGCTGTGAGTTCAATCCTTGAGGGGGCCATTCTGTGTGACAACCCTGTAAGCCATGTCGTCAGTCGCCCCTCGCAACAGCAGACAATCTTTTTGCGCCTTTTTTCTGCGCAGACACCATAGCATGGCAAGCATGGAGCCCGCTCAGATCACCGCCGCAATTCTGAGCACTGTAAACACCACGTGTATTATCCTGCAATATATGCAGAACTAGAACCTGCAAAAGCAGAACCAGGCGAGGAGGCAACGGCAGCGCGGTGACGAGAGTGTTGAGGACATGGACACAGACTTCTCTTAAAGAACGGGCCCCGGCAATGTGGACATCTTGGTGGTAATGGGGCAGGTTCATCCTGTGGAATGCCAATTCTGGGCCCAGGAAACAAGCACAGACTGGTGGGACCACATAGTGTTGCATGTCTGGGACGATTCCCAGTGGCTGCGAAACTTTCGCATGAGTAAAGGCACCTTCATGGAACTTTGTGACTTGCTTTCCCCTGCCCTGAAGCACAAGAATACCAAGATGAGAGCAGCCCTCACGGTTGAGAAGCGAGCGGCGATAGCCCTCTGGAAGCTTGCAACGCCAGACAGCTACCGGTCAGTTGGGCATCAGTTTGGAGTGGGCAAATCTACTGTGGGGGCTGCTGTGATCCAAGTAGCCAACGCAATCAAAGAGCTGATGATATCAAGGGTAGTGACTCTGGGAAATGTGCAGGTCATAGTGAATGGCTTTGCTGCAATGGGATTCCCTAACTGTGGTGGGGCGATAGACACAAGAAGGCGGTGCCTTATCTTGGCACCGGAGCACCAAGCCAGTGAGTACATAAACTGCAAGGGGTACTTTTCAATGGTGCTGCAAGCACTGGTGGATCACACGGGATTTTTCACCAGCATCAACGTGGGATGGCCAGGAAAGGTACATGACGCTCACATCTTCAGGAACTCTGGTCTGTTTCAAAAGCTGCAGCAAGGGACTTTCTTCCCTGACGAGGAAATAACCGTTTGGGATGTTAAAATGCCTACAGTTATCCTTGGGGACCCAGCCTATCCCTTAATGCCATGTCTCATGAAGCCGTACACAGGCAGCCTGGACAGTAGTCAGGAGCCGTTCAACTATAGGCTGAGCAAGTGCAGAATGGTGGTAGAATGTGCATTTGGACGTTTAAAAGCGCACTGGCGCAGTTTACTGACTCGGATAGACCTCAGCTAAACCAATATTCCCATTGTTATTACCGCTTGCTGTGTGCTCCACAATATCTGTGACAGTAAGGGGGAGATGTTTATGGCAGGGTGGGAGGTTGAGGCAAATCTCCTGGCCGCTGATTACGTGCAGCCAGACCCCAGGGTGGTTAGCAGAGTACAGGAGAGCACAGTGCACATCAGAGAAGGTTTGAAAACCAGTTTCATGACTGGCCAGGCTACGGTGTGAAAGTTCTGTTTGTTTCTCCTTGATGGAAACCCCCCACCCCGCCTTGGTTCACTCTACTTCCCTGTAAGCTAACCACCCTCCCCACCCCCCCTTCGATCACCGCTTGCAGAGGCAAGAAAGTCATTGTTGCTTCACATTCATGCATTCTTTATTAATTCATCACACAAATAGGGGATAACTGCCAAGGAAGCAGGGTGGGGAGGGAAAGGGGAAGGAGGGAAGCACCGGGTGGGGTGCGGGAGGAGGGAAGGACAAGGCCACACTGCACTTTAAAACTTATTGAATGCCAGCCTTCTGTTGCTTGGGCAGTCCTCTGGGGTGGAGTGGTTGGGTGCCCAGAGGCCCCCCCACCGCGTTCTTGGGCGTCTGGGGGAGGAGGCTATGGAACTTGGGGAGGAGGGCAGTTGGTTACAAAGGAGCTGTAGTGGCGGTCTGTGCTCAAGCTGCCTTTCCTGAACCTCAGCCATGCACCGGAGCATATCAGTTTGTTCCTCCAGTAGCCTCAGCATTGCCTGTTGCCTTCTGTCACCAAGCTGATGCCACCTATCCTCTTCAGCCCGCCACTTATTATCTTCAGCCTGCCACCTGTCCTCACTTTCATATTGTGCTTTCCTGGACTCTGAGATTGTCTGCCTCCACGCATTCTGCTGGGCTCTTTTAGTGCGGGGGGACTGCATGAGCTCAGAGAACATTTCATTGCGAGTGTGTTTTTTTCGCCTTCTAATCTTCACTAGCCTCTGGGAAGGAGAAGATAGTGTGAGCGTTGAAAGATTTGCAGCTGGTGGAGGAAAAAAAAGGGAGAGTGGTAGTTAAAAAGACACATTTTAGAGAACAATGGGTAGACTCTTTCATGGTAAACCTTGCTGTTAACATTACATAGCACATGTGCTTTCGGTACAAGGTCACATTTTGCCACTTATTGAGGGTATGCCGGTTTGGTGTGAAAGATCTTTCACGCAGGGCCGGGCAACAGAATTTGGCTTGCAGGCAGCCATGGTAAGACACAGCCTTTTGGCTTCTTTAACCTTCATAACGTGGGAATGGTTTCAAGCAGCAGCGCCCTCATTTCCCATACCAAGCAGCCATTGGGTTGGCCATTTAAAAGGAGGAGGGGCTGCAGTTTTCAGGTTATCGTGCAGCACAAACCCAACTACCCTTCCCCACACACACAATTCTCTGGGATGAGCGCTTCACCCCTCCCCCTACCATGTGGCTAACAGCGGGGAACATTTCTGTTCAGCCACGGGCAAACAGCCCAGCAGGAACAGGCTCCTCTGAATTTCCCCTTAATAAAATCATCCTATTTCAACCAGGTGACCAGGAATGATATCACTCTCCTGAGGATAACACAGAGAGATAAAGAATGGATGCTGTTTGAATGCCAGCAAACACCGGGACCATACGCTGCCATGCTTTATGCAGTGATTCCAGACTACGTGCTGCTGGCCTGGCGTGGTAAAGTGTCCTACCATGGAGGACAGAATAAAGCTGCCCTCCCCAGAAACCTTTTGCAAAGGCTTTGGGAGTACATCCAGGAGAGCTTTATTGAGATGTCCCTGGAGGATTTCTGCGCCATCCCCAGACACATTAACAGACTTTTCCAGTAGCTGTACTGGCCGCGAATGCCAGGGCAAATTAATCATTAAACACACTTGCTTTAAAACCATGTATAATATGTACAAAGGTACACTCACCAGAGGTCCCTTCTCCGCCTGGCGGGTCTGGGAGGCAGCCTTGGCTGAGTTCAGGGGGTACTGACTTCAGGTCCAGGGTGAGGAACAGTTCCTGGCTGTAGGGGAAAATGGTTTCTCCGCTTCCTTGCTGTGAGTTGTCTTCAACGTCCTCCTCATCTTCCTCGTTCCCAAAACCCGCATCCCCATTGCGTGCTGCTCCATTGACGGAGTCAAAGCACAGGGGTGGGGTAGTGGTGGCTGCACCACCTAGAATGGCATGCAGCTCGTCATAGAAGCAACATGTCTGGGGGCTCTGACCCGGAGTGGCCGTTTGCCTCTCTGGTTTTTTGGTAGGCTTGCCTCAGCTCCTTAAGTTTCATGTGGCACTGCTGCGGGTCCCTGTTATAACCTCTGTCCTTCATGCCCTTTAAGATTTTTTCAAATGTTTGGGCATTTCATCTTTTGGAATGGATTCGTCTCCCCATACAGCGATCAGATCCCATACCTCCCGTTCAGTCCATGCTGGAGCTCTTTTATGATTCTGGGACCCCATCATGGTCACCTCTGCTGATGAGATCTGCACTCACCTGCAGATCGCCACGCTGGCCAAACAGGAAATGAGATTCAAAAGTTTGCGGGCCTTTTCCGGTCTACCTGGCCAGTGCATCTGAGTTGAGAGTGCTGTCCTGAGCGGTCACAATGGAGCACTCTGGGATAGCTCCTGGAGGCCAATACCATTGAATTGCGAACACACTACCCCAAATTTGACCTAGCAAGGTTGATTTCAGCGATAATCCCCTCGTCGGGGGAAGAGTTTTGAAATCGATTTTAACAGGCCTTTAAGTCAAAAATAACGGCTTCGTCGTGTGGACGGATGCAGGGTTAAATCGATCTAACGCTGCTAAATTTGACCTAAACTCGTAGTGTAGACCAGGGCTAAAAGATATTACCTCATCCACCTTGCCTCTTTTAAAAAGCACTGCCAGAGCTTAAAAACTGGCTTACTTTTCATCTTTCCGCAAATTGATGAACTTTTTTCAAGATTGCAGATACTTGTTTTTCACCCAACTGATCTCTTCTCCTTTGAAACCCTACTCTTTTGTATAGGATTTATCACATTGATGATATCCCTTCTGGAGCTGCAGATGGAGGGCTTGATTATAGCAAGGCCATTCAAGTAAGTGACCCTTTTAACCAGTATATTATACTGTCATTGCTTACTTAATAATTGTGAGCATTACTCTGTTCAGATTAATACTTTTTAAAATGTATGTGGCCATTTTGTTTATACTTCCTTGTATTCCCACTTCCTGCACATGCGTTATTCCTCTCTTTCTACTGCTTATTATCATCATATGTTTATACAGTACTATGCATTCTACAGAACATAGAAAAAGCATGGTGCCTGCCCTAGAGAGTCAGAAAGATCGAAAACAAACACGATGCCCATGAGACATCAATAATTCAAAAATTTGCCAGCTGCTCTTTTAACTGTGCTATCAAGATCTACAAGTGCTTACGCTGAATAATCTTGATATTTTTGTATAGTGTTTGTGTTCTTCCTCGTCCCTGTTCTCCCTCTTTCACCTTTTATTACCCTTACGTGTTTCATCATGTCTAAAACTACAGTTGTAGGCTGTTCAAATCAGGGACTGTGTCATCTTATTCAGTAAATTTGGGAGCTGTTATTAGTACTATTACTACTACATTTCACATAGTTTAGGGTCATAATAAGCATCACTGTTTACGAGTGATGCTTGATAGTTTCTTCCCAGATAAGCGGAACCCTGTATCTGCTTGGTAACCCCCTCTGAGCTGCTTTCTTGTAGATTTACAGTAGGCAAGATGCACTTTCCTACTATTGATCCCTAACTGCCAGAACAGTTCACCTGTGGCTTCTTAGACTGCAGGGGAAAGCAGTTATAAAGGAAGACAGGTAAAGTTACTTAGTAGACCAAATACAGAATACAGATGAAATTTTGAATTGACATGAAGAAGTAAAATAGCTGAGATTTGTCTCTTATTAAAGCAAAGCAACACACATTTTAAAATATTTTAAATTGAAGGCAGCTGTGTTTTAAATAAAAGAGAAATATTATTTATTGACTTACAAATAAAACACCGAAATGCTGCTTTTTTTCTGATAGGGCAAAATCACAGGAATTTGTAAAACGGGGAGAGTGTTCTCTTTATAGAGATGTCATGTACAGTTCAGAAACTAATGAGAATTTCAAGTAGACTGGAGAATCTGAATTTTGGAAATAGTTTTATTTATTAAATGAATATGGTACAGTGAGAGCCTCTTTGCCATAGCGCATTGAATGGAAAGCTCTGCTTCCAGAGGAGTAAGTAGTGAAGCTCAATACTACTATCCTGAATGAACAGTAAATGAGACACTTGGAAATACAAATAAAGGCACCTTCAGTGCTCCATAAATAATATTACAAGACCGTGTAATGTGAAATAACCAAATACTAACTACTGAAGTAATGCAATACATTTTATGTTATTAAAACTAAGTATGTTTTCTGTACCTCAGTGTAGCATGAAAATAGAGCAGTCTAATTGTTAAGCTAGAACAACAGCTCATACTAGTTTCATAAGTCAGCATTCTGTGACCAAAACAAAGGATAAAAGGACCAACTCACTGCCTCCTATGGGGGAAAACTCTTAAGGGGAAGGTGTAAAAAAAAATTTAAGAGAAAACAAACCTTGTAGAACTTCCTGGAATTATGATTTTGGTGGGAGGGACTTGGGGCCATGGAGTGAATCTCAGGTCTCCTCTGTGGTGATGGCTTATCCCCTGCCTCCCCTCTTACCCGACATATATTTAAACATAGGCTATAACCTACACAGCGTTGATGAACATAAGAAGTGTGTCCAGTTTAGACATATCAAAACACAGGGGAAGGGAGTCTCACTGCCATTGGCTTGGTCTTCCTTCAGTTGCTCAGTAGCAATGGAGGGAACCCAGGGAGTGTGTCACAGTTCAGTGCAAATGCACCTGTATGTCCCCTCAGTGGCCCAGTAAGGGCACCCGCTCTCATCTTCCATCTCCCCAGCCATTGCCTTTCTGGGTGGAAACACACATCTCTCTCCCTTATGACTGGGATATTTCCAGGCTGCACAGTTCCCTGCTGTCATTGTGTATTTCTCAGCACAGATGGGTTGCCCAAGGACACCTGCTTGCTTTCTCTTCAGAGGTGGTTAACAAGTGTAATTAGTACAGATATAAGCTATCACACAGCACTTCCTCTGCAAGCCTACTTGACTCTTAAGGTAAAAAGCATTACAGCAAAAACATATTAAAAACAATAAAGAACCGACATGCATGCTAATTAGCTTACCAGAATTAACCTCAACCCTAACATTGTTCTGTCAGGATGCAGTCCTTCCATCCCCCACCCAGCGTGATTTCTTAGTGGTCAAAAGTTTATCACATCTTCAATTCAGAACAAGCAAGCTCATAACATGTTTAGTTCACTCTTTATACAGTTCAAGGATCTTTGGTCAAGAGTTTCCTTCCAGAGATTGCATTAATCTTGTCTTCCTGCTAAAGAAGTTCCATACAGTCTCACAATAGCACATATATGTTTGCAGTTTTAATACAGTGAACTTCAAAGATGTTAAACTTAATTTAATAAAGTTCATTCAGGATGTTGCAGGAAATAGTATCACAGGGAGATAATACTACTTCCAGCTGTATTGTCTCCTACCAAGATTTTTGTATGAATCTTTCAAATAGGACTACACATGGGAGAACCTCCCCCATAATTTTTTTTATTATACTGTTTAAGGGATGTTTTGAGTAAGAACAGCCTTTCATGAAGGCAGTAAATTAATTCCAGGTAAACTGAAAATCTTCCTGGTAGTTTGAAATACGTTTAAATCGTTGATCTGTACCAAGCCCTTTCCAGAGAGTATCTCTGATGCATTTTGCCTTTCCTCAGTGGCAAAAACCTAAGTCCATCCCCAGCTTTTGGTCTTCTAGTTTTCAGTTAATTGTATTGTTGCTCTGCTACTGTTCTTTGACAATGAATTCTTACTGAGGTGATTAAAACTGGTGTTCTGGTGGTATTTATATGCTTTCAGGGAACAAGGGATCCAATCTGTGCAATAACCGCATCTGATAAGACTCTAATTGTGGTAAGTGGCATAGTTTAAATAAGCTGACCTTGGGCAGTCACAAGTAAATTTGGAAGAAACCTTCACAAGGGTTTGAATAAGTATTCAAACATCTGAAACTTCTTCTGAACTGAGTTACTATCCCATGATCAAATCCTCCTTGCATTACTCAAATGAATACTGTAGTGGCATTGATTTATATTGAGGCTATGCAGATGAGGAAAGGTAGCAAGTTTAGCTCTAATTTTGTAAACCTGTCTTGTGAACCAGAAATGAAAAGTGTTCTTTGGCCTCACCGTAGAGTGAATTTGACATCACTGACACATTGTATGTAATACACGTGACTTTGAAGGGACATTGAACACACTCTTTCTCACATGCATGTGTTTTATACCATGTAAAGAACAGATGTCTTCTCACTCTTCCCACCAGCTATCCTTCAAGCATGTATGCACAGCATTGAAAAAACATGCAGATTCATTGCCAAAGGCAAATGAGCCTATGCACCCCAATAGAATTGTGTATACAATATTATGATATATTTATACATTGACAGACTGGCAAAATGGTGATGTTTTGGCATTTTTAAAAAAAATAGGCACTGAGCTCAAATTTACCATTTTGTTCAGCCTCACAAGGTATAACATAAATAAAACAATATTTTATAAATAAACTATGCTGGAATGCAGAGGCTCAAGTTATCTTTTGAAAATTTTGTTTTTGGACAGTTTTCACCTAGAAATTTTTTTAAAACAAATGGACAAATTTTCAGAAAGTAGCATCTCATGTTGTACACCTCTACCCCAATATAACGCTGTCCTTGGGAGCCAAAAAATCTTGCCGCGTTATAGGTGAAACCGCGTTATATCGAACTTGCTTTGATCCGCCAGAGTGCGCAGCCCCCCCCCCCGGTAAAGCACTGCTTTACCGCGTTATATCCGAATTCGTGTTATATTGGGTCACGTTATATTGGGGTAGAGGTGTACTTGTAATTTTGCATTTGTATGTGCAAATACTTCACTACAAGTGCAAGACTGAAGGCTGGGTTGAGTCTGGCTGAAAATGTGGCCCTATATTTTTGTCTTTAAACTTTTCAAAACTAAAGTGTCACTGGACGCTGGAAAAAAATCTCATGGTGGATTAGTGTGTCTTGATTTGACCTTTTCAGTGTCTTCTGTATTGGATCCAAGACTTCTATGAGTATGGGCTCATTCGTGCTAGGATAGTTTTCACTTTGGACAATCAGCCTTTGTCTTAAGGAGCTATTCATATGATGCTCTAGATCTTTTGTCATCTACTTACAAAAGTAGTACGTGAGCATTGGCAAAGGAAAATGAAGTATTATATTGCTTTCCAAAGAGTCTGTCTCATAATAATCACTAAAGATGGGTTAAGAGAAAGGCATAGGGTATAGGCTATAGAAAGCCTTAGTATTTATTGTGGTGTTTTTGTGCACTTGGGATGAGGGATGGACTCTTTGAGTCTTTGGATATTTAAGTTAAAAGTGAACCTATTTACACATGTTGGTAGTTTTATATAAGACTGTAGGTAATACACCTCTACCCCGATATAACGCTGTCCTCAGGAGCCAAAAAATCTTACTGTGTTATAGGTGAAACCAAGTTATATCAAATTTTGCTTTGATCTGCTGGAGCACGCAGCTCCCCCCCTCTCCCCCGGAGTGCTGCTTTACCGCGTTATATCCGAATTCGTGTTATATCAGGTCACGTTATATCGTGGTAGAGGTGTACCACATTTATATATTTTATATATTATAATCTTCCAAGTTATAGATATTAATATTATTATTGTTTTATTTAAGTCTCAACAATGTGGTTGATACTGTACAAGACAAACTTCAAGAGAGTCTATGCCCACTGGTTTTATAATCCAGAAGATAGACACAGAGAGACATGAGTCTTGTGAGAGTGGAGGGGGAAAAAGAAGGAATTATTCTAGATAATTTTCCATATTCTTATTCTGATGACTTTTGTATTATTTCCCTTTATTGACCTCACAAAAGAAGTGGGTCTTTAAGAGGGATTTGAGGAAAGTGTAGGAGTCCAGCATGTTGGGTTTGGAAGTTTGTTCAAGGCATAAAGAAGGCGTGAAGGCTAGATAGAGTGGGAGAAGAAAATGAAAAGGTCATTGAGGTTGGTGGTGGTGATAAAAGATGAAGGGAAGTACATAAGAGACAAGATCAGATATGTATGCCAAGAATGAATTGTGTGGCAACTTGAAGATGAGGACGAGGGATTAAACTTCATATTGTGAGCAAGAGGAAGCCATTGGAGCAATTCAAAGAAGGGAGTGATGTGGTATGATTGGGTGAGGAAAATAATTGTGACTGATTATGTTTTGGAGGTGATTGGAGTGACACACATAGCAGAATTCAGAGGTTCTTCGAGTGCTTGCTCTTGTCCATTCCATTCTAGGTGTGTGTGCTCGCCACATGCACCGGTGCCAGAAGTTTTCCCTTCAGTGGTATCTGTAGGGGACTGGCTCTGGTGCCCTCTGGAATAGCACACATATGCCGTGGTATAAGGGGTGCTGCCAGCTTCTCCCATCCTCAGTTCCTCCTTACCGCCAGTGACAGTGCTGGAACTGCTCCTTGCCTCGGCAAGCATTGCGTTACCCAGTGGTTTTCTTCTGCATAGTGTGTAAATAGTTGCTTAAGTGGTTCTTTTTTCCTCCCCGCTTGGGCTGCAATTACTATGGACTGGTGGATCATCAGCACTGTGGCAGTGGGGTACACCCTGCAGTTTATTTCTACCGCTCCCTCCCACCTCCCTTCCCCGTCCCTCTTCAGGGACCTACTCACGAGCAGCTGCTCGGACAGGAGGTACAGGCCCTTGTACAAGTTGGGGCTGTGGAGGAAGTCCCTGCACATCGAAGGGGAAAGGGCTTCCATTCCCAGTATTTTCTCATTCCAAAGGCCAAAGGCGGTCTCCACCCCATTCTGGACCTGCGGGACCTCAATAGATATCTCAACAAGTTGAAGTTTTGCATGGTCTCCCTGGCCTCCATCATCCCTTCCCTGGATCCGGGAGACTGTTATGTCGCCCTTGATTTGAAAGATGCCTATTTTCATATATCAATATTCCAAGGGCACAGATGTTTTCTGTATTTCCTGGTGGGGACCACTAACTACCAGTTTATGGTGCTTCCCTTCAGCCTTGCAGCAGCACCAAGGGTGTTCACCAAATGCATGTCAGTGGTGGCCGCTTACCTCAGACATTGGGGTATCCAGATCTACCTGTACCTCGACGACTGGCTCGTCAAAGGCCGCTCCAGGTCTAAAGTTCAGCGCAGTGTCAAAGTGCTGCAGGACTCATGCCGAGCTCTGAGCCTGTTGATAAATGAGCAAAAGTCAACGTTAGTCCTGGTCCAGAGGCTAGAGTTCATCAGCACGGTGCTAGATTTTACTGACGCCCTGGCATTTCTACCGCAGGACAGGTTCGACTCAATGTCAAAGCTAATTGCTGACCTCTTTGTGCACCTGATCACTACAGCCAGAGTCTGTCTCAGGCTTCTAGGCCACACGACAGCATGCATCTATGTGGTCCGCAACACAAGGCTCAAAATGTGGCCCCTCCAGCTGTGGCTGGTAACAGCCTACTCCCCGTCCAGAGATCACCTGGACAAGATTGTCGCGATCCCGTGCAGTGTACTCACCTCCCTAAAGTGGTGGTCCGACCCAAAAGGGGTGATGATAGGAGTGCCGTTTGTGAATCCTCGGCCTGAGGTCTCGCTGATGTCGGATGCCTCAGACCTCAGATGGGGGGCACATCTTGGGACAATGCAGACCCAGGGAATTTGTCCCCGGAGGAGCGTTCGCTGCACATAAACATCAAAGAGCTCAGGGCCATCCGCCTAGCTTGCAGGATAGTCCTTCCCCAGTTGTTGGGTCAAGCGGTGCGAGTCCTGACAAACAACGTGGCCTCCATGTTCTATGTGAACAGACAAGGGGAAGCATGGTCGTCTGCTCTTTGTCAGGAAGCCATCCATCTATGGGATTTCTGTATCTAGCGCAGAATCCACATGGAGGCAGCGCATCTCCCTGGTGTTCACAGCACTCTGGCAGACCACCTCAGTAGGTCCTTTTGCTCTCACCACAAGTGGGAGTTCCATCCCGAGGTCACCTGGATGATCTTCCACAGGTGGGGAGCTCCCCAAGTGGACCTGTTCGCCACCAAACAGAACAAGAAATGTTGGCATTTCTGCTCCCGGCAGGGTCTAGGTGAGGGTACCCTTTCAGACGCGTTCCTCCTATCATGTGTGGGGGATCTGCTGTATGCTTTCCCACCGATCCCTCTTATCAGAAGAGTTCTGTCAAAGATCAAGAGGGACAAGGTTCATGTCTCCATGGTCACCCCGGCATGGCCTCACCAACACTGGTACCTAGTGTCACAATAAAATTGCCCCCCCCATAGGGTTCCCTGGGTAAGCACCAGCATTGTATATTGCTAATGCTTTGAGATGCACTGGAAAGAATTTCGGGGAGGGTTAAAGATGTAAGTGTGGAGTAAAAGAAGACTTCTTTGCAGGTTGCGAGAGGCCTAAGGGGGAGGAAGAAAGAAGAGAACGAGTTAATGCGACGCTCCAGCTAGGTCTGGAAATAAGATACTGACTCCAGCCCAAGGCCACGGCACACAACTGACTCTCGGCTGCCTGCCAAGAAAGACGGGGGCCTGAATTCCAACCCCTATCAGCCGAGACAAAGGAGGATTCAGCTAAACAGACCTGCAGGGGCTGCAAAAATAAGTGAAATGGTGAAGGCCAGCGAGGAGAAAAACAGAGTCTCGTGTCCCTGAAGCCAGTGTGGTTTGGGAAACCTGAGGACACCACAGAAAGCCGGTTTTGACTGGTACAAAAAGCACAAAAAACATAAGTCCCTAAACAAAATGCCCCCAAAAAACCCAAAACTTAAAACCCTTCTAAAAAATAAAGCACGTCAAAAATCAACAGCAAACCCTAAACAGCCTGTGCACAGAACAAAACTCTCATCCACCCTTCCCCCTTTTTTTCTTACATTACACCTAGGCATGGCCAGCCTTGGGTCATGCATGTATAAGTATAAAAGTGGGGTTAGGGCATGGGCACTAATACTTTTTCCTTCCTCTAAGCAACATAAAAAGCACCCCACACTCACCACTCTTATGTCATTAATAAAGCTTTAAAACTTAGTTACTTGGTGTGCTCCTTCATCGCCTCCCCTAACAATCCTGCAGCCTCAGCCTAATCACCTAACACCCCAAGCAAATTGGTAACAAAAATCTGCCACACTAGCCCTGGCCACTGCCCGGGTCTCCTGTCCCAGGATCACAGTCGGCTCCTGCACCCGAACCTTGCCCCGCTTCACCTCGTGGCTTGTCTGCTGCATGGCTAAACTCTGAGAAGTGGGCCTGCTCCAGTCAGGTGCAGCAGATTCTCTTGGAAAGTAAGAAGCCCTCAACTAGAGCTAGCTAAATGGAAGCAATTCTGCTGGGCAGCGGAGCAGGGTATCTGTCCAACCCAGTCGTTTCTCCAATCCATCCTGCTCCAGCTGAAGAATCAGGGCCTCACTTTCTCCTCCATCAAGGTCCACTTGGCGACCATATCGGCATTCCACCCGCATATGTTTTCTCATGACATGATGGTCAGGTTCCTGAAGGGCCTGGAAAGGCTCTTCCCACTGATCAGAGACCCAGGTCCCCCGTGGGATCTCAACCTGGTCCTCTCAAGGCTCATCGGCCCACCCTTTGAGCATTTGGCCTCCTGCTGTCTCTCTCATCTCTCGTGAAAGATGGCTTTTCTGGTGGCCATTACCTCAGTGCGGAGAGTCTCCGAACTGCGGGCCCTCACGTCGGAGCCACCATATATCGTCTTTTACAAAGACAAGTTCAACTGCGGCCCCATCCAGCCTTTCTGCTCAAGGTGGTGTCCTCCTTCCACGTCAATCAAGACATCTTCCTCCCGGTGTTCTTCCCCAAGCCGCACTCCTCTAGCGAGGAGAGGTGACTACACATGTTGGATGTTGGACGTGCACTGGCTTTCTATCTGGAGCGCACCAAACTGTTCCACAGATTGACTCAGCTCTTCGTAGCAACAGTGGAAAGAATGAAAGGTGTCCTTTCAGAGGATCTCAAACTGGATCACCTCTTGCATCCATACCAGCTATGAGCTGACTCAGGCCCAACCGCTGTCAATTGTGGAAGCCCACTCAACCAGAACACAAGCGTCCTCGGTGGCCTTCCTAGCCCATGTCCCTATCCAGGACATCTGCAGGGCTGCGACGTTGTCTTCAGTGCACACGTTTACCACGCATTATGCCATCACCCAGCAGGCCAGAGACGAAGCTGGGTTCGGCAGGGCTGTGTTGCAGTCTACACATCCAGGAACTCCTACCTGCCTTCGGTGGTACTGCTTGGGAGACACCTAGAACGGAATGGACGTGAGCAAGCACTCAAAGAAGAAAAGACAGTTACCTTTTTTCATAACTGATGTTCTTTGAGATGTGTTGCTCATGTCTATTACATGCCCCATCCTCCTTCCCCACTGTCGGAGTTCCCGGCAAGAAGGAACTGAGGGTTGGGGGGAGCCAGCGGCACCCCTTATACTGCAATACATGCATGCCACTCCAGAGGGTGCCAGAGCTGTTCCCTTATGGCTACCATTGAGGGAAAAACTTCCAGCACCGGTGCATGTGGCGGGCGCACACACCTAGAATGGAATGGACATGAGCATCACATCTCGAAGAACACCAATTACCAAAAAAAGTAACTGTCTTTTTGTTTAGTATTGTGTTGCTCTCCCCTCTCTGTGTTTCTTCTGGTTTGTCCTTCATCCAACAAGTCTTAGGACAGCATATAAAGAAAGGTTTGTTAAACAGTTTAATATTAGGCAAGTTATATAGGCTGCCTCAACATGCAAAATCTCCTTTTTTCTAGGGGCGTGAATCTGGCACCATTCAGAGATACAGTCTTCCTAATGTTGGCTTACTTCAGAAATATGTCCTGAACTGTCGGGCCTATCAAATGTCTTTGAATTGCAACTCCAGGTAAGTCAGAGATCTGGTTCTAACACAGCCACTTGATTTTGAAATAATATTCTAATTGATTGGGATGGCTTACTTGGGACTTATTTCACGGGTTTAAAATGTATTATTTAATCTAGGAGACAGTATAGTTCAGTGGGTAGGACATTGGAAACCTGGCTTCTATTACTTGCTTTCCATTGGCTTCCTCTGTGACCTTGTGCTACTACTTAATTTCTCTGTATTTCCTTCTCCGTATCTGCAAAATGGGGATAATAATTCTAACTCCCCTTTGTAAAGCACTTGAAGATACATGAATGAAAAGTGCTATTTAGGTGCCAAATGTTTTTTATTTCACTAATAATATTATTTTTCATTAACATTTTTATTCTTGTATCCCGATTGGCTCTCTTCTCCCACTGATGCACATACATAGTCTCCATTACGATTAATAGCAATTATTTGCACGTGATTGACAGATATGTGGTGATTTGCTCATTTTACTCTTTTTATGTTAAAGATGCAGAAGTTATAATTGGCAGCTTTCCTTTTCAAAACTGGTGTTTTAATCTTCTAGTGTGAAGCTTCTTATACAGAGAATTCTTTAGGATTGTCAAGATAATATATTGAAGGATAATCCAGTTAATCGCTGCAATTGTTTAAAATACTGTTAAAATATAATTTCTTAAAGTTTGTCAAAAACTTTAAGAAATGTTGATTTCCAGTGATGCAGAGATGTGTGAACCTTTTTTACTGCAATGGAATATTTCATTATATTTGCTAGTCAATGTTTATTGTAAAATGTGGCAATAATTCAGTACAAGAAATTTTAAAAGTACTTTTGAAAATGAATTATCTGTGAAGACTGACATTTGGGTTTGGGCATAATACATGGTGCATCTTACTGGTATGGCAATCATGAAGTCAGCTGTGGAGGGTTAGATTTTACAATTTGCTGAGCCCCTGTAAAGTAGTGGGTGCCCCCAATACACATTGAATGGTATTTGAATGCATTCAGTACCTTTCAGGATTAGGCCTTACATGTGTAGATGAATGTCTGCCATTAGGAACTGTGTATGTCTTTATTTCATTCTTTCCACTCTGTGGCCTTACTCTTTTCTCACACTGGTATAAATCTGGTGTAGCTGCATTGAAATCCAGTGAAATTACACTGGTGTAAAATTACTGAGAGATCAGAATCAGACCTCCAGCATCTAGTTTATTCTGTCTGTTGCAGAATGATTGTAAATTTACAGATTTGAATAGTACTAATCAGCTGTTTCATTTCACCTCCCCCTCCACCATTTTCTATTAGTCGTCTTGCTATCATAGACCTTTCTGGAGTTCTAACTTTCTTTGACTTGGATACACGGGTAACAGACAGTACAGGACAGCAAATCATTGGCGAGCAGCTAAAGTTGGAGCGCAAAGATGTCTGGGATATGAAATGGGCCAAAGATAATCCAGATTTGTTTGCTATGATGGAGAAAACAAGAATGTATGTTTTCAGAAACTTGGATCCTGAGGTAAAACAATCCGCATAAGAAAATGAATAATTTACAGTGTATTCCATATTGTACATTTGGAATTCTGTGACTAGTAGGACTTCTTACAAGCTTAAAGTTTTAAGCAGGTACTTCTATACCTTGCTGAATCTCAGGGCCTATATCTGGAAGTTTCAAAAATCAGCTAGCTCTATTGTGTAAGTGCTGCTTACAAAAAATAAATTGCCAAACTCCAGATATGTTAGAAATATGAAAAGGAACATCTGCTTTTACTTATATTCTGCTTTTATGAGATTACAAAAAAAAGTGCTTGTTGATATTTATTTTAGATATCATCATGGCTAGGATTTTATTGTAAATTAATGATAAAACATGGAGAGTTAAATCCACATCTGACCTTTTTGTTATAATCTAGATATAGAAAAACATGTTTGTCCTAAATAATATACAAATTTTAATTGTCTATACATCAGTGGTCTCCAACCTTTTTGAATTTAAGGGCAACCCAGGATCTACTCTGCCCCTTCCCTGAAGTCCCGCCCCTTTCCCAAAGCCTCACCCCTCTCACTCCATCCCCCCTCTCTCCGTCGCTCATTCTCCCCCACCCTCACTCACTTTCACCGGGCTGGGGCAGGGGGTTGGGATTCGGGAAGAGGTGCGGGCTGTGGGTTGGGGCCAAGGAGTTCACAGTGTGGGAGAGGGCTCCAGGCTGAGCCTGGGGCAGAGGCTTGGGGTGCAGGAAGGGGTGAGGGGTGCAAACTCTGGGAGGGAATTTGGGAGCAGAAGAGGGCTCCGGGCTGGGGCAGAGTGTTGGGGTACAGGAGGGGGTATAGGGTGCTGGCTCTGGGAGAGGGGTCAGGGCTGGGGCAGGGGGGTTCAGGGTGCAGGAGGGGGTTTGAGGTGCAGGAGGGGGTTCAGGGTACTGGCTGTGGAAGGGGGTCAGGGCTAGGGCAGGGGTTTGGGGTGAAGGAGGGGGTATGGGGTGCAGGAAGGGGTACGGGGTGCTGGCTCTGAGATGGGGCTGAGGGTTGGGGTGTGGCCTCCCGCAGGGCGGCACAGCAAAGCTAAGGCAGGCTCCCTGCCTGCCCCCGCCCCACGCCACTCCTGGAAGGGGCCAACGCACCCCTGCGGCCTCTGGGGGGGTGGGTGGAAGGCACGTGGCTCCAAGTCCGGGTGCTGTGCCTCTCTGCAGGCATTGCCCCCGCAGCTCCTGTTCCTGGCCAGTGGGAGCTGTGGGGATGGTGCTTTCAGGCAGGAGCAGCGCACAGAAACCGTACCCCCAGGGACCGTGGGGGCATGCTGGCCTCATCCAGGAGTGGCATGGGGCCGGGGCAGGCAGGGAGCTTGACTTACCAGCAGCCCCGCTGCACCACCAGAGATCGCGATCGACTGGGAAATTCTCTAGGATTGACCTGTCAGTCATGATTGACCGGTTGGTGACCACTGCTATACATCTATATGTAAGATTGGTTATTGTATTGTGCATCTGTTCCTCATAAGAAATGTCATTAAAATTTAATTTGGGGAAGAAGGAAGTCTGTTTATATATATGAAACGATGAGAGAGACAAGGTGGATGAGGTAATATCTTTTATTGGACCAACTTCAATTGGTGAAAGAGACAAGCTTTTGAGCTTACACAGAGCTCTTCTTCGGATCTGGCAAGGTACTCAGAGTTTCACTAGGACAAAGGAGGGTTGATGAGTTACAGAATGTTGTAAAAAGCCATTCATCCAGTGTCTTTACCAAGTCCATGATTTTTAGCGTGTAGCAAAGTTATGAATTTAAGCTGCCAGGCTCATCTTTTGAAGGCGTTGTGTACATTTCCTTTAAGGATGAGGACTGAGAGGTCAGTTATGGAGTGATGATTTTCTGAAAAGTGTTCGCCCACAGTCTGTTCTTATCCTCAAAGGAACCCTTCAAAAGACCCTGTTAGACTATGTTTTACACTAGAAATGCTACAGCGGAACAGCTTCAGCACTACAGCTGTGCTGCTTTAGCATTTCTAGTGTAGACATTACAGCAACAGAAGGGGTTCTTACGTCACTGTAGTAACTCCATCTCCCTGAGAGGTGGTAGCTAGGTCAACACAAGAATTCTTCTGTTGACCTAACGCTGTCTACACTGGGGGCTTATGTTAGCATAGCTACATCTCTTAGGGGTATGGATTTTTCACACCCTTGAGAGATGTAGCTATGCCGATGTACGTTTTCTGTGTAGATCAGCCCTTAGACACTAAAAATCGTGGACTCAATAAAGATACTGGATTTTAGTCCACTAGCCCTTCTTTGTCCTACAACTGCAGAGGAATTAACTGCTAACTTCACTTTGAGCGGTATCTTATAACATGTTAACTTGTTATGCTAAACAGTTGGTTCCACCTTGTATTTAGCTGTATCTCTTAGGGCTGGTCTACACTATGTCACTGGCAGATGCAAAATATCCATACCCCTGAGAGATGTGTTAAGCCAGCCTAAGTCACAGTGTAGACAATGCTAGGTCAACGGAAGAATTCTTCTGTCAACCTAGTTACTGCCTCTCAAGGAGGTGGATTTAATAGTGTTGGAAGAACCCGTTTTGTTGCTGTAGTAAGAATCTACACTGAAGTAGACATAGCCTGAGTACTGTTCCCAGACCTGAAGAAGAGCTCTGCGTAAGTTTGAAAGCTTGTCTCTTGCATTAACAAAATTGGTCCTGTAAAAGATATTTCACTCATTTTGTCTAATATCCTTGGACCAACGCAGCTACAACAACTCTGCAAAAAATATGAAACTTTTATCAGATTTATGTAAAGTTGTTCATTATCTTTTAACCATATTTATTTTAAGGAACCCATTCAGACTTCTGGATATATTTGCAACTTTGAAGATTTAGAAATTAAATCTGTTCTTTTGGATGAAATATTGAAAGTAAGTGTAATTTAATTTCTGTTTTAGGAAAACTTTGTGTCTATGTAACATGATATGCACAATGGCAGTTTCTAAGCGGTGGTAAAGGCATTGAGTAAAAATTTGGTCTTTTACTTCATTCTTTTAGAATCCTGAACATCCTAACAAAGAAAACATCATTACCTTTGAGATCCGATCGCTACGAGACAGTCGAGCATTGATTGAGGAGGTTGGGATTGAGGAGTCTTCCCAATTCATAGAAGATAATCCACATCCTAGACTTTGGTAAAATCCCTTTTCAAAATCCTTTCTTCTGCTGCTTCCATGGATTACAAACCTGTCTTTTCATCTGCTTTTCCTTCTTAAACAAGTCTCCTAGTTTATTGTAGAAAGATATAGTGGGCCTCCCTCAGCCACATAGCTCCATATTGAGCTCTTCTTATAGCCCTTGTGTATGTTTCATCAAACTCAGCAGACAGCTGCTTCACCTCCGCTCTCCACCCCTGTGGCAACTTTTCCACCTTTGCCTCACAGATATTATGCAGGACACCATCAGACAGCTATAACCATTGGGATATTTTTCTTGCAGAGATCCAGTCTTGTGAGTAAACAATGCTAGTTCCCTTTCAATCTACCAAAAGCACACTGAACTGTCGTTCTGCACCTGCTGAGCTGGTAGTTGAATCTTTCTTTGGTAGTGTCAAAGTGGCTGGTGTAGAGCTTCATGAGCCAGGGGAGCAAGGGGTAGGCTGGGTCCCCCAGGATCACTATTGGCGTTTCAACATCACCAATGGTTCCACCAGTTAGGAAAGAATGCCCCTTCTTTCAGTCTGAATAGTCCTGTATTCTTAAAGATACGAATGTCATGCACCTTCCCTGACCAGCCGGTATTGATATCAGTGAAATGTCCCAGTGATACACCAGTGCTTGCATAACCATGAAAAAGTAGCCCTTTCTGTTGGTGTACTCTGTGGCAAGGTGGTCTGGCACCAAAATAGGGATATGCTTGCTGTCTATCACCCCACCACAGTTTGGAAACTCCATTGCTGCAAATCTATCAACTATGCCTTACACATTACTGAGAGTCACAGTGCTGCATAGTAGAAGACGATTAATAACCCTGCACACTTGCATGACAAAGGCCCCTCCGGTGTATTTTCCAACTCCAAAATGATTTCCCATTGGCCGCTAGCAATTTGACGTTTCAAGCTTCCATAGTGCAATCACCACTCGCTTCTCAACTGTCCATGCAGCTCATTCTGTTGTCTCTGTATTGGAGGGCTGGGACAAGCTCAGTACACAGATCCAGGAATATGGCTTTCATATCCAAAAGATCTGCAGCCACTGCTCATCATCCCAAATCTGCATTGCGTGAAAATTATGGGGTATGTTTGTCGTTATGGGATGGAGAAAGTTTCATGATGGGAATATGACCCCTTGCTCTTAGTTGCCACAGCATGACTTTTCAGTCTTACCGTGTATTGCCAAATTTTCCCAAAAGACAGTGCACCGGATGATGGTGATTGCACACTGGGATACCAACCCATGGTGCACTGCACTGCACATCAATACAAGCACTACTGGTGAGTATATTCAGTGCTGACAGGAACCAAATATCCATGCACACGAATGTTATACTAACTGCAGCGGCTTTGTGCCAACATAATTTACATCAACCCAAGTTTGTAGTATAGAAATGGCCTTTGAAAGGTAGATTGTGGGTCAAGTTGCTTACACAGCACTTGCTGTGAAACAATATTATAATACAGATTAGAAAACTGCTCCAGCTACCTACTATTTTAGTTGCATTAGCACCCTCCAGAATAAACAAAATGGTTTGAAAAGCTTAGGGTCTTGCCAGCCCATCTGCCATCAGAACACACACAGGTAACAAGCCTGCATGTTTCTATGTCCCAGGTCATAAGAGCAGGGAGTGGGTAGGTGGACAAGTATCCTAGCACATCATTTATATCCAGTGGTCCCTAAACTTTTTTGTTTGTGCCCCTCCCCCCACTTATCTGGTTCACGACCCCCAGCAGCCAGGGCTGGGAACAGGGCCAGAGCCGTGATCGGCAACTGGGGCCAGAGCCACTGTGGGGAGCCAGGGACAAAGCCACAATTGGGAGCCAGGGCTGGGGCCAGAGACGCAGTGGGGAGCTGAGGCCAGGGCTGCAGTCAGGAGCTGGGGCAGGAGTGGGCCCGTGATTGGGGTCAGGAGCCGGGGGCTGCAGTCAGAGCTGAGGGCTGGGAGTGGGGCTGTGATTGGGGCCGGGGTCAGAGCTGCAGCTGGGGCCGGGAGTGAGGCTGTGGTCAGGGCCAGGGCAAGGAGCAGAGCTGGGAGCAGAGAAGGACTGGGTAGCGCTCCCTGCCTGCCCTCCCATGAGGGCTGGCCTGGGCCTCCCCGTACTCCCCGAACGTTCCTCCACTCCCCTTTAGGGGGGCACACCCCAAGTTTGGAGAATCACTGTTTTATACATATTATCTTGCCATTCCAAACAATGGGCTCTCTCTTCTTTTGATAGCTTTGAAGCACAATCAGACCCAGTCAGGCAAGAGGCTTGGTTATGTCCTCTCTGTACACACTCCTGCTTCATTCCCCTCCCCCCCCGCAGTCTTGGTAGAGCATGCGAGTGGTATCCAGAGACCTTATAATTTTTGGTTATTTGTTTGCAATCCTGCAGAGTACAAAACTTGCTAAAGTACCTCCTTTTTGGGGAATGTACTTTAGCTGCTCACTTATCGCTTGCTTTCCTGCCAAGATTCATTCTTGGCATAAAGGGAAAAGGGAGTGTCTTAACTTTCATTTGGAGCAGTTTTACAATAGTTTCTGACTGACAGATTCCTTCTTATAAGAAGACAAACTTACAGGTAGAGGCTAAACTAGTCTTGTCTCTTCTGAATGATTGACAGTGTTGGGGGGCTTCTTTTCTTGTAGTTGTTTAGTGTGATAACTAATATATAGTGTTCCTGTAATAAGAAAATAATTTCATTTTTTGACAGCCCAAGTCTGACTTAAATGAAGGCAGATGTCCAACACGTTCCCCCTACATTTAAAACAAAAACCATAAACAAAAACCCTAGAAACTAATCCTGAGCTGCTCCAGCATTGTTCATTTTGCAGCACATCAAAAACTTTACTGGTGTATTTGAAAATATTAAGTTTGTAAATCTGACTTGTGATGTTTTGTGGACATGCTATATTTTACAAGTCTCAGGCTCTGCATGCCATTACAATATGACCTAAATACCTATAGGGATCTCATCAGTTCACTACACTTGATGCTTGAACCAGCTCAATTGTACCTCAGATCTCAATCGAAAGACAAGGCTTGTAGACAGTCCTATAATAAATTAACTAAAGATTTATCAATTAGAAAAAGAAATGAGTTATTTACAAGGTTAAAGCAGGTAAACATACACACACAAATGACTTGCAGTCTTAGGTTCCAAAACATAATAGAAACTTATATCATAAGCAAGCTCTATATGTCCTTTGGGGCTAACCCAGGCTAAGCAGCTGCTGATCTCTTGCTTGTGCTTAGAAATCATGCCCTCTCAAAGTCCAAGCAGAATAGACCAGCGTCTTCTGGCTAAGGATTTTTATTCCCTTCCCCCAGCGTTCAAGCTGATGGGATGAGCCCTCATGCATGGCTCCTCTTCCTGTGGAGGGAGAAGTCAACAAAGTCTTTGTCCTTTGATGTTTCACAGTGGCTTATTCGATTTCAATGGGCCTTCCTACGTGCAGGACCTGACAACTTCTGTAGGAAGCCAGCCTTTACATTAACTAATGCTTCTTTCCTGTTTGAGTTACAGTTACAGAGGTTTACAATGCAAACACTTAATATAACTTTATAACACGGGGTATAGGTGTTATAAGTCAGATTACTACATGCAGCATCCTACCAGCATTTCATAAAGTCTAAATACTAAACACATTCTTATCAATTTAACATCTGTTTTAACAATGCTAACACAGAGATGAGCCAGGCCAGTTTCCCGCTATGCATTTGTCAGTATTTAGTTGAGGCCTAGGCATGAGCTGGCACCTGGTCTGCCAGCATCACACTCTTTCTCCCATACACACACTGTTACCGAAACCAATACTCAGCCAGACCCTCCACCCATATTGTTCTAACTCCTGGGCAGGCTAAGACTATGTCTACTTTACGGAACTTTCAGCAGCGCAGCGGCACTGCTGTAAGGTCTCCTATGTAGCCACTGTATGCTGGCAGGAGAAAGCTCTCCCACCGGCGTAGCGCTCTCCACACCGGCACTTCTGTCGGTGAAACTTAGGTCAGTCAGAGGGGTGGTTTTTTCACACCCCTGACCAACAAAAGTTTTGCTGACAAAAGTGCTAGTAAATGTAGACAAAGCCTTAGGTTTGCCTTTGTTCTATGTGGGGCTGCTATGAATGAGTTTAACTATTTCTTACAGCTGTCTTCAGTGGTTATACCCACCAACTTTAGTGACATTTTGACCAATCCACAACAAGAGGCTGTTTGTTGATTTATCATGATCAGAACCTCCTCTTTACATTATCATTTGAAAGGCTATTGCCTACAGCAAATGTCCTATAATATCACACTCAGGGCAAGTCTAAACTTAAAACACTGCATCAGCACAGCTGCAGCACCTTAATGAAGATGCTGTCCAGGGGTAGGCAACCTGTGGCATGTGTGCCATAGGCAGCATGTGAGCTGATTTTCAGTGGCACTTACACTGCCCGGGTCCTGGCCACCGGTCTGGGGAACTCTGCAATTTAATTTATTTATTTTATAATTTAATTTTAAATGAAGCTTCTTAAACATTTTAAAAACCTTATTTACTTTACATACAACAATAGTTTAGTTATATATTATAGACTTATAGAAAGAGACCTTCTTAAAATGTATTGCTGGCACGCGAAACCTTAAATTAGAGTGAATAAATGAAGACTCGGCACACCACTTCTGAAAGGTTGCCGACCCCTGCTGTAAGCCAATGTGAGAGAGCTCTCCCATTGGTATAGTTCAGTGGTCCCCAACGTGGTGCCCGCGGGGGCATTTATGTGCGCCCGCCTAGTGCCCAGCAGGGGAGACAAGCCGCGCCTGCCAGGGACAGAGAACTCGGGGCTGCAGTACTGTGGGTGCCGGTGTTCTCAGTCCCTGGCAGGTGTGGAGCCGTGGCGTAAGCCAGAGAGAAGCTGCGGCCCCGCACCAGCCGGAGACAGAGAACTCTGGGGCTGCAGGCTGTGGGTGCCGGTGTTCTCAGTCCCTGGCAGGTGTGGGGCCGTGGCGTAACCCAGAGAGAAGCCGCGGCCCCGCACCGGCCGGGGACAGAGAACTCTGGGGCTGCAGGCGCCGGTGTTCTCTGTCCTCACAGCTTCTCTCTGGCTTCTCTCTTCTCTCTGGATTCATATATTATGTTATATTAAATATGAGGTTTTTTGTATTATTTAATGTACAAATACAAAATAAGCCTTGGAAAAATTGTTGGCACCCGCCACACTCTTCTGAAAACATGAATGTGCTACTGGCCACAAAAAGGTTGGGGACCACTGGTATAGTTAATCCATCTCCCCAAGAGGCGGTAGCTGTGTCAGCAGGAGAAGTTTTCCCGCAGACATAGCGCTGTCTATACTGGGGGTTAGGTCAGTTAACTGCGTCACTGAGCAATGTAGCTATACCACTATAGGTCTGTAGTGTAGACTGGACTTGAGGCATTTCTTCAGTTCTGTGTAGGAAAGGAATGCCATCTGCTGAATTACCACCACTTCCTGTGCAGCATCTAAGAGTTCCTTTGAAGTCTCCTAACGAAGCAGTGGCAATTTAATCTATAAAATGAATAATTATAATGAAATAGTATAGTGTTTCTCTTTTTATCTAATATGTTTATTGCATTAGTGGCTAGAACACCCTTTGTGCTCAGTGCTGTATAAACATATATAAAGACACAGTCATTATCTCAAGAAGCTTACAATGTGATATAAATAAAATAGCTAGAAGAAACAACAGAAATCAAACATTATGACAGGTCTGAATATTTAAAGTTGTTTTTAAACAACATTGCATTTTTATCAAGTACTGAAAGCGTACATAGCACTTTGGAAAACAAATGAGAATACAAGAGCCTTGCATGGATTTTGAATAGCCTGGAAAGAGGCAAGAAGAGAAAGCAGGGTCGAGGGGTTAAGTTTTGAGATGACTCTGGCATGAAACAGGGTTTTGCACAATGGGTGGTGTGAGGAAAGGATGGAAAGGAGATTTCTACACACTATAATTAAACATAGACCCAAAGGTTAAAACTGAATTTCATAGTCCTACACAGTACACTGTATAAAAGCAATAATAGTGAACAAAGAAAGAAACTTGTGAAAGCCCATATCTCAGAGGTTGAATGTGTAATTGCCATAGTAAACAATTTAAAGAAAAAATGAAATGGCAATAGCTAAGACTAGAATTTCCTTAATAAGATACTGTGGAGTGATGCCAGTCCTTTTTAAGGATCCAGAGACTTACTACATTTATCTGTTTCCGGAGTTATTTATGGCTTTGTTTTGAAACTATTGAAATGATTTGTGTCAGCATAGCAGACCAAGCTAGCCCAAAGTGAATTTGATCATTCTCTGTTACTTAGGGCAGGTCTGCACTAAGGGCGGGGGTCGAACTAGGGTACGCAAGTTCAGCTACGTGAATAGCGTAGCTGAACTCGAAGTACCCTAGTTCGAACTACTTACCCGTCCAGACGCCACGGGATCGAAGTCTGCGGCTCCAAGGTCGACTCCGCCACCGCTTTTTGCAGTGGTGGAGTACCGGAGTCGACCGGAGCGCGTGGGGAGTTCGAACTATCGCGTCTAGATTAGACGCGATAGTTCGAACTCCGAAAAGTCGAACTCACCGCGTCGACCCGGCAGGTAAGTGTAGACTAGCCCTTAGACTCATAGACTTTAAGGTCAGAAGGGACCATTATGATCATCTACTCTGACCTCCTGCACAACGCAGGCCACAGAATCTCACCCACCCACTCCTGTAACAAACCCCTAACCTATGTCTGAGTTATTGAAGTCCTTAAATCGTGTTTTAAAGACCTCAAGGTGCAGAGAATCCTCCAGCTGCAGAAGAGGGCGAAAAACCTCCAGGGCCTCTGCCAATCTGCCCTGGAGGAAAATTCCTTCCCAACCCCAAATATGGCAATCAGTTAAAGCCTGAGCATGTGGGCAAGACTCACCAGCCAGCACCCAGGAAAGAACTCTCTGTAGTAGCTCAGATCCCACCCCATCTAACATCCTATCACAGGCCATTGGGCATATTTACCTGCTAATAATCAAAGATCAATTAATTGCCAAAATTAGGCTATCCCATCATACCATCCCCTCCATAAACTTATCAAGCTTAGTCTTGAAGCCAGATATGTCTTTTGCCCCCACTACTCCCCTTGGAAGGCTGTTCAGAATTTCACTCCTCTAATGGTTAGAAACCTTCATGTAATTTCAAGTCTAAACTTCTTAGTGTCCAGTTTATATCCATTTGTTTGTGTCCACATTGGTACTAAGCTTAAATAATTCCTCTCCCTCCCTGATATTTATCCCTCTGATATATTTATAAAGAGCAATCATATCTCCCCTCAGCCTTCTTTTGGTTAGGCTAACCAAGCCAAGCTCTTTCAGTCTCCTTTCATAAGACAGGTTTTCCATTACTCGGATCATCCTAGTAGCCCTTCTCTGTACCTGTTCCAGTTTGAATTCATCCTTCTTAAACATGGGAGACCAGAACTGCACACAATATACCAGATGAGGTCTCACCAGTGCCTTATACAACGGTACTAACATCTCCTTATCTTTACTAGAAATACCTTGCCTGATGCATCCCAAGACCGCATTAGCTTTTTTTAACGGCCATATCACATTGGCGGCTCATAGTCATCCTGTGATCAACCAATACTCTGAGGTCCTTCTCCTCCTCTGTTACTGAATCAGACTTGCTGTAAAAGATGAAGTTTTATGAAACACTCTTTACCATGGACTTATGTGTGTGCGTGGTTTTTTTTTTTTTTCAAAGTCTGTATATTCATAAATAGGATTGATACCCGAAACTTTTAAAATATAATTATCCAAATTTTTGCTAAAGTTCTATCTTACTGAAGTAGCTAAGCTATTTTTGGCTAGTACCCACTATTTATTTCAGTAGAAAAGGGACCATTTATTGTATAACTCTCCATGCCCCAGTAAGTTTCATAAAGTAGCCCCATAAAGCATGAGCCAAATCCTCCTGATCTTACTTGCTATTCTCCTTCATTTTATGCAGCAAATATTGGGTTGATGTAGATCAGTGGTTCTCAACCAGGGGTCCGGGACCCACTGGGGCTCCGCCAAGAAGGGCTGGAATTAGACTTTTTGGGGTACAGAATAGAAAGACAAAGCCTCACCGCATGGGACTGAAGCCTGGGGTCCGAAGCCCCACCACCCAAGGCTGAAGTTGAGCATGTTAACTTCAAAGGGCCCCCTGTGACGTGGGGGCCCAGGCACTTGCCCTGCTTTCTACCCACTAACACTGGTCCTGGCTTTTCTATGAAGAAAAACAGTAGTTGTGACACAAGGGGGCTGTGGAGTTTTTATAGCATATGTGGGGGTGTGGGAGGGGAAGTCAGAAAGAAAAAGGTTGAGAATCCCTGGTGTAGACCATGCTTGATGTAGCTGTTGTGGGTGTCCAGTGACTGGAGCAGTAGTAGTCCTGTTTTTGCCAACTAATCTTGGAGCACTATGCAATTAGTGCTCTGGTTGTACTGACTCATTCAATATGTTGAGGATCTAAGACCTACTTAGTTTTGTTTTTGTAATACATTTTAGAGCTCATTCAAATGCCAGATTGACAAGGGGGTAGAAATCCTTTATTTATCTTCAGAACAGCATGGGCAGTGGCAGTGACAGCCTCCCCACACTGCCCTGTCACAGTACCTCAATGCTAACCTGCAGCTACCATCCATAGGGATGGAGAGGGATAATTTACCCTCCATGGTGCATTTACTTCTGGGCCGACAAGGTAAGAACAGGGGTGGCCAAGGGCCCTGGCCCCATCACTTTTTCCAGCCGTAAGGGCAAGCGACGGGGGGAGGTGGCAGAGAGGAGCAAGTGGGGTCTGGGTCTTGGGGGGAAGAGGCAATGGAAGGGTGAAGGCCTCAGGGGAAAGGTGTGGTGTGAGGATAGGAGTTCGGGGGAAGGGATGGTGCAGGGGTCAGGGCCACGGTTCAGGCACTGGTGGCCCCGTCCCCCCCCCACACTTTTAGGGAGCTTCCGTCACCCCTGGCTGAGACTGTCATCAAGGCTGTCTACTGTGATTTGTGTGGGGGAGACATGTCAATATGAATCTGAATAGAGTCCATCAGTGCATTTCACATAGGCCACAGAAGAATAGATCTGGGTGAATAATGGAATGTTTGGTTCGCTGCCAATTTCAAACAATCCAGGGGGAAAAACTGTTTTGGGTTGAACTGAAAATGACATTTCTGTAATGTTTTCAGGCAAACTGAAAGGTAAAAAAAACCCCGGTGTCATAGATTCATAGATTCCAAAGCCAGAAGGGACGATTGTGATCATGTAGTCTGACCTCTTGTGTAAAACAGACCAGAGAACTATTCCTAGAACGTGTCTTTTAGAAAAACACCCAATCTTGATTTAAAAATTATCAGTGATGGCAAATCCACCACAATCCTTGGTAAATTGTTCCAGTGATAAATTTACTCTCACAGTTAAAAAATTACACCTTTCTTTCCAGTCTGAACTTGTTTAGCTTCAGCTTCCAAATGTCAAATCAAAATGTTGTGCAGTACCAAGTCAAATGCCTTACAAAAGACTAACTATATTAAGTCAACACTGTTATCTTTATCAACCAAACCTGTAATCTCATCAAAAAAAATCAGTTAGTTTGACAGAAATTATTTTCCGTAAATACACATTGATTGGCATTAATTATTATATTATCCTCCTTTTAATTATTTATTAATTGAGTCCCATATCAGCTGTTCCATTATCTTGCCTAAGCAGCAAAGAATCCTGTGGCACCTTATAGACTAACAGACGTTTTGCAGCATGAGCTTTCGTGGGTGAATACCCACTTCTTCGGATGCAGACTAACACGGCTACCCCTCTGATACTTGACATTATCTTGCCTGCAATTGACGTCAGACTGACAGTCCTATAATTACCCAAGTCATCCTATTTATCCTTTTTAAATATTGGCACAATCCGGTCTTCTGGAACTTCCGGTCTTCTGGAACTTCCCCAGTGTTCCAAGATTTATTGAAAATCAATATTAAAAAATGGTCCAGCCTCTCAGACTGCTCTTTTAAAACTCTTAGATGCAAGTTGTCTGTACTTTTTAAAAATGATTTTTAAAATGTCTAACTTTAGTAGCCGCTGTGTAATATCCTCCTAATATATTAGTAGAATTGAAAGTGTGTTGTTGTCTATCATCTGTTTTCTCCCCAAATGCAGAACAAATATTGATTGAACGCCTCTACCTTTTCTGTATTTTTATTGATAATTCTACCATTTTCCATCTAGTAATGAACTAATACTATTGTCAGGATTCTTTTTGTTCCTACTATACTAAAAAAACACTCCTTTTTATTGACCTTAACTCTGCTGGTCTGTATTTTCCTTGGGTCCCTTTGCTTCCCTTATCAATTTTCTATGAGTCCTAGTGTCTGTCAAAACTAACTGAAACATTTTGACATTATCAAAATGAAAAGTTTTGAGTCCAAACATTTTGGTAATATGGAAATGAATTTTTGTGTGTCATTTTGAACCCAAAAATTTCATTTAGATTTTCAGGTGTTTTGACAAAAAAAAAGGATTTACAAAAATAAGCAGAGAGGGTGATGATGTCTCCCTTACAGGCATTAAGCCAGTGGTTAGATCACTCACCAGGGTATGGGAGACCTAGGTTCAAATCCCCCTTCAGCCTGATGTGAAGGAGGAACTTGAACTTGGGTCTCCCACCTCTCAGGTGAGTGTGCTAACTACCAGATTGTAGAATCATTCTCACTTTCGTTCCCTGGCCCAATGACTGTTCCTTGTCATATGAATGACTACGAATTGCCACTGTGAATGACAGTATGATGTAGGAGACTCAAGTGCAGGTCCCTGCTCCAATGCAGTAGGGACCTGAACTTGGGTTTCAACATTACCAAAACAGTTTGACTTTTGTCATTCATTGAACTCAGCGCAAAGTAGTGAATAGTTTTGGTCAACCTGCAACTGCGTTTTTTTGGTTAATAAACTATTTGTATGAAAAATTTCACGTAGCTCTACTGAAGAGTCGTAAAACACAATGACATTCAGTTCCTGACTCCCTACCAACCTGGAGTAGTCTTGACCAGATGAACTAGAAGTGGAAGCCATTACAAATCCTTTAAATTATTTGTACCATTAATTTCTGATGAATGCATGCTTGTGTTAATATATATGCAGTGGAACTGGACACTCCACTGGATGTTAGAATCATAGACTCATAGAAGATTCGGGTTGGAAGAAACCTCAGGCGATCATGTAGTCCAACCCCCTGCTCAAAGCAGGACCAATCCCCAACTAAATCATCCCAGCCAGGACTTTGTCAAGTCAGGCCTTAAAAACCTCTCAGGAAGGAGATTCCACCACCTCTCTAGGTAACCCATTCCAGTGCTTCACCACCCTCCTAGTGAAATAGTGTTTCCTAATATCCAACCTACACCTCCCACACTGCAACTTGAGACCACTGTTCTTTGTTCTGTCATCTGTCACCACTGAGAACAGCCTAGCTCCATCCTCTTTGGAACCCCCTTCAATTAGTTGAAGGCTGCTATCAAATCCTCCCTCCCTCTTCTCTTCTGCAGACTAAATAACCCCAGTTCCCTCAGCCTCTTCTCGTAAGTCATGTGCCCCAGCCCCCTAGTCATTTTTGTTGCCCTCCGCTGGACTCTTTTCAATTTGTCCATATCCTTTCCGTAGTGGAGGGCCCAAAACTGGATGCAATACTCCAGATGTTGCCTTACCTGTGCCGAATAGAGGGGAATAATCACTTCCCTCAATCTGCTGGCAATGCTCCTACTAATGCAGCCCAATATGCCATTAGCCTTCTTGGCAACAAGGGCACACTCTTGACTTATATCCAGCTTCTCATCCACTGTAATCTCCAGGTCCTTTTCTGCAGAACTGCCACTTAGCCAGTCGGTCTCCAGCCTATAGCAGTGCATGGGATTCTTCCATCCTAAATGCAGGTGGCATACACCCAGATTGAGATTAGTGGTGCTAGAAGTGGGTGCTGAATTAGCCCCAATTTAGGTGTCTTTTTTTAATTTGACTAGTTAATTAATTCCTAATATGACTTTCTAGTATGGCTGCTTTTCTAGCTATAACTCCTGTTTTTTGCCTGTGACACATAAGTCTAGTCTCCTGTGGGTTGTATACTTTGAACTCAGTTTGGTGGTTGGATTTTGTGTGCGGGTGTGGGTGGTGCTGGTGGCATGTGATATAAGGCCGTCAGATTCAATCTGGTGGTCCCTTCTTTCCTTAAACTCTGTGACTTTATCTGTGTTTATCATACAGGCGTCTCCTGGCTGAAGCCGCTCTTCAGAAGCTAGACCTACAAACTGCTGAACAAGCATTTGTGCGCTGCAAAGACTATCAAGGCATTAAATTTGTGAAGTGCCTAGGCAATCTGCAGAGCGAGTCAATGAAACAAGCTGAAGTGGCAGCTTACTTTGGCCGGTTTGAGGAAGCTGAAAGAATGTATTTGGATATGGACAGAAGGTAATTGCATACAGTAACCCCAGCAACAACTAAAGAAAAAATAGATAAAATAAATGCTTGCACTAAACAAAGGGGGAATGTTTAAGCACTGAGGGCTTTTTCAAGTTCTGAAAAAGAGAACAAGGTTAGATAGAGAAAACTGCTATACTGGTAGATTATAAATCCCTTTATTATTTAGGTTAACACATTCCAAAGAGTCTTACTTCCACTCTTCTCTAATTGATCTATATAGCAATCCATATCAGATTTAAATCTTCATAGACTTTTAAATGTTAGTCTGTAGATGTTTTAGTTAAGATTCCAAAAATATAAAGAAACAGTTTAAACTTAGTTAGCCAGTTAACTAGTTGCTGTTAGTTAGCTAAATCCTACTTTCTTTGAATTACACATACATGTTGCTGGGTTTTTAAATTAGCAGTAATCCTATGGGAGCACACCATGGATGATGTTTGGACAGCTCAATGAAAACTTCTGCTCAAGGGTTATAGTTTGCTTTTGTTTTTGACTAACAAATGTTTAGGATTCAAAAGAATGAGGTAGAAAATAATATTGCAAATATTATAAACCAGGAGCACACCCTGAGCTGGAATACTGTGCTTAGTTCTGGTCATCCCATCTCAAGAAGATGTAGTTGAAATAGGGGTCCAGAGATGGAGGACAAATGAGTGGCAGCATGAAAGTCTTCAATATATAGACTTGGACTTTAAGCTTAGATAAAAAGGGACATGAAAGAGGTATCTAAAATAACAAATAGTATAAGGTATGTCAGTCGGAAGCTTCCATTAGCTTTTCTCATACTAGGAGACATCCAATAAAAGTGAAAGGGAACAAATTTAAAGCTGATAAAGAAAATAACTTTTTACACAATGCATGATTAACCTGTAGAGGGCATTCTGTGTCAGTGAGGCAGGATGCCTCCCAGAGCTCTTTGGTTGCACAGTATGTGACACCCCTTTAAGGGATACAATGTATACCAGGGGTCAGCAGCCTTTCAGAAGTGGAGTGCTGAGTCTTCATTTATTCACTCTAATTTAAGGTTTCACATGCCGGTAATACATTTTAATGTTTTTAGAAGGTCTCTTTCTATAAGTCTATAATCTATAACTAAACTATTGTTGTATGTAAAGTAAATAAGATTTTTAAAAATGTTTAAGAAGCTTCATTTAAAATTAAATTAAAATGCAGAGGCCAGGACCCGGGCAGTGAGAGTGCCACCGAAAATCAGCTCGCGTGCCACCTTCGGCACACGGGCCATAGGTTGCCTACCCCTGATGTATACCCTTCCTCATGGCTGTTCAGAGCATTTCAGTAGCAGCTACTACACACAGGGCTGGAATTCTGGGCAGTCCGTTATTCCCTTCCCCACCACTGTGAAAGCTGCATAAAGACTGTCACAATGTAAATCAAAACAAGTATTTTTTTCTTTCAAATAGTCTTTTTTGAAAATTATTTTTAAACATAGACAGTTAAATAAATAGAATATAAGACATGATAACTAATCAGGGTAGTTTTCCTTTAAGTTTTATGCCACTCTAAGTCTCCAGGCCATAAGTCTTTCATGTTTCCTTTCTCTTCACCTGCAGGGGTAGTATTTCTGAATACTTTTGTCAAGAATTTCTGCAGCTATTTTATTTTCTTTTTTTCATTGTTATCAAATATTTTCTGATATTTATAGAGATCTTGCTATTGGTCTACGGATAAAACTGGGAGACTGGTTTCGAGTATTGCAACTATTGAAAACAGGCTCAGGCGATGCAGATGACACTCTTCTTGAACAAGCACATAATGCTATTGGAGACTATTTTGCAGACAGACAAAAATGGTATGTGTTATAGCAGGAAACAATGAAGTGGTGGTAGCTGTCTCGTAATTAAGACTCTCCTTGTAAAGCTCAGCGCAGAGTATGGGGGGCACATTTGGGAGCTGGAGTGCAGAGTGTGTGAATGTGGTATGAACTGGAATGATTCAGCCCTATCTCCTTGAAGAACTAGTAAGTTTCATAGGGCCTGTGTCCCACCGCCGCCTGCAGCTTTGAAATTCCACAGAGAACTGCTATTCAGAGCGGGGAGAACAGAAAAGCAATAATCCCAGCTTTGCCAGGTATCCAATCGCTACAAAATTTCTTCAACTTTAAAAAAAAAAAAAAAAAAAACCCTAGGCAAACAATTTTGTTAAGCTAGAGTTAAAAGTTATGAGTAAATATTAGTTAAAAAATGGCTAAAAGCCTTACAAGCATGTTGCAGGGAAACAGACAAAAAAGAGAGGGAAGACTGAGGAATTTCAGAGTTAAGGTTAATCTTAAACCCAAACTCCTCACAGTATATAACTGCATGCTTAAGGCCACCAAAACTACATTAACTCTGCCCCTGTAAAGGAGTCAGCTCCCACAGAATTTAAAGGCCACACTTTTGGGTGCCCAACTTTGGATGCATAGGGCCTGGTTTTTCAGAAATATTGAGCACTTGCATCTTCCATTGACTTCAGCTGGAGTGAAGATCAGACTATGGGCAACTAAATTGAGGCACCCAAACACAGCCAACTTCTGAAAATTTAGCATAAATGATTTGTCCACTCATTGTAGATGGAGTAATAAACACCAGGTTTTCTGACTTTCCACCTTTGCTCTAGCCATTGGATCCTGTTACTGGTGCGACATAATGAAATTCTGAAGCTAAATTTCTTGTGCATTCCATAATAGCTGTATTTCTGTTGTTTATATAATGCCAGAAAACATAGCCAACTGGTGAAAATATTCATTTCTGATATACAAATCTGTACTTAGTAAACAAGTTATTTCTTAGTGTTTAGTCAGATACCCTATATTAACATTTAAGTTTGTCTTAGTAGGCTTTTTTTTTCATCCTTAGGATAAATGCTGTACAATATTATGTACAGGGAAGAAACCAGGAACGTTTAGCTGAATGTTACTACATGCTAGAAGACTACCAAGGACTAGAGAATCTGGCTAATTCACTTCCAGAAAATAACAAGTTACTTCCTGTAAATATAAGAAAATTATTATGGTTATTTTGGTTTTCACGATGTGAGCTTGTCTGCACTAGACTTTTTTTGCCCCAAATTTCTCATGGTTGCTACCACTGGTTCAGCTCCCCTGGCAATAGCAACAGAGGGAATGTTAGTGAAAAGTGAAGATTGGGGTTATCCTGATCCTAAAAGAGGGAAAGACGCTATCAGTATGAACTGAAGTGATCCAGTGAGTAACAGCTAATTAAAAATTAGTTTGATTTGTATTCCAGAGTACATGGTAAAGGCAAATCATGTTACCTGAATGTCCTTTTAGCTTATTACACTGTTTTGGACAAACATAGCCATAACCTCCTTCTTTCCCAACCCTATTCTGTTCTGCTAAATTTTCTAGTATATGCACTAAATCCTAGAAGGAAGAACCCAACTGCACATAATTAAAAGATGATTTTCTGCCTTGAACCACTTTTAATTGAAAACCAATGTAGATCTGAGAAACAGGGTGTAAAAGCAGAATATATTGCTTTAGATTACTGCAGTGTGTTTTCTCTCTTTATAATCTGTAAACGGCATCAGTAATAAAAATTCAGAAGTTTGTAATAGTATTACAGTTACTAAAGGACTGTCCTGAAGATCTGGAAAGAAATGGTAACAAAATTGTGATGTCTTCCAGGACATAGCTCATATGTTTGTCAGAGTGGGGATGTGTGAACAAGCTGTGACTGCCTTTCTGAAATGTAATCGACCAAAGGATGCAGTAGATACCTGTGTACATCTCAACCAGGTGAGAAATTTGGCAGCTGGCAGAAGGTGGTCTTGGAATGAAAAAAAGAATTAACAATGGGATTTTTACCTCTTGATGCCCCGTGAGATTTCATTTCATATAGGTCATCTGATGGCTATTCAGTACCCTTCAAAACTTCATGCATTAGAGTTTAAACCAATCACTAACTGTTAGGGTATGAGACCTTTGTGAGAGGCAGATCATACTACATGCTGGTCTACACTGGAAAGTTAGGTTAACATAACTATGTTGCTCAGGGATGTAAGTTAAGCTGACCTAAGCCCCAGTGTAGACAGTGCTAGGTCGATGGAAGAATTCCTCCATCAGCCCAGCTACTGCCTCTTGGAGAGGGGGATTTACTATAGCAATGAAGAACCTCTTCTGTCACTGTTGTAAGTGTCTGTGCTACAGCGACACAGCTGCATTATCCGTTTACCAACTAGGATCATCATTAGCTATCTCAGGAGAAAAGCCAGGGACTGAATAGACAAGGAGAACCAGATCCACAAAGGGACTTTGGCATTGTGACACAATGACTAACTTTTAGGTGCTCAGAAAATCACAAGAACAACATTGTGAACCACAAAGCCTGAGTTAGTGTGTAGGCTCCCAATTCAAAACATGGGGAGAGATAGATGCCTACAAATACCATCCACAAAAACCCCGGTGCTCCTGATGGATACACATTGAGCCTTTTTCAGAGGCTTCCTACAGTCAGTGCCAATTCTAATAATAAAAAAAAACATTGCTTGCTATATCCTTTGCTTATTAAAATCATAACTTCTGTTTTCCTGTGTAAAACATGATAGGATATTTTTGACTATAAGGAAATAGTCATTCCAAATGGCTACAAAAATGAACACAAGGTTGTTGATGGCATAAATATTTGTAGATGTATTGTATTTACCTGTTTCTTTGACTTTACTGTAGTAATGTTCTAAAATGATGTTTTAGCTGATATACATGAAAAGTATGCTCTTAGTATATATTTGAAAACACATGAAATTGAATAATTGTGACTATTCTTATTTCCAGTGGAATAAAGCCGTTGAGTTGGCTAAAAATCACAATATGAAAGAGATTGGATCCTTGCTAGCTAGATACGCGTCTCATTTACTGGAAAAGAATAAAATCCTCGATGCCATAGAACTCTATCGTAAAGCCAACTATTTTTTTGATGCTGCTAAACTCATGTTCAAGGTATTATGGTTTTTTATTTTATGTAATATGGGCCAGTCAGAAATAACATTATATTTAGCTAGCATCAGTTGCTGTTGTGTAGTGTTTAAATTTTCCAGTGTGAGCCATTTGTTCCCTGGAAATGGTTATCATTATATGGAAGCCACGGTAACTACAGAACTATCATATTAACAAGTAATCCCAGTTAGATTTTTTTCTTCACTTCCTGTCAAAAACTGTTGCTCTGTGCTGGTAAGCTTCAGAGGTGGGTGCAATGATCCCTGTGTATAGTTTGAATCCGTTTGTATCCAAGTTGAAGTTTATAAAGTGCTTTTGACAATTTTTTGTTGACAGGCACTATATAAATATAATTGTTACAGCAAATGTTTACAAGTATATTATTTCTAAAACTGTTTCTCCTCTCATGGCAAAAACTCTAGTCCTCACTGATAGCTATCAATTTGTCAAATGTGACTTTTAAAAATCCCAGAACTTTTAGTTGCATGAATGCAAAAAAAGTCTACAAAACATATTTGTTATAAAAGGCAGATATATTTTTAGTTTTGTTTTTTTTCCTTCCAGCAAGGTAATAGAAAAATGTCTATATTATTTTTTATCAAACTTTCTAAATTTACCTCTTGACTTAGAACAAATATGAGAAATTTCAATTCAAAATGGAATTTTTTTTAGAAAGTTCTAAGTACATTAGTATAGGAATGTTTAATAGAATTACCTCTTCAACCGTAGCCAAGCATATCCACTGCAGTGATGACTTCAATACAGGATCAAGCTAAAGGACTAGCTAGACTAAAGGGAGTGAGCTCTCATTCACTCAGAAATAATAGCAAAGAGAATTCAGGAATGACTGACCAAATAAATGTTTTCTTTCAAGATTGTTCCCCTTCAAAGGAATATAACAATGATACACATTCTTGTCATGTTTAGAAATATTTTTGTCTTAACCTGTTCATACAGTTCCTTTTTTTTTTTTTTAGGCCCCAACTGTACAACTTGTTTCTCTCCCTGCATAGAGTACCACTGACTTCAGGGGTCCTTCTGCATGGAGAGAGTCACAGGGTCAGGTCTTTAATTTATACCGGAATTGTTTCTGAAAGGAGTCTGTTGTTATAGAGAGTTCAGGTTACCATGTTGGGGAAGATTCTCAGCTGGTGTATATAGGTGTAGTTTGATGGACTTCAATAAAGCAACACTGATTTACACCAGATGAGGACTGGCTTTATATGCCTGTTAGCCAGACCTAGAATATATAAATTCTGCATTTAAAACCTTGAGAATGATATTCAGATATATGTTTGTTTGTAAATTAAATTCTAATATTCAAGTAAAAAATGGACTTTTGACATAGCTTCCTATGTTTCACAAAGATCTTTAAGATAATTTTAGCATATAGTTGTAAAAAAAAACAAACAGAATTTTCATTTTTAGAGACATAATTTTACACATTCTTTATTTCTTTAAGATTGCAGATGAAGAAGCAAAGAAAAGGACTAAACCTTTACGAGTCAAAAAGCTTTATGTATTGTCAGCTTTACTTGTAGAACAGTACCATGAACAAGTGAAAAATGCACAGAGGGGAAAAGTTAAAGGAAAGAGTTCAGAGGTAAAGTGTCTCAAATGCTTTCTATGGTGGTGTAGCCGTGTCAGTCCCAGGATATTAGAGAGACCAGGTGGGAGAGAGATCTTTTTTTGGACCAACTTCTGTTGGTGAAAGAGAGAAGCTTTTGAGCTTACACAGAGCTCTTCTTCAGGTGACCTGAAGCAACTGGAGCAATTTAAACTGAGTTTTGTAACTCTGTCACTGAAACATTATTTCAAGCACAAATTCTGGGCCAGTTTTTCAGACATGTACACAACACTGTAATTTACACAGATACAAATGATTTTGCATGGCTGAAAATTTGTACTATGTACTATACAGTATAAATAGTGAAATTCATTTTAGGACAATATATATATACATTTTCCTAAGTTAACATAGAAAATAGGTATAGTGACTAGGAAAATCTTTTTCCCTCTTCCTGTTGAGTGTTTTAAACAGAAATGTTTACCTGTGATATTCCTTTGTTTTTAGGCTACTTCAGCTTTAGCTGGTTTGCTAGAGGAAGATGTTCTTTCTTCAGCTAATCGCCTCACAGATAATGCCTGGCGAGGAGCTGAGGCTTATCATTTTTTTATACTTGCACAAAGACAGCTCTATGAAGGTTATGTAGACACGGCAATGAAAACAGGTAGGATTTATTACAGTATAGATGGCATGAAAACTGAAATCAGTCTAAGCCACACAAACTTGTAAAACAAATTAATTCCATTTACATTTGTCATGTTTGTTCCACCCATTACCTGATCCACGTAATGTAGAACATGAGAAATATAATTAACAGTGTTGGAACAATTGTCAGCAGGTGCTAAGTTAGTTGCCAGTTTGAGCATTGGGTAGTTCTACAGAATAACTACCAATTTTACCAAAATGTCTAGGGGCTGGTTACCAGAAGATGTCTGAAGTTTAACTTGTCACTATCTGACAAGGTTTGACAACCCCCATAGGGTTGTTATTGACCACACATTTATGTGCATTGAATAATGCTTCCATGAAGCTCACATCAGAGCCGTGGAGCTGTAGGGGAATCGATGGATGTTAGTTGGGTATGTTGTGCCTTCTACCTTCTGCCTGTATTGAAGGGCCTAATTCATATACTTAATTTTCAATTCACAATTAAATACAAATTTTCTTCTTTAAAAATAGGTAGGACTATCTGTGCTCTCTACTATTTTCATTGGCTTTATTTTGTTTGTTTTATTTCATCAGGTAATTGATATTAAGAAGACAATGTACTAGTACAATTAAGTTGTATTCGTATTCAAGGGGACATGTGGTAACTTTCTCATTCTTTTCATTTGTTAGCCCTTCACCTGCGAGATTATGAAGATATTATCCCTGCAGTTGAGATCTATTCCCTTTTGGCTCTCTGTGCATGTGCCAATAGAGCATTTGGTACTTGTTCAAAAGCCTTTGTTAAACTGGAATCCTTAGAAACCCTTAGCCCTGAACAGAGACAGCAATATGAAGATCTTGCATTGGAGATATTCACTAAACACTGTCCTAAACATACCAAAAAATCTGATCTGGATGGTCTTCTGGAGGGGTAGGCTGACTACATTTTGGTTTTGTTGTTATGATGATGACACAAGTTTTCATCCTTTCATTTGATATTGGAAGTGGCTGGCTGTAAGTGCTGATGCTAGACTAATGCATGTACTGTGTCAGATCAGGAAGATTATCATACCTAGCCCTATTAATAATGTACACTAACACATGATTTAATTATGCCCCCCTACTAATAAAATGATGCAGACCTAAGTAGAGAAAAACTAAATTTGTTACAGATGGCCAAAGAAAGTTTTGCAAATCACTAAGATACTCAAACAGGTTTCATCTAAAGCAACGTGTTGTTTTTTTTTCTCTTTTGTTTTTTAGTGGAGAAGGGAAACTTCCAACCTGTGTTGCAACAGGAAGATCTATCACAGAGTATCAATTCTGGATGTGCAATGTGTGCAAGCACTGTGTGCAGGCCCAAGAAATAAGCAATTACAACTTCTGTCCTTTGTGCCACAGTTCTGTGACCTAGTAAAAGAAAAAGAATTGTGAGTGTGTCCTTGTGTATGTACCATTACAAACATAAAAGACTTCAAGATTTCAAAGTGGGTTATGAAATGTAATACAGGCACTACACTGTTACAAGATGCTACTAAGATTATTAGAGAAAAATCTGTTTTAGAAAGAAACTAGAATGACAGGAGTCCCAAAGAAGATGTAATTGTGAACCCTCTTTTATAAAAATGGATTAACAAAGTTTTTTTCTAAGTGTAAACAGGGCCTAAGATTAAAAACCAACAAAAATGAATGCATGTTTATCTCCATCTGTGTTTCCTTTGAGACACTCTAGGGGCTTGTCTACTCAGGGAAGTTAGTAGGCAGTAAGCTAGGGTATAAATTTAAAATACAATAGCTACTCTGCACTAACTCCCCATGTGGATATTGTTATTGCGCACTGAGCGTGCCCATGGTGTTACCGGAAGATTTTGATTCAATTATATTAAGCCACCAATGTTGCTCAGAATCACTACTTTTAATTTGAAACCCTTTATTTCCAATGTATCTATTCCAGTACTACCGGTTGGGGTGCGCTCTAAGGGATTTTCCAGGGAAAGACACAGTTAGCCAACTTTCCCTTGAAGGACATGGATACAGCCCTCCAATCAAGAATAGGCAACAAGCAATAAATTCTTTGAAAACAAACATAATATTTATTTAGAAGTGATTAGTTACAGTAAAAGTGCAGATAGAGGTAATACAATTATAATATAAACCTGAAGCAGCGTGGCAAATAGAGACAGCGCTACAATTACAGTTTCAATTGACTCACATATAATATAACAATATAATCACACACTTAATACTCTATATCATATAACAAACATATACCAGTATCAATTAACATTAAATACTTAAAAACTAAACATGCAACAAGTGCTGATCAGGCAATCATTAGGTGAGTAGGGAGATCTCACTCAGACCACAGGCATCCAGCTTTATTTACTCTTTAAACCCACACGGTCTAGGATGCTCAAATAAAAGACAATGAAACGTACAGAAGCCTTCTTAAAAATCCCTGTGAATCCTCTTACAAAGGTCCTTCTGCTCTGTCTGAGGCTAGGGAGTGTGGTCTGGTAGCAGGCTGTGAGCTGCTGCCTCCTCCTCCTCCTGAGGTAAAGAGTCTCCTCAGGCAGGAGAGGCAGAAGCCTGTTGGTCACTGCTGCTGGGCTGCTGTGGAGATCTTCTGCTGGCGGGTGGCAGAAATGGCCATAGCCAGGGGCAACCCTGGAATCCTGGGTGGGCTGCTGCTGTTGCTGCTGTAACTGCCTTTCAAGCAGCCTCTTCCTTGCTGGGTTTTGCTGATGCTGCAGCCACTGTCCTGTAAGCGCTTTTCTTCCTTGGAGGTGTTTGGCAGAGCTCCGCTCTCTTGTTGGTCCTGGTCCCCTACAGAGTTGTAGCCTGCTGGCTGCTGCCTTTATATATGTTTCAGCTCATTAGCTATTACTTTATTATCGTAATTCAGCCAAACAGCTTTCATGGATTTGCATATGCTAATGTATGGCATGTGTATAGACATGTGACACTCAAGCTCAGCCAGCTTCCATATATTAGCATATGTTAATTACTAATTAGCATGTGGTAATTATTCACATGTACAGAAAGCTCTTCCCTTGTCCCATAGACTTCTGTGGGCTCAACGCATCCCTATGGGGTTTTTCAGCTGACCTTTGGATGAACCCTAGCTACTTCCTGTCTGGAAGTCCCATTGGTTTCTATGGGCTACAATGTATTCCTATGGGGTTTTGCGTAGTCATTGCCCATAGGAAGTGATGTAATACCTTGCCTTCATTGCATCATCCCTATTCATTTCTATGCGCTCCCATGCCTTCCTTTGGGATTTCCCACTACATTACAAACCCGATGGCCACCATTACTTTATTTTCTAATTTAAATTATTCTTAATTTTTATTTAATTAAAGCTTTATTTTTAAAACTAATTACTGCTCTAAGCATGTCAAAGGGTCCTGACACTACCCCCATTCATTTTATGTTCAATTAAGCAATTTTATAATTTTTCTGAATTTAAATCCCTTCTGAGGCTTTTCTGCAGATTTTCCCATTTAGTGCTTGGTAAGGCATTTCGGGCAACTGAGGCAAAATCTCTTGTCACAATGGGGTGTTTCAGCTTAATGCACTTTAAAATGTATTAAGCTAAAGTGCACAAAGGCACTTTTAGTGTACTGTAAGTTTGTCTACATGTGGAGTTAGTGCAGAACAATTAATGCATTGTAACACCCTAGCTTGCGGTTCATTAACTGCTCCATGCAGACAAGCCCTTCGTTATGGGAGCTTCCTTCTTCATTTTTGTAACATACATTCAGTAGAAAAAATATTGGTTTTCCTAAAATACACGGATGGACTCTTGGAGTACAGAATTTCCAGATGGGAGCAATGTTAAAGTAGCACCCTTTATAACCTTGATATCATTCTTTTATACATTTTCCTAGAACTCTTTTTTTATTACAATGAAAATATTCTAATCTCGTTATAGTTAGGACCAAATATTTATGCTGCAGTCTTTTTCTAAACACATATTTACAAGCACAGTACCGACAAAGGAACTATAAGAGGTGACCCGCCAAGAAACTAGGGTTTATAATCTGAATTCTTGGTCTCTCTCTCTGATCTGTTAACTGTTTGTTTCTCTTTTATGTGACCAAGCTGAATCACACAAGGTTAGCAATAACAGAAACCAGCTGACAGCTCTTAGTGAACTATATGATACGAATTAGCAGCCTCAATCAACTGGTAGGCAGATAATGTGTCCATATCACACTGTCATAGTTGTCATCCTTGCTTGGCAGTATGAATGGTCACTGAAGGGATATGGTGACTGAATTAGTCTGTCATCCTTCCTACTGTGTAGAATTGAGCCCCACTGCGGGCAGAGTGTGATGAAGCTTGCAGCTGTACATGTTCTGCAAATAGATAGAGCCAGGGCCGGCTCCAGAGCCCAGCGGGGCAAGCTCCTGCCTGGGGCGGCCCTTTCCCGGGGGGGCGGCAGGCTGGGCCGGTGGACCTGCCGCAGTCATGCCTGCGGGAGGTCCACCGGAGTCCCGGGAGCAGCGGACCTGCCGCAGGCATGACTGCGGAGGGGACGCTCGGCCGGCGGCTCCAGTGGACCTCCCGCAGGCATGACTGCGGACGGTTCGCTGGTCCCGCGGCTCGGCTGGACCTCCCGCAGGCATGCCTGCGGCAGCTCAACCGGAGCCGCCGGACCTGCGAACCGCCCGCAGCTGCGGGAGGTCCAGCCGAGCCGCGCGACCAGCGGACCCTCTGCAGTCATGACCGCGGGAGGTCCGCTGCTCCCGCGGCTCGGGGGCGCCTCCCGGGCATGACTGCTTGGGGCGGCCCAAAACCTAGAGCCGCCCCTGGATAGAGCACTTCAGTTTTCAGTCTCCTCAGTCTGGTATCTTTCACGAGCACTAAATTCACTTTAAGGAGGATTATATTTTTGAGGAAAGATTGTCAGGGGTCTTGTTTTCTCTTGGTTTGTCTTTCTGGCTGGAAAAAATTACCTTTGTAATATCCAGAAGTTAAATCTTTTGTTCTTTTGAGTAGTTTGTCCCTCCTGTATGGAAAAAATTTATATGTGAAAAATATACCATTAAATAAAATCTGATTTTCTACACTGATACTTGGATGAGCTCTCATTTCTTTGGTTTTCTAGCTATAGATACTGAATTACACTGTTAAAGAAACAAATTAAATCAGTTCTATTAAGCCATGTCATTCTGTGCCAGCATTAAGATACAACAAAAATGACACAAGAAGTAGCATCAAAGTGGACAAATTTACAAATGCTTTTTTTTTTTTTTGGTTTGTTTCTCTCGAGGGCCTGTCAAAATGAGCTATCCTACAGATCTTCCCAAATACACATGTAGCACCTCTGAAATGCTGTCCCCTCTGAGGAGAGCAGCAGCCAGCCAGCCAGCACTCAGCTCAATACTGGGAAGGAAAAGGAAATTTTGGCCAGTGATGGTGGGGAAGTTGTACTATTTGTGCCCCTGGATCTTTGCTGAAAGGTGTTTTCTGCACTAGCATTTCAGGGTTTCAGCCAGAGACCTGCAGAGTTCAGAAAGGGAATTCCCCCCCATCCCCATGTATTCGGTGGGTTGGGGTTTTTTCATTTTTTGTTTTTAAATCTTCCTCTGAAGTATCAGGGATGGCCACAACTGGAGATGGGACATAGGAAAGGGAGAGTGTAATATTACCCAAGGTACAGTCTGGACTGCTGAATAGCTGTGTCTCCTCAGTTCTCAACCTGAGATGCCTTTTACACTGCTTTACTGGTGAACAGTCACTCCTGGCCAGTTAACACACTGCCTCCAGCATGTAACTTGCTCCCACTACACTGCAGTGTGTGCTGCTAGGTAGCCAGTTATGAATTACACTGCAGAAGAGCACTAGCAGATTCTCTATTCCCAGACTTTTCACCAGAAATGTGCATCTTGTACTGTCAAGTACAGTACTGAACAATGCAGGCTCATATAAAGTCCCTCATTTCATGAATGAAAAATGACATGCACCAGCCTTGTTATCTCAAATGGAGTTTCCCACACACTTTAATCCAAACACGCTGGCAAGATAAAACAGTATGATAAGTTTATTAACTATAGAAAAAGATAGATTTTAAGTGATTACAAGTAATAATGCATAAAAGTCAGGATTGGTTACAAAAAGAGTAAAATGCAAGCTAATGCCTAACTTACAAGCTAAGTGAACTTAAAAGCAAAAAGATTTTCTCACCATTTGTTTACAGCAGTCTGTACTGGCTGAAAAGTTTTCCAGCCAGGACCCACCCCAACCCCAGTTCAATGATGCTTTCTTTGTCTTTTGAGCATTGTAGCTGCCGGAGTAGAAATGGGTGGGGAGAGAGGTGATTTGGAGGCCAATGCCTCTCATTCTCACACTTTGAGGATTACCCCCAACTGAGCAGGCGACAAGTAGTCTCAGGGACGTGAGGTCTGAACCATCCCTGTGATGGTATATAAATTTCTTATTCACACCTTCACCCTGCCAGAAAATGGCTGCTTAAGCAGGTGATACTCTTTTAACACCTGTCTGGGTGTTGGTCTGTTCTTTCTAAGAAACTGGTTTGGGCCTGCTTTTCTTAAACTTGGCACATATTACAGTAATGATTAAGGCTGTGTTTTAATCACAGATATTTTTGATAAAAGTCATGGACTAAACAAAAATTCACGGCCCGTCACCTATGACTTGTACTATATAACCCTAACTAAAACTTGGGCTGGGGTGCCGCAGGTACACTGCGGGGTGGTGGTGGCCTGGGGGTGTGCCGTGGGTGCCGGGGGGTAGCCTGGGACCCCCACTGGTGCTGGAAAGAAGGGTTGGCAGGGTTGGCAGTCTCCCTACCCGGCTCCATGTGGCTCCCCGGAAGCAGCCGGCATGTCCTTACCTCTCCTAGGGGGAGGGAAGGCCATGGGGGCTCCATACACTGCCCCCACCACTAGCACCAGTTCCACAGCTCCCACTGGCCGGGAACCGCAGCCAATGGGAGCTGCAGGGGTGGTGTCTATAGGCAGGGGAAGCACGCAGAGCCCCCTGGCCCATCTGCCTAGGAGCTGCAGGGACATGCCAGCTGCTTCCGGGGAGCCCCCCTGAGGTAAGCATTAAAGAGGCAATTGTAGCTCATGAGTCTCAGGCTGAGTATCACTGTTCTACTCAGATACAATTCCACTGTTCTAGGCACTACTGTAATACTAATATAAATAATCTTCCTCTGTTACACTATCACCACAGCTCAACTGGTTTTAATTTACAAGGATTTGGCGTTAAACATTCAAGCACTCCTCTTCCCACCTCTTATCCCACACTCCCACCATTGCATATGGTAGCATAGTGGTGGTAGCGTTCAGAGAGTTCAATTTCCTATTATATAGCTGCATTTTGCTCATATCATAGCACATGATTATTTAAATAGCCAGTTGAACTCTGCATACCATTGCCATCTACTGTTCATTATGTTTTATTGCATAAATTATACTTGGATTTTAAATCATGATTCATTAGCTATTTTTCAAAGGGATTGGTGAAGGATAATGTAGATCAAATTTATAAATGATTGAATAGTATGTGTGAAGGGTGGTTTTCCTAAGGCAGAAGCTGAAGGCTAGCGAAATTCATGTTAGTCAATGGCTCTCAAACTTTTTTTTACTGGTGACCCCTTTCACATAGCAAGCCTCTGAGTGCGACCCCCCCCTTATAAATTAAAAACACTTTTTTTATATATTTAATACCATTATAAATGCTGGAGGCAAAGCGGGGTTTGGGGTGGAGGATGACAGCTCGCGACCCCCAGTTTGAGAACCCCTGCTCTAGAATAAAATATAGTACAGCAGATCCCAATTTATCCAATCTAACAGGGACCCAAAACCAAATTGGATACTCAAACATTCAGGGCTTGGCTACACTTACAAGTTGCAGCGCTGGTGGAGGCTTTCCAGCGCTGCAACAACACCCCGTCCACACTTGCAGGGCACAACCAGCGCTGCAACTCCCTGGTTGCAGCGCTGGCTGAAAACCCATCCCGGCAGGGGTATAAGGAGTGCAGCGCTGGTGATCCAGCGCTGCCCAGCAGGTGTGGACACTCACCAGCGCTTTACCTGTCCTCCAGGGAATAAGTAGTTATCCCAGAATTCCTGTTCAGCCACTCTGCACATCAGTTTGCACTCTACTGCTCTTGCCTCAGGTGACCCGCCCTGTAAATGCCCCGGGAAATTTAAAAATCTCCTTCCTGTTTGCTGCAGCCAGGTGTGGAGTGCAATCAGTTTTAATCAGTTACAGGTGACCATGCCTCCATGCGGCAAACGAGCCCCAGCATGGAGCACTGGTGAATTGCAGGACCTCATAAGTGTTTGGGGTGAGGCATCTGTTCAGGCACAGCTGCGCTCCGGCCGTAGGAATTACGATATCTTTGAGCAGATATCAAGGGCCATGCTGGATCGGGGCCATGATCGGGACGCAGTACAATGCAGGGTGAAAATTAAAGAGCTGCGGAGTGCCTATTACAAAGCCCGAGAGGGGAATCGACGATCCGGAGCTGCTCCCACGACCTGCCGTTTTTACAGGGAGATGGATGAGATACTTGGGGGTGACCCCACTGCCAATCCCAGGATAACGATGGACACTTCTGAGCAGGCTGGGGGACAGGAGGAGGAGGCGGAGGAGGCGGCGGAGGCGGAGGCGTGGGGGGGGAGGAAACCGCGAGTGAAGCTCCTGGCATGGGGGAAGAAACCGCAGATTCCCTGGAGGCATGCAGCCAGGAGCTCTTCTCAAGCCAGGAGGAAAGCACCCAATCGCAGCAGCCAGCAGTTGCAGAAGGACAAGCAGAGGAGCGTGTTACCGGTAAGCGGCTTTTATTTTCTGGGTGAAATGTTTCTGGAGAGGAGGGGGGGTTATGGATGCATGCATGCCAGCCTCTAGATGTGGAATAGCCCGTTGATGTGGTCTATCACGTCGCGGTAATCTGCCTCAGTTATCTCAGCAAAAGCTTCATCCAGAGCGTGGGCAATATGCCTGCGCAGGTTTATAGGCAGAGCCACTGTGTCCCTTGTCCCAGTGACGGTGACGCGTCCGCGCCACTCTTCTGCCAGTGGTGGGGGGACCATTTCTGAACACAGGCAAGCCGCATAGGGTCCCGGGCGGAATCCACATTGCTCTAAAAGAGCCCCCCGCTGTTCCCTAGTGACTCGCAGTAGGGAAACATCTTCCAGGATTAAGTCCTGTGAAAAATGTTGGGAGACTCTTTAGTGAAGAGATAGGGAGATAAGATCACCCCTGCATCTGCATCTTCATTTCACTCAACCCCTCTAGCACTCCAGATTACCCGAAGCAACCAGCTCCCCTCTTACACCCAAGCCCCACTTCTCCCCATATAAGCACTGCTCACTCACCATGTCGTGGCTTCTGTAGTGTTATGCGTGTGGGTAAAAGAATGCTTAAATAAGAACTCACTCCCTCAGTGTAACAATTCATGTCTGGAGATAGTGGATACAATGCTGCCCGTGTTAAATGTTGTCATTTCTGTTTCTACAGTGACCTTGACTACTGGACTGCCCAGATGTTCAACATCACAGAGGCTTCAAAATTTGAGAAAAAATCCCCGAAAGAGCAAAGAAGACATGCTGAAAACTGTTCTTAATCAGTCTGCTCGAGAGAGTAAGGACTTGAAGGATTGGCGAGAGAAAGAAAGCAGGACACGCAAGAGAAATGCAGTGGCCAAGAGGAAAACCACGGAGCGGCTGCTAAGCATCCTGGAGCGCCAAGCGGAGTCTATAGAGTCACTCGTTGCCATGCAAGCAGAGCACTACCGTGCTACTCCCCCACCCGCCCCGTCCTTTGTGCCTTGTGCCCCAATGTCAGCTCAAACCACCTTTCCCCAGCATCCAGGTTCTTACCACCACCAGCTGCCTCCAACACCTGTATGTTCCCCAACCAGCCCTGATACCTACCACCACCCTTACCCTCTGCATTCAACCCCCATCACCATGCAGTATATGAACCCTGAAGTGCAGGATTCATTAAACAGCAATCCAGACAGGGCATATGCAAACTTGTGACTGTACAGTTCACCAACCCACACCCCTGCCCTCTTGTGTTCATGAAATGTTGTGTGTCTGTCTGTCTGTCAAGGAAGTTTTTTTCTTTTCAATAAAACAATTCTTGGCTTTGAAAACAGTCTTTATTATAGCAGATAGTGAAAGATACCTTAGCCCAGTAAAGAAAGAGGCACTACAAATCATATTATTATTATGGATAATAGAATAACAGTGTAAGCAGTGCAATTCACTCCCATGCAAGGCAGCAAACATTATTGTTGGCTTTCAGCCTCAAATTCTTCCCTCAAGGCATCCCTAATCCTTGTAGCCCTGTGCTGGGCCTCTCTATTAGCCCTGCTCTCTGGCTGTGCATATTCAGCCTCCAGGACTTGAACCTCGGTGGTCCATGCCTCACTGAATGTTTCACCCTTCCCTTCACAAATATTATGGAGGGTACAGCAAGCGCATATAACCGCGGGGATGCTGCTTTCCCCCAAGTCTAGCTTCCCATACAAGCAACGCCAGCGGGCTTTTAAACGCCCAAAAGCACACTCCACAGTCATTCTGCACCGGCTCAGCCTGTAGTTGAACCGGTCCTTGCTCCTGTCAAGCTTCCCTGTATAGGGTTTCATGAGCCAAGGCAGTAACGGGTACGCGGGGTCTCCAAGGATCACAGTGGGCATTTCGACATCCCCTACTGTGATCTTCCTGTCTGGGAAAAAAGTCCCTGCCTGCATCTTCCTGAACAGGCCACTGTTCCGAAAGATGCGTGCATCATGCACCTTTCCAGGCCAGCCTGTGTAAATGTCAATGAAACGCCCGCGGTGATCCACAAGCGCCTGGAGAACCATAGAGAAATACCCCTTCCGATTAACGTACTCTGATGCCAGGTGGGGGGGGGCCAGAATAGGAATATGCGTCCCATCTATCGCCCCTCCACAGTTAGGGAAACCCATGTGTGCAAAGCCATCCACAATGTCCTGCACGCTCCCCAGAGTCACGGTCTTTCTTAGCAGGATGCGATTAATTGCCTTGCAAACTTGCATCAAAACGATTCCCACGGTCGACTTTCCCACACCAAACTGGTTCCCGACCGACCGGTAGCTGTCTGGAGTTGCCAGCTTCCAGATTGCAATAGCCACTCGCTTTTCCACCGTCAGGGCAGCTCTCAATCTTGTGTCCTTGCGCCGCAGAGTGGGGGCGAGCTCAGCACACAGTCCCATGAAAGTGGCTTTTCTCATACGAAAGTTCTGCAGCCACTGCTCGTCATCCCAGACTTCCATGACGATGTGATCCCACCACTCAGTGCTTGTTTCCCGAGCCCAAAAGCGGTGTTCAACGGTGCTGAGCATTTCCGTAAATGCCGCAAGCACTTTAGTGTCACACGCGGCAGGCAAATCCATATTGATATCATCGTCGGAATCCTCACTGTCACTTTGGAGCTGAAGGAATAGCTGGACTGCCAAACGTGTTGTGCTGGTGACACTCATCAGCAGAGTCCTCAGCAGATCGGGCTCCATTTGCCACAGAAATCGCGATTCACACAGAGAGTAACAGAAAGACACTCACAATGGCGCCAAACGCTGCTGGAAAGAGTGAATGCTGGGATGTGAAGCGATGCACCACGGGGCGCTGGCAAACAGGAAGCGGAATGACCCGCACACTTCCTTCCCCTTCCCACAATACTCAGCGCCAAAACGGCGCCAAAACGGGACGAGGTGCTCTGTGGGATAGCTGCCCACAATGCACCTCTCAATACAGCGCTGGAAAGTGCTGCAAGTGTGGCCACACTGCAGCGCTGGTAGCTGTCAGTGTGGCCACACTCCAGCGCTGGCCCTTCCACAGCTGCATGACCAGCGCTGTAACTCCCAGCGCTGCAACTTGTAAGTGTAGCCAAGCCCTCAGATAATCTGGAGAGTAGGAAAGTGTGAAGCTGCAGCGCCATCTAGCAGCCACAGGAGCATTTGCCTGCTTCTGGACCTGCATGTCCTGGTTGTTTTTTGTTTCCTCTCTGATGGACCACAACCTTGTCATGGTGGAGAGGTTTGCGTGGGCTAAAGACCCTCAGAGCTACATCATCTGGAGCTTTCATACTTCTGTTAGGGTCCCCCTTGGTGAGCAGGTCTGAGACAAGGCACCTGACTAACCGTGGTCCAAACTTCACAAGACCCCACTGGTGGATTAAGCACATGTAGAGGACCTTTTAGTACTGTGCGGCTGTGAAGGCGGCTGAGGGCTGCCGCAGGAGGGAGGCCCCTGGTTGTCTTGGATCTCCTTGCCACTGGGTCAGGGTTTTCCTCCTGTCAAGTCTCCTGTGCACCGGTTTCCCCACGTTAAAAGATTTCACGCACAGTCCTCTGCCAAAGGGCTCAGAACTCTGTGGCAACAGATGAGTGGCGGTGAAGACAGGAGCCGTGATTTCTGGGAATCTTTAAAACTGCATGCAGGCGGCAGCCATGTGACGGTCGTCTTGTGCTTGGATGAGACAGAAGTGCATTTCGGCAGCAGCGGCTGTAACTGAACAGGCCTTTTTAGGATCCCCTCTGCTCACCCCAAATCGGGAGGGGGCTAGAAAAAGTGCCCCAAACGTAAGCTGTCTCATACTCTTCCGACGGGTTGGCCACATCCAGTGGGATCACTCAACTCTGCGGCCGAAACAAGAGATACAAGACAATGAATTTCACCACCTGGAATGTCCACGTCCTTATGGACTTTCAGCACAGTGAAAGACCAGAAAGAAGAACTACCCTAATTGCCAGAGAACTGGCAAGACTTAACATTGACATTGCAGCTCTTAGTGAGACCCGCTGCCGATGAGCGCCAATTAAAAGAGGATGGAGGTAGCTACACCTTCCTTTGGAAAGGAAAGCCACCTGAAGAGAGATGCATTCACGGGATTGGCTTTGCCATCAAAAATAAGACCACCAGTCAGCTTTTGGAGCTTCCCGTTGTAGGGATAAAATTTTTATTTTACTATTATCTCCCTTACACCATCTTGGATCCATTTAGCAACAACGGGGAATCCATATTGGTGGCCCTTCTTCCTCAGCTACTGTTACACCTTTGGCGCACCCTTTTTGCCCTAAGGCAGGAACCTGAGTAGGTCACCTGACCTGTAAATCTGCCCAGAAACCGTACATTATAAAAGGGTCAGCACGTCCATCAGCTGGGGCTGCCCATCTTGGAGGTAGCATGTGCTGCTGCTGCCTATCTGAGAGGCAGAGTGCTGCAGTGTGCTACTGCTTACCCTGGAGAGTAGACATTAGTACCACACATAGGGTTGTAAGGAGAGTTTCTTACCTACATGCAAAAACGAGCTGTCATCTGCCATTCTGATCCTGCCTCGGACATCCACCCATGACAAGGCAGGGAAGAAGAACTGCAAGAAGAACAAGACAGAGCTTCCATCAGCCTGTACCTGAGGTCCTGCCTTCCATCTGCCTTACCATCTGGATCAGGTCCAGAGCAAGTCCTGTTGTGTCGGTGACAGGGATAAAGCTGCAGGATATGGTAGAGACTCATTTGTCCTCTATCTAACCTACCCAACGTCAACCTTGGGAAGGAAGCTAAGCCCTTTTGTCACAGCCAGTGCCCTTTTATATTTGGTTCCCTTGTTTTCTCGGTTATAGTTTGGGAGTTCTTGTAGTTACCTACCGGTCACTTATCTGAGTTATTCTTACCCTTGTTAACTGTTGTCTGTCCAATAAATCTGTTCTTGTTTTGCACCCCATCCATTGTCAGCTTTCCCTTTGGTGGAAATAAGATCCTCATGATAGATGCGGGAGCAGGGAGACGTTCCTGAGACCTGTCCTCTGGCCAAGTATAAAATCCAGTCAACACCGTGGGGATCAACGAGCAGCTTATGATCCTTCTGCTCAAGCTCAGCAACAACCAATATGCCATAATGATCAGTGCATACGCCCCAACACTTGATGAGGAAGACAAGGAGCAGTTTTACAGTGCTCTTGATGCAGTCCTCACAGCCACATCTACGGCAGACAAAATCATCCTCCTGGGAGATTTCAGTGCCAGAGTCGGACGGGACTCCCAACTCTGGAGCGGCACAATAGGCAGACCTCGAGCAAGACAGCCAGCACAGCAGACCTCAAGGAAACTGCCCAATGACCACAAGATTCGTTAAGGTACGAAGACATCAGTTTAGTCCCGATTTTGGTTTTACCAGAGCCTGATGTTTATCACATAGTGGTGGTCACAATGCATGGACCCCATTTCATCTTTTAATTTTGCTAGGGCCAGCTTTTTTCATTTCTGTCCCCATTCCAGGGTAGCTACCTGAAGCCTGCTGTTGACCACAAATATTTATAACAGGGGACTGCACATCTTTTTTGTAGGTTTTTTACAGCTGTTTTCAATGTTTTTATTTGTTTCTGTTTGCTGGGTTTGGACTGGTTGCCACCCTGATAAGAGAGTAGGAGCATTTCAGGGCTTTGTGGCTTTTTCTGCTTTTTAAAACTTTTTTGTTTTTGTTACTTGCCCCGCTAATTTTGTGGCATGTTGTTTTAAGCATTTAACATGATTATATAACATGGTTATAGTCTGCACTATTTTACACTTTTGGGGGATTCCCTAGCTTGTGTTTTTTTGTTATGTTAGATCACGATTCCTACAGAGGACAGCTCGCTTACTTACCAGATCAGTAGTCAGGGTCACCCGTGTTGTTAGATGTTCAGCTGCATGTGTGTGTTCTTCCTGTGTGCTTCCCCAGCTCTGCACAGACAGACAGCACAGCAGACCTTGAGCAAACTGCCCAATGACCACAAGATCCATTCAGATACGAAGGCAGCAGGCCAGGTTTATTGTTGACACAGCACAGTAATAGCATCTGGCAGACTCTATGAGAATACTAAGACATGTATGCCTGTAACAATGGACACAGCTCAGTGAATGGCGGAACTTTCCATTCCCCCCCTTAGCTGAATCAAGACACTCTCAAAAATATATTTTCATGCCCTGATACAAACAAGTTACTGTCAAGGCTGATTCCCCACTCTGGCACTTCAAGTGCAGAAGGTGGGGGACCGCAATGATTTTACAAATTAATACTGGCCAGTCCAGGCTTGTAATAAACTCCCAAAGTTACAGCTTTTCTCTGACCTTGGATTGGTAGATGCTGCCACCACTCAAGTGCAGAACCCCTTTGAGAGCTCAGGAAGGCGCACTTGGGAATTTCTTCCTGTGGGGTACCCTCAAGCCCTTTCACCCCCCTCTGGGGAAGAGCTGAGAAAGAGAAAAAAGAAAATCATCTGTTGCCACCAGCTGATTAAGCAACATGTGCACAAACCTCTTAAGACACAAAAATCCAATTCTGTTCTTAAAAAAGGTAAATTTTATTTAAAAAAAAGAAAAGAAAATGCATCTGGGAACTTAGGCTATTGCTAGATTTTAAAAGAGCAGCTACAAAGATTAAGCACCAAGAATAGCTTTCTTGAGGTCCAGCTTAAAGATTTCAAGCAAAACCACCTGGAGGTAGCAGAGCGGAATCCACAAGACATAAATGAAAGGGATAAACCTAATCGTGTCTTCCTAGACATTTCCTGATTTACTTACATATCTGGGGTTTTAAATGAGTAGTTTCTAGCTATGATACTGATAGGTTTTTCATACCTGGCCCAAGCTTCTTATAGCATAGCTGTTGCCCTGTCCATCTCTCCCGGGAGAACAACAGACAGACAGACAAAAGTTTCAATTTTAAAAAGTTTTAGCCTTCCCATTAGCTCTTTTGGCCAGGTGCCCACTCACTTCCTTTTACCTATGCATAGCAGTGAGACTTTTTATAGGTAGAGCAATTAGAGAACAGCTACTGAGAGGGATTTTATAGCTACTGGCTGGCTGGGTGTCCGTAAAAGGGAGCTAACCTGCCCCTTGATTTGTCACAGTTACATACTGCCTCTCTGAAGCTATTTTCTCACCCATTCAAGAATACAAGAGTCACCGAAGAAGACATTTTGATTTTGAGGCACAGGATAATCCCATAAGAGACCCAAACAACAATTCAAAATTGAATTCTTTGTATGATATTCCAAAACTCCTCACTATACCTGAAGAAGACCTACACCAGCAATGCAGGGCACTAGAGACAGTGTTGACATATGATGACATGTGCAATATTGATGTGAGTGATTTAGGTGATGAACTGAAAGCTCTTTCAAGATACATTTCAGTAGGATCAACTCCAAAGGCTGTTCTGGAATATATGTGCACAAATAAGATGACCACCCTCTTTCCAAATGCTTTTGTTGCTCTGCGCATATTTCTAACACTTCCTATAACAGTTGCCAGTGGAGAACACAGCTTCTCCCAACTGAAGTTAAACTCCACACGCTTAGGGTGACCAGAGGGCAAGTGCAAAAAATCAGGACAGGGGGTGGGGGGTAATAGGAGGCTGTATAAGAAAAAGACCCAAAAATCGGGACTGTCCCTATAAAACTGGGACATCTGGTCACCCTATCTATGCTCCACAATGACACAGGAGAGGCTGGTTGGCCTTGCAACCATCTCAGTAGATCATGAGCTCGCCCAGACTGTGGACTTTCAGCAGAAAGCAGTTCAAATCTTTGCAACCAAGAAGGCATGGAAAGCACCACTTTATTTATACAGGTAAAAATGCCAGTGTTTACTATGCAGACAAGAAAAGTTAACTTTCAAACGCCTGAACAGCAAATGTAAGTGGTCCTTACAATTTTTAAACAAGGCATTTTAGTTTTCCTTTATTGGGGTAGGTAGCAGAGCAGCACCATGAGAGGAGTAGAACAGGAAAAAGGCAGAACTGAGACCTTTCAAAGTTTTGGCCCAAGCAAGGGGGCATCATTTGAGCTCCCTGCCTCAGGTGCCAAAATGTTGTGGGCCGTCCCTGTGGGTGGGGAAAGCGAGCAGCAGAAGGATTGGGGTGGGGAGTGAACAGGGCCAGGCCTCAGAGAAGGGGTGGGGTGGGGCAGGGCTGGGGCCGCGGAGGACAGGTGGGGCAGGACAAGGAGTTTGGTTTTGGGCGAGCAGAAAGCTGGCCCCCCATTGCCCTGGCTGGGAGGGGGATGCTGGGAATGACGGAGCGGGTCCCAGCGCTGCCTAGGGCTGGAAGGGATGTGGGAAGCGGCAAGGGGAGCCCAGCCGATGAGGCTGGTTCGAGGCGTTCAGCCCCCCCCCCTAAGCGGGACCGGTATTTCGGAGCTGGCGGGAGTGAGACGCGGGGGGGGGGGGGGGGGGGGGGTTACAGGGCGCCCCTTGGGGCAGGCCCAGGCCGGGAAGCGCCCAATGCCTGAGGCGGGGACGCAACACTGCATGGGGGCGGGGCAGAACTATAAAGCGTCCAGCTCGGTGGGGGCGCTAGGTAAGGCCCGGCCCGGGAGCCCGGCGCATTATGGGTAGCTCATTTGCTGCGCAGCCGCTCTACAGCGCAACGCGGGGCGGTGTTGTGACGTCACGTCACCGGCCCCGGAATGCGGCCGCCGTAGCGCGACCGACAGCGCCGAACCCGGGGGCGAGCGGGGCGGTTGCCGTGGTGATGTAACCCCGTCATGGAGCAGGAGCCGGCTCGCGAGACCCCGGACCTGCTGTCGGCCGCGCACGCGCAGTTCCGGGAGCAGCGGTTCGGGGCTGCGGAGGCGCTGTACAGCCGCTTCGTCGCGCAGTGCGAACGCTCCTCTGCCGGCCCCGCCCCCGCCCGGTGAGTCTCGAGCAGCTCGGGGGCGGGGCCGGCTTTTCTGCGGAGGGAGGCGGGCAGGGCAGCAGGGGGCGCAGCTCCTGCACTCGACGGAGGGGGAGGGGTGGGAGCTCTAACTCTCCGCGCGCCCAGCAGCCAATGGGATGGGCCGCGAGGCTGCGGCGGGCGGGGCGGGGCGGGTCGTCACCTGCCTTGGTCGGGGCCGGAAGCGCGCCCAGGCTGGGGCTCCGCCCCCACGCCCTGTCCGGTCCCGCCTGTGCCGCCCCCCGCCCCCCGCCCCAGGGCAGAGCCAGTGGGGGCTGCCGGGAGCCCGCCTGCCGGAGCGCCGGGCGCCCCCAGGGCGGGGGGAGTCGGGCTCTGCCCCCAGGCCCCGGACGGGGCGCAAAGCGCAAGCCGGGCGGGGCGGGGCGGGGCGGGGCGGGGCTCCAGAGCGGGGGTGTCCCTGAAAGGGGCTGTCGGGGGAGGCCTGGGGCCTGTTACACAGGAGGCCGGACTGGGTGGTCACAGTCTGCAGGCACCGGCTTCTTCCGGGCCCGGGGGTGTTCACAGCCCCCCCCCCAGCTCTGCCCCAGGGCGGGACCCCAACCCACCTCTTCCTGCCCCTGCTCCACCCCAGCCCCTGCCTGGCCACTTCCAGGCCCCTCCCCCGAGTGTGCCCGTTCCTGCTCCTCCCACCCCACCCCCCCCCACGCTGCCAAACAGCTGATCGCAGCAAACGGGAGTGGGGGGAGGGGAGGAGTTGATCAGCAGCGCCACCAGTGGACAAGTGCTGGGGTGGGGGGGGGAGGAAGCTGGATTCCGGTAGGTGCTCAGCACCCATTAATTTTTTTCCTGGGTATTTCAGTACCCACGGAGTCGGTGCCTATGTCATAGTCAGCCCTCTGGCCTGGGTATCTGTGGGCACGTCTACACTTAAAACGTTGCATTGTCGTAGCTGCAGCGCTTGAATGAAGATGCTCTACGCTGATGGGAGAGAGTTCTCCCATCAGTGTAGTCAATCCACCTCCCCGAGAGGCAGTAGTTATTTGGTGGGAGAAGCTTTCCCGCCTGTATAGAACTGTCTACAGGAGGGGTTAAGTTGGTTAACTATGTTGCTCAGGGGTGTGGATTTATCACACCCCTCAGCAATATAGTTATACTGATATAGGAATATAATGTAGACCAGACTTTTGACTCTTAAGCATTCAGTGCCAGCTCTCTCTCTCTTAAATCAAGGAAATGCCTCACCCATGATCTCGCCACTGCATTCAACAACAGGGGACAAATTAAGTACATGCGAGTTGACTTCTATGAAGCAATGGATGACTACACATCAGCCATACAAACCCAACCTGATTTTGAAGTCCCATATTATAACAGAGGATTAATACTGTACAGGCTAGGTATGGAAAAAAACATGATTCATTTTCTAATTTAGTATCTTGCATTTGCAGACTGGCTTGCACAATAGTGCCCCATTCTTGGTTGGCCCTTAAGCACTACTATGATAAACATAATACTATTAATGTGCTGCAAACTTGGACCTCTATTACTCCAATTTCATGCCAGTGGAATTACACCACTATAAAATGGTGGGAAATCAGCCCCCTTAAATCACTGTCCAAAGTAATTGCTTTAAAAATAAACAGGAAACTGGTTTTTTTAACAGGTTGGTTTATATGATATTGGGATGCTGAACAAACCAAGTGGCAGCCTTTCATAATGTAACTTGATCTGTGTAAAAAGGCCTCCAGACTAATTTGTTTCTGTTATTTGGCTTTTTATTTGTGCTGGGTAAAGTTTTGAGAATAGAGTTGTTGGCCCTGATTCTGCTGAAACAACGTTTTTTGCACCAGGGGAAATCCAATTCCTGATAGTATACCATGGTGTCTATCAGATATAAAAATGCACTTGAGTAATGTTATGTGTGAGAAACCAATAAAGGCAAGGAAATCATAAATTGAGGCTACTAGGCTGCTTTTCAGTCCTCTCGTCCATCATCCCATTTGGCCATTATCACTATATGGTGTAGCAGATGGTGTTGCAGCATTTGTTTGTAATCTTTTATTTAGGGATTGCATTAGGTGAACACCTGATAAACAAGAGCTGATTGATTTATTCTAACAACTAATGAGGTTGGGAATAATTATCACCATTTTACAGAGATTAAGGCCACAAGGAAATCAGTGGCATGCCAGGTAGAGAAACCAGATTCCCTGGATTCCTACTTTGGTGTATTAACCACAAATCCATCCTTCCCGTTATGTGATCTGTGTTTTGCAGATTGACTTGGATATAAGTATTTTGTAGATATGGCTATAAGTATTTTGTGTCATTCCAGATAGTATTAGGGGGTCAAGTGAGTGGTGAATCTTTTAAATCATAAAAAGAACAGGAGTAGTTGTGGCACCTTAGAGACTAACAAATTTATTTAAGCAATTTATAATGCTCAAATAAATTTGTTAGTCTCTAAGGTGCCACAAGTACTCTTGTTCTTTTTGTGGATACAGACTAACACAGCTGCTACTCTGAAACCTTTTAAATCATAGTGTGATGTTTTTTGAAAATTTGTCCTCTGGGATATAACTTTTTTTCTTCTTCTTCTTCGTCTTCTTCTTCAAAGCCCTGTCATAAAATGTAAGAAAACAGCACTTATTTGAGCCCTGATAGCTGAGCAGGGCACAACAGTAGCTATGACAGCATTCACATTGACTTCAGTAAGCTTTGGATCAGGCCCTAAATCATCACAACAGAATTGGCTGCTGTGATTTGGGACATTCATCAGAAAAGTAATTTGAAATCAGTTATGTGAAATTCTCTCTGTTTTGTTCTCTTTTGGGAGTTAATACAGAAATAAATGTAGAGTGAAACTTCGATAACCCACAGTCCGTCTTTCAGAATTAAATGATTTTTACCCCCTACTTAGCAAATATTTAACATTGATGTGCCGAAGACTTCATTATATTATAACATTTACTACAGTATGTTTGCTAATACATTATGAATTATATTTAAATTAAACTACATTAATGTAAAATATCATAATATGCTTTTATGTATTATCCTTGTTGTTTTGGTCAATTTACTAAGCAATTTGCAAAATTCCGTAATCTCCCAGTAAGTTTCACCATCATTCTATAGTTTCATGAGTTCTGTATCTTCGGTAAGTTTTCTGGTTTTGAAAACAATCTAAAATACTCATATGTTCCTAAAAGGAGACAAAACTACTAACAGTGATTCTGCGGATGTGCATAGTGGTATTACTGTTGCATGTTTTATAATGAAATGGCATTAGCAGAACCATTATACTTTAATATGAATAATTAGAGTACAGAGCCTGATCTTGAGAAGACGGAGAGCCTCCTGTGAAGTACTAAATGCCTTCAGCTCCCATTGTTTTCAAGTTGAGTTGATTGTGCTTAACACATTACAGGATATGCCTTAGAATTTCTAGTATATGCAATGGAGAGTTTTGTTTGGTAAAACCGTCATGAATCATTCTTCAGTTTTTGTTTGTGAAATTGCTTAGCTGCAGAAACAAGTAATGCACTTTTTTTTCTCTTTTTGTTGTCACAGGATACTATGATGAGGCTTTGAAAGATTTCAAGAAAGTTTTAGCATTAAACCCTGAGTTTGAAGATGCTTCCTTGAGTCTAAAACAGACTATTCTTGACAAAGAAGAAAAACAAAGGAGGACATATTAAAAATCCCACTAGTTCCATAAAAAATGTTTTCTTGAACACTTAGTTGACTTGAGATTTTAGTCTTTGATGAATAAAACACAAGATTGTTTACATTTAACTTATCTTGCTCTGAGGAAAAGAAATTTTCTTAGTTTTAGATAAATAATCAAAGTAGGTATGTACTATAATTGCCAAGTAAACTATAGTTTTTGAACAGCTCTGTAATTGCAGTGTTGAACAAAAGCACAATGTTAGACCTGTCTATGATGCTAGTCATTCTATGTTGCAATGCTTTATAATATATACAAAGCTGGTGGAAGTTCAGTAACTACTACTAAAGTCTGATTGTTAAAGAAATGTTTATATGTACTCTTGCACAGATTTATTTAATAAGTCTTTAGTGGAGGAAATAGACAAATTATAGCAAGTTTCAGTACTTGAAATTAGGTGTTTAGTTGAAGTAATTTCTTTAACATTGTTAAAACTGTTTTACAGTATGTTAGTAAGCTGGAATATAACATCTGCCTATTGATTTCCAATATGTCCATCATAAAGGCACTGGGCTATGGAGGGAGTATAGGATAAAGTTTATATTTTATTGTAATGATTGAGTGGATACTAAATGGATATATTGTTTTGATTTCTGTATCATCTGCAGGAAACCAGAAGGACTGTAATTGTTTGAGTTGTTATTGGCAATTTTCCTTTTGGCTTTTTTATCCGTTTATTGAAAAAATACAATTAATTTATTACATAAAACCCAGTGTGATCTAATTAGCCATAATGATAAGTGCAAACTGGTTCATCTTTTATTTCAGATTAGACTAGAGAAGCAGCAGCTCAAGTCAAGAACACTGGGTCTATTATGCCATTGTGTTGTGCACAGGAATAAAGTTCTGGTTTAAAAAAAAGTTTTTAATTTCAAGCATGGCATCAACTTTAAATGTATTCTGAATAAATAAGACCACTTTAAGGTTCCTTTTATACTGTATATTGCTTCATGGAAGATCTCACAGCTCCTTACAATACAAGGCCATGTCACTGGAATGACTTGTGAGAGTCGGTGGGAAGTCCCACAGCACTGCTTGGGTAAGTAAAGAGACTGGGGTTTAGCCCTTAAAGTGCTTTGTGTTCTATCTATAGTTACCACTTTCATTACAGAATTCACTTACAGCTCTGGGGTGAAACACTGCAACTGTTTTTAATGAGCATGACACCCTCTACACACAATTTCGTGCAACCCATCCTGCTTCCCAGACAATGGTTTTAGCCTTATGACACACCTGTTAGGTTTGGTGGCATTGTTAGCCTTTTTTTACAGGAGAAGCAGACATCCTGTGGCAATAGGGTCCAAATTTTCAAGAGTCTCAGTTTTGGTTTTCAAATGAAGATTCCTTCAGCCATTAGTTGTGTTCATTTCCCCATAAAAAGCGCGTGTTGGGGAGGAATGCTTTCTATCTACGGCACACTGACATTTCATAACTCTGACAAAAAGACTTTGGCAAATGAGGGATATTATTTTTTACGAATAGTTTATGTACCTCCGTTTAGGTGCTTGCTATTATCCCTGTCTAAGTGGAATTGAATTAAAAAGGGTTATTAGGAAGAGTAGGCAGAAAACAAAACAGTGGTCAGACAAGACAGCTCTGGACAAACAACTTCAAATAGCCAGTGACTGGGCCAATAAATAAGGAAGATGCTCTTCCCAGGCATGAGCCAGAAGTTGCACAGCTGTCTTACTAAGACCAGAGCCTACAAATCTGAAGTACCAAGCATGCCCTGGAGAAAGGAAGGGGGTGAATGGTCAGCAGCTACCAGAGAGGGTGGAGGAAAGAGAATGCAGCAGAGGTAGTTGCTCTGAGGGAGAAGGGGTAAGCTTAGGCAAGATAGGAGTACAGACCAAGATAGGAGTATTGTAACCTTTTTCAATGCTTGTTGTGTGCCAGTGGGTAAATAGACAGTGGCTGTTTGGAAGGAGCTGTTCTAAGTCACATTAGCAGCTGGTGATCACAGGCTCCCACAGGGAAGGGTCTTGCAAGTGCCTTGTGTTAAGGCGGTTGGAAGCAGGGTGGCTGCCATCTTGGGGTTCAGTCTAAAAGTGGTAGAACTTCAGAATACCACTCAGAGGTAAAGGTAGCAAAATGTGTCAGCTGAAGGGTGTATTTGTGAGGGCCTGCAAAGGAGTACAAGGCACCACTTGCTTTGCAATCATGAGTAGGGTGGGAGAACAGAGTGTTGTAGGCTGGTGCTCCAGTCTAAATAGGGTGAGCTGCAGTGTTGCTCTCTGGGAGAAGTGCAGGTAGAGTTGGAAAGACAGGCTGTCAGTTGGAAAGAGTGTCTATGGAGAGAGCAGGCGAAGAGATCACAGGATCAGCTCACCCCGGAACCATAACACAGTCCTTTCTAAATACAACGCACAGGCATTTAAAAAAAAATTGAAGAGTTCTATCATCTATGTTTTGGAAAACAAAAAAAAGGACCTTTATGATGCACTCATTCTTCCACAATTTCATTTTATATATGCTGCTATTCAGTTTTTATACTGTCTGCATCATCATTGTAGGAATGTTTCACTGAATTGGGAACAACCTTACACAGCAGTTTTTTGAGTATTTCCTTTTCTCAAAAAGATATGAGATGCCCTGGTCAATGTATTTTTTGTATGTATTTTTATATTTGTGTGTTTAGCCAATAAGTTTGAGATATCCAGATGTCTTTGGCTGCCAGTCAATCTAACCCCATCTTCTTTTTCAATCTGAAGTTATTAAACCTTGCTGTGTGGCATTTTCAGCCACTCGGGCCTGTAGAAAGGGTGTTAGGAAGACACCCTTCTCCCTGTCAGTAAACTGATGTAGCAGGATTCACATTGTAACTCTCCTTTGGTTTGAAATATTTGCTACTCCTAATCCTTTATGAATCATAAAAATAGCAGAGGACAGTAAAATTTGATTTTTAGTGTTGCCAGATGTAACTCAGAAAATCTCTCCCAACTTGTAAAATGAACACAATGTAATACACTATACAGAGGTATATGGTACTGTGGTGCTTTACACCTTTACCAGATTTAGATGTTGTCTCTGCCTGAAAATTGTAAGTTATTGTAGAATGTCTGAAGCGATCCTGGCTGCTCCCTTTAGAATGCTGGCTAAGCATTCGCCTTTCATGGTCATAGTGCTGCACCAGTAAATCCAACAGGCAGTTGCTGCTAACATGCCTGGATTGGTACAGTCTTTCTGGGCTAGGAACGTTTCAGGCATTAATAATTCACAGCTTCTCCAAGGTTTTCTACGGGCCCAAAAAAGCCTGTTTTCCCTCAGGCAGGCCAGGGTACTTTACTAGCAGACCTCCATTTAAATCTTCTCGAGGACTTGGATTATCTCAACAATGAGTAAGAATCTTCTCACCCAATGATTCTCTACCTATACATTTATAGAAGTGTTTGATTCTCCTCAGTGCTTTACAGAATGTTTTGTTCTAGTATCTGGAACAATCATTTCTTTCTCATCTCTTGTTTGATCAGAGACATGGAAAAGAGGAAGATCGTGGACCTCTGTAGGACCCTACTACACTAGTTTTTGATGTGGAGTTCCCTTTTCCCAGAAGGGAGTGAGCACTGGTGCAGCCCTCACACATTCAACTCTATTGCAGGGACTAAATAACTTCCACATTCAAAGACAGTTAGAAACAGTGATGCTGTTGCAGCTCAGCAAGCCACAGGTGTTAGAGAATCTAGGCTGTGAAATGTTTGAGTGGTAGCCATGTTGGTCTGTATCAGCAAAAACAACGAGGAGTCCTTGTGGCACCTTAGAGACTAACAAATTTATTTGGGCATAAGATTTCGTGGGCTAGAACCCACTTCATCAGATGCATGGAGTGGAAAATGCAGGTATAAATACATGAACTGATGTGAGTTGCGTTACTACTAAGTGTGAGATCAGTCTGAGACAATTCAGTTAACAGCAGGATACCAAGGGAGGAAAAATAACTTGAAAGTTGTGAAATGATACCCTAACTTCTCTTATTTTTACCTAGCTAGAGGGTAGAGAGATTTGCAATCATAGTAGATGGATTGAGAAGAATCAGTAATTCTGAATGGAGAGTCTTAGAACATTAAAGGGAAAAATGACTAAGCTTGTGACTTTTTTTGTTTTCCTCTCCCAACTGCTTTTTTAAACTCAGAAAGTGACAAAGAACTTCAGAGTTGGTGGACCTTGGAGGTAACGATTTTAACCCAAGCCTTACAGAGTGATAAATTAACAGTGTCTGTGCAGAACTATGGATACCTCAAAGATCTCTGTTCAGAGTGTAGCTATCATTAAAAAATACAAAACCAGATGTTAGGATGCATATGGAATAGGATGGAGAATAATACCATTACTTACTTGTTGAGTCTGCTCTGGAATAGTGTGTGCAACACTGGTCCTGAGTCTCAAAAATGGGGAGGGTCAGAAAAGGTCTAACCTCTTAGGATGAGACCTTCGCAGAAGGCAGCTTATCCCACATCTGCCTGCTAGGAGATTTTCTGCATTTTCCTTGGGAAAAGTTAGTGCTGGCCAGTGTTGGTGATCATACTAGGTGGACCCTGGTTTGACACAGTTTGGCAATTCCTCTCTTTCTAAACATGGCTGCTTTTATCACACACAGTTTTTTCATTAGGGCAGCACTCTTGTGCTGGGGTCCACTATCGCAGTCAACCATTCAGAACTCAACATCCGCATGGGAAAAGCCCCCACAACAATGTCTGAACTGAACAAGCGGGTATGGCAAAACAACAGACTGACAGAACACACAAAGATCTGTGTGTATTGTGCAGCTATTATCAGCACACTTTTGTTTGGGAGCGAGACAGACTTTATATGCTCATCAGGAAAAGAGGCTCAACAGCTTTCATATGCGTTGCCATCGTCGAATCTTCAGAATCTCCTGGAGGGATACAGTCACCAACACTGAGGAGCTCAAATGGGCCAGCATACTCAGCATGCAAACACCCCTCAAACAGAGGCGCCTCTGCTGACTTAACTATGTGTCCTGAATGAATGATGGGCACATCCCAAAGGACATCCTCTATGGCGAATTGGCATCTAGAAAAAGACCCAGAGGACGCCCAAAATTGCATTTCAAGGATGGGTGCAGGTGAGACCTCAAAGAAATGGACATGGATGTGGACAAATGGGAAGTTTGCACTCAGGACTGCAGCCTTTGGAAACAAGAACGTAACAAAGGGCTCTGGAGTTACACAAGGAAGCAGTCCAGCTTAGCAGAGGAGAAAAGAGCTTGCAGAAGGCAGAGCCCAAAGGGTTGAAACATCACCTTTAAATGTGACAGTTGCGGCAGAGATTGTCTCTCTTGAGTGGGTCTCTTCAGCCACATTCACGGCTGCCATAAAACCAACTAAGTAAATTCATTACCCCCCAGGGGCACATACCCATGGTCTCTCTAGGCTGAAGGATGCCTACTACTTGGAGCAGCAGCAGCTGCTGCCCTTCAGAGGAAAGCAACACTTCACTCAATACTGCCCAGATCTTTTTACTACAGTGAGACTATGGGAAAGGAGACGTGACTCAGAGCTAGGCCAAGACTCCCACTCCTACTGGAGATTGAAGAGGGCTTATGGTATCTGAGGAAAACCCTCCAATATCGCAGGGCAGACGGAGTTCTCACATTGCTCTTTACAGCACTGGCATTGTGTAGCTGGTCTGAACTCCCCCTCTGCAAAATATGGAGATGGGGCTACTTCCCATTCTCACTGGAGTGAAGGAGTCTGATCCTATACTAGGATGATTCCAAGTCCAGTTCATTGCTTCATGAAGAGCAGACTTGCATGGAAGAGCTTCTGTGCCTGTTACTGTACAGCTAATGCATAGTCTCCCCCCAGCCTCTCGAGGGAGTCAGAGTGGTCAGCTATAAAGGCTATAGGATAACTAGTCAGATGCTACATCTACACTGATCTAGGGGCATGATTCCCAGCTTGCATACACATTGAGCTGGCGTGAGTATAAATAGCATAAACAGGAGTGGCATGACTTAAGTTCTGTCAAGTTCAAAACAGCCTGAAACTGGTGGGTATGTCCTCAGTCCATCTTGCCACTGCCCATGCTTCTTGACTGCACTGCCATTTACACTCTCGCTAGCTTGATGAGAGTTAGTGAGAGTATGCGAACATGAGCTGGGAATATCAACTGGTACTGTAGTTGCAGCCTGTACTGAATCTGATTTATTTTCTGGACAGCCAGTTTAAAGGTGTATCCAAGGCTAGTGTGTGTGTGTGTGTGTGTGTGTGTGTGTGTGTGTACGTACGTACACACACTAGAGAACTTGACAGTGGATGAGTTGGTGTTTTAGTGATGATAGGAATCCATTCTCCCTTTTGCACAGTTGCTGTTATTGTACATTGACAGGTACAGGCAAGGGAGACCCCTTCCTTTGAGTATCTAGTTTATATTAAGCCTGTGCCAGCACTAGATGCATCAGTATCCAGGCTGAGAGTTTGTACTGAGAGAAGAGAGCACAGCCCGTTAAATTTTACAGGGAACAAACCATAAACGTGGGGATCCTGTTAGGCACATGTTCTGTGTAATTATTTATTTACAATAGCTTGTGTGTATTGAAGCAATACTTTTAGCTGATGTTTCAGATTTGCACTTTACCCTTCATGAAAATCAGTTTATGAAATAATAATAAAGTAGCTATGATCAGACACAGGAGGAGGCCAATGGACAGCAAGTTTATGTTTCAGCATCTGGAAGAGAGGAAAAATGTTATTTTGTTGCTTGATTTTTGTAGCGCTCTCCAGCAGAGGAAACATGACACTTGATATACTAGTAATTTGATGTTCATCAGCCCTGCAGTGCTGGGTCTGAGAGCCTGGTCTCACTTCTAGCAAGCCATAGTTCTGATCACCCTCAAGAACAGATAGGCCCTGCATCAGATAGTGAGACAGGGTTAGCTTACTATGTGTTTGTACATTACCTAGCACAGTAGAGCGCCAACTAAATTCAGGGTCTCTAAACCCTGTTGTAAACACATGTAGATCAACTGATCAGTGAATTCTGGCTGCTCCAGAGTGATTATATGAAGCTAGTCCTTCACTGAGACAGAAGAAACTGTAGGTTGACATTTTCAATTCAGTCTGGGGGATTAAGATCTCTCTTCCATTAAAATGGGAGGTCTGTCTAAATGGACATGTCTTCTTTTTCTTTAGTGGCATTTTCTACTCCAGTTAAATGGGGATATTGTGTAAATTGGGCCTGAAGCTTAGTTGAAAGTGGTTGAGGCTCCATGTTTGTTTGGCTACGAGCCAGTTGCAAATTGTATAGATCGGGTCGGCAACCTTTCAGAAGTGGTGTGCCAAGTCTTCATCTATTCACTCTAATTTAAGAGTTTACGTGCCAGCAATACATTTTAATGTTTTTAGAAGGTCTCTTTCTATAAGTCTGTAATATATAAACTATTGTTGTATGTAAAATAAATAAGGTTTTAAAAATGTTTAAGAAGTTTCATTTAAAATTTAAATTAAAATACAGCGCCCCCCCCCCCCCCCCCGGACTGGTGGCCAGGACCCAGGCAGTGAGAGTGCCACTGAAAATCAGCTCGCGTGCTGCCTTTGGCACACATGCCATAGGTTGCCTACCCCTAGGATAGATGAATACAGGCAATAAGGCCCAATGTTCTCACCTAGTTTAGTCCTGTATGTTTTTCTCCTCAGTTGGTTCAGGATGAACAATCCATACTGGCCCAGCCAATACATAACCATGGAGACCAGAATATGGTTCAGAGTGCTGATCTAGAAAGTTTTACAAGATTGTTATTGACAGAATAAAGGACCATAGATACTGTACTCCAACTGGCTTTAAATCTACTGAGATTCTGAAGTTGTCAAGTACTAGTGTTTTACATTATCAGCTCAAGGTCACAGGAGTCAGTTAGCATAGAGGATCAGTGTTTTAAAGCTATTTAGGCACCTTGCTACCTTTAAAAATTTAGCCCAGTGTATTTTAAGCATAGCCAAATACCTCCAGTGTAAACCTACCCATCCTCTTCCTGGTAGGGTCACACCAGCTTCCACAGGTCCCAATGTTGCCAGATGATATTTTAGGAGGAGAGCAGATTGTGACTGTGCAGTGCAAGTGCACCTGAGAAGAAAGGTGAACTAATTGTTAGTATGGGATCTATTTGCTTTTACTTTTCACCTAACACTTACCAAACCTATGCTTGTAAAGGGCAACGTCTATCGGCGTGGGCATTGAATTTCTAGTTCTGTGTTAAGGATCTTTTTGTATGAAAGAGGTCGAGACAGGACCCACTAGCCATGCAGAGACTGTACAGAAACTAATCTATAGTGTGAGGTGTGGCTGCCTGCCTTTTAAGAAGCTGATGCCAAAATTGCCTCATGTTGGTTTCCAGTGAGCTCAGGAGATGTTACCTGAGGTTGAAATGGCAAGGTTATTTTTTGGCCTTGTTACTTGAGGCAGCTACTATCAGTGCTAGAATCCACTCTGTTTAGAATGGGAAGAGCTACTGGCAAGGCATCCTACGGTGAATAACCCTTGACTATCACCTGTTTCCTTCCCTCACCAGACTTGCCAGAGGCACAGGTTAGAATTCTAGGCATCCTGCCAATCCACCTTTTCCTTTGCCCTCCCCACTAGCCAGGCATTTAAGTGAACTGTTGGAGGGGATGGGATAGATGCAAGTGAGCTGAGTGGTATTTCATATGGCTGTTATGGCACATGCTGGCTTGCCTGGTTGACTTTGTGCCAGATATCAGATCTATAGGAGTCTGATCCTATATATTAAAAAAAAAAAGAAAAGTCAAACTGTATGAGTTATATTTCCATACCAGGCCCTTTAGTTTACTGCAGCAAGTGCCACTTTAAGTCACTAAAGCTGTGCAAGGCACATTTTTGTTTTTGAAGAACCAGCCAAACTAAAGTGCACATCAGTCAGGCTTATTGGTCTGTCAACAGTTCCTTAGCTGGCTAAGTTATAAGCTCAGTGTTACCCTGAAGATGCTTAAATTGGGCCTCTTAAGAGAGGAAGTTAGGTTAGCACTTTTAAGTTTGTTCCTTGGTATAAACATATTTCCTCAGTTTAGAGCATACAAGTGTTAAGGTATCATTTCACAGCCTAGATTCTCTAACTTCTCTTAATCTTACCTGTCCCAGCAGAGGTATCAGCATCCTTACTGCCAATCTTTTAAAGTGAGTGGGATGTTTCACTCTCCTACTAACAGATACTGGATAGAACTCTGTAACACATTTGTTGTTTTCGTTCCCACAGCTGTTTGAGAGATCAGAGTAACAACACAGTTAGAAGTGATCAAGATGCTTTTCATGAACAGTTTTATCATTTAAGCTATTTCTACTTGCCCATCCACAGTAATGTTCCATTGTGAGGTGCTTTCGAAGTCTGAAGACCAAGTCATCCAGCAGTTATTCAAGTGTAATTCAACATCGGGTTCCTCATCTTTTAGCTCTACCTCAAAAAACATGGGCTCCAAGGAAGATTGAACTATTGTCAAATTTGGTTCATAAAGTTCCATAAAAGATTCATCTTGAAAAGAATGGGTTTGGAGATTTTGTTAATCAGTTTAAGACTCATTTGATACTATCCTAGTTTTCAAAGAAGGAAACTTACCTTTGGATACCCTTGCGATTATATTCAGAACTTGTCTGGTCCTTCTGTGTTCTATAGAAGATAAAGTTAAGGATGGGCTTTTATAAGAAGGAATTAAAGCCTCAAAATAAGAGTGCTTACAACTACAAGAGTCACACAAATGTTTTAAACTGGAGGGGGGAGGGAGTGGTCTACCTGCAACTCTTGATCTCACCATCATTGTACCATAGCCAAAACGAGGGGATCCATTTGTAGGTAGATTTCTAACCATAGTAGTATGCATCAGTTTCTCTTTTGTTGGGTAATAGCACAAGACTGTCAATCTACAATAAGAGAATTATTGTAGTAACTTTCCAGGCATGATCACTATACCGATTGGAGTCAGTGAGCAGGAGGAGTCCTACCTATAATCTGGATCTCTTGTGATTTTAGGTGGTCCCCATGCTGGGAGAATCTCTTTCTCATAAGATATTTCATTTTCATAAATAATGTGATCACCTTCAAACTGTGCAAGCCAAAAATGGATTAGAATTTGGGTTTACTCAATGGAAAAAAAACAACTCTTCACAGTTGCTTACCTTTAGTGAAGTGCCACAAGTGGAGACATGGAACTGGAAGAAGGCTTGTTCCTCATTAAATTCTTTGGGCTTGCAGGTGCTGTCTTTCAGTTTTGTTTTGCCCATATCAATGGAAGGAATAGTCTTCATTGGGGCAGATACTGTTACAGTTCCATTAGGGTAGCACACTAAGAAAGTCAGAGAGTCTGTTAGATTCGGGAAAGCCATCGAGTTCCATGTTGTCGAGCTCAAGACCTATATAGCTTACCTATAAATTCTGAAGAATTAAAATTGCAGCTCACAGAGAATGTTTTTATGGTCTCCAGAGTATTTGCTTTCCTGAGTGCAAGATCAAACCTAGTTTTGAGTCTCTGAAAGGACACTTCCTGTAAAGAAAGTGACAATATTTCTCTAGTAAAAATAGTTTGCTGATCAGAGAGAGACTGCTCTCTTTAGTTTGATGCTACTTTAAACACTAGCAAAGATAACATTTGAGACAAGTGTGAAGACTTAAGCCTGGTCCAACCTGGGTAATAAGTCAAGTTTACTAGTGCAGACTTGTTAGGCCTGGTACCAGCTGCATACGTTTTGACTGGCTGTTGTAGAGTAGCCTAGATGTGTATTATAATCTAGATTTTTACTTGGGCTAAATGCAACTTTAGCCTAGTCACTCTGTTAGCAGGAATTCTTTAGCAAGAATCATGTCTAAACATGGTGCCTGACCCAATATGGACAGGACATCTGTCTTAACACCTGGCAATTTTGTGTTTGCTTCACATGCATGGGGACCACTTGAGCCATTACACTGGGTACATGGATGCAGTGGAATCATAGGTCAGGAGTCAGATCTCTTGTTGTGGTTGTGTTTACTTATTGGAAAGTCATTTCCCCTTGATATTTTCTGCATTAGAAGTGGTTACTGTAACATTACAAGACAAGCTTGGGAGTGAAATGCTTTTCCTTCCTGATAAAAAATCTTTTAGATACCAAAGCCTTACAGTATAGTCTACATACCTCATAGATAATCCCCATAGTAAACAGAGGTACTTGCAACACCAGATGGGTAGAATTGGTAGTCAGGAGATGCCTATTTGAGAGCACAGTTTGCTGATTCAGAAGTTTGTTACCGATGTACAGGTTCCAGTACTGATACAGAGCTGAAACGGGAACTGCTAGATACAGGTTCTCTTTATCACAGTAACCAACTGCTTCTGGTAGTTCTGTGAAAGAAGCCAGGATATAAATTGGACATACACAGTTTTAGTTACGGCATTAATTCTTATCATGGAGAAATTGTTTGTATTGATACTATAGATTGTATTAGATACCTACTATCATTTTAGACTGCAAGGTATTGCATCCACGACATGGCCAAATGTCCCAGTTGATTAGCAACTGCCCAATTGACTTCAGGCTAAACTCCAACTTTGGTAAGACTAGTTGGGCTTTATTTGATCTCAGCCTCCTTTCACCTCAACTCAAAACATGTTTTGTAAGATGAAGGCACTACAGTCAGAAGGACTGTAAAACCCAGAAGTTGGAGAGAATGCCAAGTAGTAAGTCAACTACTAAGACCATCTGATCTACTTTGACCAATTTTGCCATTTCTAGAGTTTACAGAGCTGTGTCTGGGCCAATTGAACTTTACCCTGGATGTAAAAGCTGGGTGATTTCAGCTTGTCCTAATGTAAATATCTGAAAAATGTTACCAGTAGATGCAGTGATACTAAAGTTGACTTGATTTGGCTAGCCATTTCTTTTAAACATGGTGCCTGACCCATGACTAGGTTTTTATTGCTTATAGTGTCTCCAGGGCAGATAATTAAACTTGGCAGAATGAAGAAGAGCTGCCATCTGAAAAGCAGCAAACTAGCTATATTGGCAATAATGAGCAATTATAGAGTGGGATTTTCCCAAAAAGCTCTCATTGTTGGTCTAATTTAGTTCCCATTGGCATCAATGAAAATCCTCCCTCTACTATACCAGTCTCAATCAGTCAGTATGGGCGGAAGCTTACCAATATCAGCAACCACACATTCTACTTCTGCTGGATGATTATATGGTTTCATTTCAGGACCCACATCTAGAGTATAGTTAACATGGAGGGTATATTTTGTTTCATTTCTATTCACGTACTGAAAGAAAGTTAGACGAGAGATTGAGGTGTCAGCAGCATTTGCTTCCAGCATAGACAAGAATATATTTGCTGTGCACACATACATTTGTTCCCCACAACAGAAAATATCGTTGATCTTACTGCTTCACATAACAGCTCTGTATGAGCTGGGCCAAGACTGTGTTGAAGTGTTTGCACTTAACTACCCATTTCAAACACAAGGAGGTTAGATCACTCATTTAAACTTGTGCCATTTTACAAACTTGTGCTGCAAACATGCCCAGCTCCAGGCTTCCATATCTTCTTGTAATCTGTCTAGTATCTGCTCAAGTCACAGTCTGAACTGCATTATGTAAAAAGCAGGCTCACGAACGGCTGGATGTTTGTTGGACAAGGTTTATTGCAATATTGCAATAACTGATCACTTTGTTTTTTTTAAGTTAGGCAGTCCTATCCCGACAGGCAGTTATTTAATAGATTGGATAAGATCCTGCTGCTGAACAATGCGTGCATGACTCCTATCCCTATTAACGGAAGCATCAGAAGAAGCCATAGTTTGTAGGTCATTTAGTCACACCTGAAGTTGCATTTTGCCCATAGTCCTATATGAGACAGGGCAGATGCTCAAGACTTTCTAAACAGAATATTAATTCAGATCAGGCTAGTGATACCTTCATTGACATTGCATGATTGGTGGTTAGTGGTGCCAGATGTATGTTTTGAGCAATGGCTGCCCTAACATGTTCACATGACAGTCATAATGTGTCATCATTTCCCACATCATAGCAGAGCTGGTTGGGAATTGTCCAAAGTGGTTTTTGCTGGAAGTTAAAATGATGATTCATCAACCCCAGAACTGTTTGCAGGAAAGGGTTGGTTTCAATTAATTTTGACTCTAAAGTTTTTTGAAGTGTCAAAAAGTTTGTTTTTAAATGTAGATTATGTCTACCCTACGACCTAGGGGCGTGATTCCCAGTTAGCATACACATACTTGTGCTAGCGAGAATATAAATAGTAGTGAAGCCACAGAAGATGAGCAGCAGCACGCTGAGTGCAAACCCACCTGATCCCCATATCTAAGCGGTACAGCCAAGCCATGCCACCACTCTCATTGAGATAGCATAAGTAGATGTATATGAGCTGGTAATCACACCCCTAGCTCATAGTGTAGCTGTAGCATTATATTAAATTATAGTACACGTAAAATGGTTGAAACCAAAGTGAGACATTTGGGGTTCATGAGAATTTGAAATTTTTAATTTTTGTCCTGAAAGTTTCAATATTTTGAAAATTTGTGGGATGGGAAGAACAGTTTTCTACTGAGTGCTACATCATAGCTACCTTATCTTACCTCCTTCAGAACAGTAGGATCATCAAAAGGCACTTCTAAGTTAAATCCCTTTGTTCCATTGGGGAAAGTAATTTCATAAACTTTGTACCCATGATGTTCTGCGTCTCTTGGGGAAAGTGGCACATTTCCTATTGTGATTGTCACCAGAGAGACGTCAGGAAGAAAAGATCCAAATGCAACATCAAATATTCTCTTCTCTGGAAGAGTATCTGTTAGGTTGATAGCATATAGTTACTGCAAATGCTTATCTATTACTGTAGGACAGTTAGAAGCCTCCCATTTTGCTGTGCTCAAGTGAGTTTATCTAGAGGTCAACTCTTAATGGCTCTATTATTAATGTTGTAATCTGAGATACTCTGATTACATAGGAATTTTTACCCCAAACTATAGAAGATTAAATATACACAAACACACTTGAAGGAATGTGAGTGTAATTACTTTCTAGAGATCTATTATAAAAGAGTCCAATGACATCTCTGTGTTACAGGCAGGGAATCTAGACTGAACAGATATTTGGAATATGTAATAAGGTAGTGCTACTACATTAAAGCATCCTTTTGATTTAAAAAATAAATTATCCAGGTAACTGCAAAGATGTCAAGTCATAACGATGTAACAAGAGATGAGCTTTTGAAAAATGGAGTGGCAAGCACTCTGCTCCCAAAGTAATGATTAGAGGCTTGAGGTTGGGAAGATGAGACATTCCTCCTCATTTGATGCATCCCACACACATTTTTTCCCTACAGTTGCTTAGTCACACTTTGCATGATCTTTCCCATTGGGCCCCACTTAAAGGCTCAATGGAAAACACTGGTGGAATTAGGGCTTGTCTTCACTACAGGCTAAATCGGTGCTGCTGTGATTGATGCAGCGGTGTCAATTTAATGGGTCCTGTGAAGTGCTCTCCCATTGACTTCAGTACTCCACCTCAACAAGAGGCAGAAGCTATGTTGACGGGAGACATTCTCCTGTTGGCATAGCGCGGTGTAGATACAGCTGTAAGTGGATCTAAGCTACATTGACTTAAGGCCAAGGCCGACTCCAGGTTTTCTGCCGCTCCAAGCAGCAAAAAAAAAAAAAAAAGCCGCAGCAGCGCAATTGCGCTGCTCCACTCTTCGGCGGCAATTCAGCGGAGGTCTTTTGCTCTGAGAGGGACTGAGGGACCTGCTGCTGAATTGCCACCGAAGACCCGGACGTGCAGCCCCTATAGCGGCCAGAGGGCCTCCTCTTGGTATTGGCCGCCCGAAGCACCTGCTTCTTTAGCTGGTGCCTGGACCTGGCCCTGCTTAAGGCACATAACTTACATAGCTTAAATAAAGTAATTTAGATAAATTTATCACGTAGAGAAGGCCTTAGAATGGCAGAATCTGGTGTTCTAATCAGCAACTCACATCAAATCCCTAATGATTATTCTCCATTTTGCCCCTTATTTGCAGATCTTACACACAGATACTCCCTTATGGTTAACAGAATTGTTTAGTTTTATCAAGATTTAAATCTAGACAGTCACGTCACCTGAGAGCTAGCTAGCTAAATAAATGAAACTTCCCAGTTAAGTGAAGAATTTTGGTTGGTATGAGTTCACAGCAGAGGCAACACTAATAACTCATTAGAGACAAAGAAAAAAAACGAGCACCATCTTATTATGGAGCTAGCCAGAGGCGTGACTTACTGTTGATGACTGTTGGTATTCGAGGCATGAAAGGTGTAGTGATGGGCTTGATCACTGTGTACTTTGTCATATGCCAATCTACATCTGTCCAAGTGTGCTCCAAGAATAAACTGATACTATAGATTATGCCATGGACTCCATTGGCTACAGTGCTCTAGGAGACAAGGTTTTAGACATACCAAGTAGTATTGAGCATGGATACGGCTGCAGGTTTGTCACGGGGGCGGGGTGGGGGGAGTCACAGACAGCCTGATTTTCCCATTTGTCCATGACTTTTTCCTGTGTGCTCCAGGTCACAACCCTCCATTATGATTGGAGGGATGTCTCCCATTTTGTCCTTTAACTTTGGTAATTTGCTAGGGTGGGCCATCATTTTCAGAGTAGAGCTGGCTTGTGTTACCCTGCACCAAGACAGTTTGTATCCTGCAGACACATCTTTTCATATGCTGTAATATATATACCTGCCTACTATATTTTTCACTCCGTGCATCTGATGAAGTGGGTTTTGCCCCCAAAAATGTGTTAGTCTCTAAGGTGCCACAAGGACTCCTCGTTATTTTTGCTGATACAGACTAACACGGCTACCCCTCTGAAAACTGCAAAGTTAGGTTGCTGAAGGTGATTAGCAGTCTCATCAATATCAAATTTATAAACAGCCATTAAGAGTTTTAGATAGTGTCTTGTAGAAAGGCTTTTAGGTCTCTTCTGCAGCCATCTAGAACCATTCTTTGCATGTGCATTTTTGTTTGGTAATAACACGCCCCCCACACACATACTAGTCAATTCGTCATTCTAGTGATGATTTTCAGAATCCAGTGCAAGTCAAGACAGATGCTTAAAACACAGATTGTATGCATGGCATGTGTAGAGTGAAGCTTGCACCTAAGGTGTGAAGCTGTGTCAGTCTGTACTTCTAAGAGCTGCTTAGTCCATCAAGGGAGGGTTAGCAAGGTCTTTTAAGCCACCAAGACAGAATAGTAAATTGGCAGATTATCCAAGGGAGACATTCTTGCTTCCCTCTTGCTTTGTAATGCTGTACTCACCCTTGCTTCCTGGATAGCCCCTTTCAGGGCAAGAATACATCATTAAGAGACTGTTAACAAGATAATTCTTGTTAACTATATGAATTTTTAGATCCAGATCTTTTGCTAACAGAAAGCTTGAGAGGAAAGTGTTCTGAAGGCAAGAACTATTATTCCAGGGGTCCATGCTGAAGTATGGACTATATTTTAAATGAATGAGGTCATGGGTCCACCTCCTCTCCCATTTCTCAATTAATCATAGAATCATAGAAATGTAGGGCTGGAAGGAACCTGGAGAAATCATCAAGTCCAGCCACCTGCATTGAGGCAGGTCCAAGTAAACCTAGTGTTTGTCCAACCTGTTCTTAAAAACCTGCAATTCTGGGGATTCTACCTCCTCTCTTGGAGCCTATTCCAGAGTTTAACTACCCTTACAGGTAGTAAGTTTTTTTCTAATATCTAACCTAAATCTCCATTGCTGCAGATTAAGCTAATTACTTCTGGTCTTACCTTCAGTGGACATGGAGAACAATTGATCACCATCCTCTACACACCAGTCCTTATCATATTTGAAGATTATCAGGTCCTGTCCCCCCCATCGTCTTTTCTCAAGACTAAACATGCCCAGTAGGTCAGGTTTTCTAAACCTTGTATCATTTTTGAAAATAAGTACTATGTTTTCCTTTCTCCAGTCCTCTGGGACCTTGTCCATCTAGATGAGTTCTTGAAGATAATTGCTAACATTTCCAAGATTGCTTCAGTTAGTTCCTTAAGTGCCCTCCTACAAATTTCATCAGGCCCTGTTGACTTAAGTAATCCGATTTATCTAAATATTCTTTAATGTGTTCTTTCCCTATTTTGGCTTGCACCCCTTTCCCCCTTTTTGTTAGTATGAATTGTGCTGAGTATCTGGTCACTGTTAACCTTTTAAGTGAAGTCTGAACCAAAATAGGCATTAAACACCTCAACCTTCTTGATGTCATAGTTAGTAGCTCTCCTTCCTAAAGGACCTACACTTTCCTTCATCTTTCACTTTCTCTAACATAAAGAACCTCTTCTTATTGCCTCTTAAATCCCTTGATTAGTGTAACTCAGTTTGTCCCTTAGTCTTTGTAATTTTGTCTCTACATATGTGTGCTGTTCTTTGGTACTCCTCCTAAGCAATCAGTCCACATTTCCACTTTTCGTAGGATTCCTTTTTGAAGCAACATTTTATATCACCTCTATGGATCCACAGCAGTATTAAAAATATTTAGGATTGTTTTCTAGTACCGTGTAGCGTAACCTCTGCTAGTGAAAAGCTGGCAGCTTCTACAGGCAAACTGTTGCCTTCTACATCAGTTCCCAGCTGCCCAGCATAATGGGGAGGGCAGCTGGGGGAATGGAAGAGTGAGGACCTGCTATGGCAAATTCTTTGCTGGCATCATATGCACTGCACTTGAAGCATCAGAGGGCAGCTTCAGCATAAATTTATATTTAGGCAGGCAATCAAAAAATCAGGGACTGGCTTCCTGTTATCTTTCTCCAGTGCACCCCAGTTTTGCTCAAGCTGAGAGAGCTATTGAGCCCTTAGTAGTTTTTTAATCCAGTTTAATATCTTGAAGAAGCTAGCATCATGCAACCCATCTCCATCAGCAACTGCTCGATTGACCACTGTTCAGAAGTCTCTGATCTCCTCCACTAGTCTCCAGAGGGTGTTAAATTACGATAGGTTCTCACTAACCTTTAATCTGCCCCCAGCTGCTCCAATGGGGACAGTCATTCGAATGTGTGTTTTGTTGTGTTCCAGAATATAATTCTGTTCAGGGTGCATTATTCTTTGGCCATCAACTCCCACTGAAATATTTTTGGACACGAAGGTGGGTTCTTGAGGCACTAGTGTAGGGATAATGCTTGGCACGGTCCAAGTTATAGCAGTATCAGTGAAGCTGGTGCCATCTGTTGATTCAGATAATGAGAAAATCAAACCATTCATCAGTGCACGAGTTTGTGTTTCCAAAGAAACAGGATTGAGCTTCATTTTATAACAGCTGCCACCCCCTCCTCGTCTTCTTTACCCCCCGACCCATTCCATCCCGATACTTCTATGGCCATCCCTAGAGCATGGAAGTATGGCATTTAAAGTAGTCTGATCAGTTTCAGATGAGTTACTACCTTCTTACAAAGATAACTAACATGGCTAGTGGGTACCTACCTCTTAAATCCACTCTACATCCCCCCTTTATGTTATGCAAGAAATCCCACCTTCTGCTGGTGTTACAACTCTGCACATGCATTATCTAAATATGACTCCTGGCCCAGTGGTAGAAATACAGTTTTTCTGGTCTTGATACTCAGTTGCAGGACAGTCTGATGTAGCTTTTTTGATGGCTTATTGCCTTTGTGGAAAGGTGTGTATAGGAATAAGGGAGAAATGAGAAAATGAATTAAGCAAATCGTACTTTGGAACACATCTAGGATAGGTTTGTTTTTACATTGCTTCTCTTGAAGAGCCAGCTGCAGCTAGGCCTGAAAGAAGAGTTTTCTACTAGCTTGCTCAAGTGGCTATTTTTTGGTATGCTTTGTAAATTGTGAAGTGATACTTACCGATAGGACATGCAACAGTTGTGTCAATCAACAGAAGCATCCACCTCTGCTTGTACATGGAAGTGGAACTGACTATGTTCATACTCACACCATTAACCTATGGAAAGTTAAGAAAAATGGTTGCTAGAGAGAGATTGGAAACAGTGCCTTTCAGTCCCACTACAAGAGCTACCACTCACCACTGCAAGTTTAGATTCATTGGTGGAATATGGAGCACGGAGGAACACTCGAGCCAGTGTATTATTGAAGCTGTAACCCAGTTTGGCTGCGTCGCTTACCATTATTTTCTTTCTCCCTGAAGGAGAAAGAAAGATCAGTTGCCATACCTGGTATTCAACTTTTTGAACCTGAAAGAGAAACATGGTTGGATGAGATATAGGTGGACATGTGACCAAATTATTCTGCCATTAAGATTTAGACCAGACCTGCACAACTCGTAAAGCGGCGAGGGCCACATTCCTCCAAAGAAAACAGCTGAGGGCCGAAACCTCCTGGCCCCGCGGAAACATGCCCTCCCAGCACCTCCCGACCCCGCGGAAACACCCCGCCCCAGCGCCGCCCAGCCCTGCCGAAACAAACCCTCCTTCCCCAGCGTCACCCCACCAAAACATCTGTGGGCCAAAAAGGAAGGTTGGGGGTGGGGAGGTGATACTTGATTTTAAAATCAACCAGGGGCTCCCAGCTGAAGAGGTGGCTGGGAGCCCTCAGGGGCAAATTAAAGGACCCGGTGCTCCGGTGACTGGGGGAACCCGGCAGGGCCGGCTCTAGGTTTTTTGCTGCCCCAACCAAAACAAAATTTGGCTGCCCCCCGTCCCAGCCCTGGGCTCCCCCCTGTACCCCCCTGCTGCCCAAGTCCTGGGCTCTCCCCCCACCCACACCCCCTGCCGCCCCAGCGCTGGGCTCCCCCCTTTCCTCCCCACCAGTGCCCTCCCCCCACCCCGCTGCTGCCCCAGCCCTGGGCTCCCCCCCACCAGTGCCCCCCCCCCACACACCTCCTGCCGCCTCAGCCCTGGGTCACTGGTAACTCGCTCCCAGGGCGGGTCATTCAGCAGGAATTTTGGATGTGCACAAAACACAGACAGGATTGGTTCCCATATGGTTACAGAGCAGCAGTAAAGTGGAACAATTTTCAGCTTGTGTGATTGGAGGATATCTCGATGCATATTATAAGACTGTCCTCCATAAATGAGGGAAAGTTGAGGTGCCTTTATTATTCTTTTGTTCCACTCTTTCTTTCTATGGGGAATTTGCCAATGCAATATCACTGTCTTCCTTTCAAACAAACAAAAAGGCAATGGCTGTTGAAAATAGCAATTCCAGTCCTAATAAGCATTTCTTGCTAAATTTTATCCTACTTTTCTACAGCAAGTTACAGTGGATCAGTATATTTGATTTGGGAGAAATGAAGTAACAGCTGCCCAAACTGAGCTTGAGCACTCCTGAATTTTGAGGTGTTCAAATCTGGAAGGCAGGTGTGGGGGGGGGAAGGGGGGAGGGCCTCCGCAGGGCAGCATGGCAGCAACATGTCTGGAGCTGCATGGAGCCAGACACGCTGGTCTGAGTGGCACGGTAAGGGGGCTGGGGGTTGGAGAAAGGGTATGGGGTTCCGGGGGGCAGTCAAGGGACAGGGAGCGGGGGGGGGTTGGATGGGGCGGAGGTTCGGGGGGGCAGTCAGGGGACAGGCAGCAGTTGGATAGGCATGGGAGTCTCAGGGATTCATCAGGAGACAGGTAGGGGGTGAGGTCCTGAGGGGAAATTGGGGGGGATCTCAGGAGGGGGCAGTTGGGGACAAGGAGAAGGGAGGCTTAGATAGGCGCTGGGGTCCCAAGGGGCAGTTAGGGGCAGGGGTCTCAGGAGGGGATAATCGGGGGACAAGGAGCAGCGGCATTTAGGTAGGGGGTGGGGTCCTGGGAGAGGGGTATCAGAGGACAAGGACCAGCGGTGTTAGATAGGGGGTGGGGGTCCATGGAGGGGGCAATCAGCGGCCGCGGGCCGGGATTCAAAGGGCTCTGGGCTGCCCGCGACTGCGGGCAGCCCAGAGCCCTTTGATTGCCCGCCGCTGCTGCGGGCAGCACAGAGCCCTTTGATTGCCTGCTGCGGCTGGGATTTAAAGGGCTCTGGGCTGCCCACAGAGCGCCGTGTGCGGGGGATTCAGAATCCCCCCACGGGCCGCACAGTGAGTCTGTTAGTCTGTATGTTGTGCAGGCCTGATTTAGACTAATGGAAGTGGCATTTGAGGACACTGCTAGCCTATCCCAGGCCAGAAGTGTACATGCCTTACATGAAGGCAAGGCAGCATGCAGCTATTGCAGGCATCTCTCAGAGAAGCCATATGGTATTTACCTTTGAAGGAAACTTATGTTTGTGGCCCTGAAAGAGTCCCCACAATTAAGAAGCCCTTAGTGATTTAGGACACTGTGACTCAACCTTTTTGATACCAGGGACCGGCTTGCTGCCTTCCTAAACTGTGTCAGGGAGATCTCAGGGACCAGCCCGAGCCCATAGACTGGTCACCACTTTGGGTAACAGCACTTTGGGTATCTTGACTACTTTAGTGTGCTTGTACTGTTAGAGCAGCCTAGAGATCAAATGCCAGACTACCTTAAGGAGTAAAATTTATAATATAAGTGGCCATGTTTTGTTACTGCATCCACTTTTCTACTCTGCAGTCTAGTGAGCTTGTTGTGATTTGCTCAGTATTCCTTATCTATGAAAGTTTTCCTCTCCTGGAAGGTTGACTTGCATCTATGTCTGATAGCAGCTCTGCCTCATACACATTTCTAGTAGAGCTTGTAGGCTGACAGAGATTGAGCCAGATGCCAAGAATGACAGCATTATCACCCAAGCCACTGATTTATGATGATGGAGATTAAAGAGAAGCCATTAGAAAACATGCTCCTCCATACCTCTGGCAGAGCTGACATCCATGTTGCAGTGTCATCGTCTGAAATTACAGGAACATCACTCTTCACCGACACCTGGAAGTAGAGCAGAGATGGGCAAACATGAGCGGCAGCATGCTTTTATAGGTATTGAGGAGGCAGGGAGCTTTGGAGGAATTTTATTAGTGTCTCAGTTACATATGGAACATTTGATCAGGCTACATTTACAGGAGGTTAGTGACAATCTTCAGGCCAATTGTTGATTACTATGCACTGTGTGTTCTTAAGGGGAGGGCTAACTCTATAGTGTTTTAAAGAGTACAGCAAAGGTTTGTAGAAGACTGCATGAGTTTGGAACTCAGGATCTAGCCAGTTAAACCAAAGTACATGTGATGCTTTTGCTGTTAAACATACAGGGTGCAATGCTAACCATCACTTACCATACAGGAAGTCAAGGTTTGGATTCAGTAGAAGTAAACTTCTGCCACTCCGTAAGTGTAGTGCAGCACTCACCGTTGGCACCAGACATTTTAGGATGAGGCTGAACAATCTCAAGTCGGTTGCATCCGACAAAGTGGGTATTCACCCACAAAAGCTCATGCTCCAATATGTCTGTTAGGGTACGTCTTCACTACCCGCCGTATCGGCGGGTAGCAATCGATTTCTCGGGGATCGATATATCGCGTCTCATCTAGATGCGATATATCGATCCCCGAATGCGCTCATGTCGACTCCGAAACTCCACCAACGCGAACGGCGGTAGCGGAGTCGACATGGGGAGCTGTGGATGTCAATCCCGCGCCGTGAGGACGGTAAGTAATTCGATATAAGATACTTCGACTTCAGCTACGTTATTCACGTAGCTGAAGTTGCGTATTTTATATCGATTTTCCCCCATAGTGTAGACCTGCCCTTAGTCTGTAAGGTGCCACAGGACTCTTTGCTGATTTTACAGATCCAGACTAACACGGCTACCCCTCTGATACTTGAAGTCCTAGAAGACTCACTATATTGCTGCAGCCTTGCCCCTAAGATAATTATGTAACCAATACATAAAAAGGAGGTATACCTAGTTAGCTTATGTTTGGGACTGGTGCAAGGTTCTACTGTGGCAGTTGGATTCTTGTAACATAGCGTCTGACATCTCCAGCAGGAGGTTGGCCTCCTTGCTGATAAAATCCCCGAGACGCACCAGAATTCCAGTCTTGTAAAATAAAGGGGCCTACCCCCAAACTTTACCATTCCTGAACCAAGAGGGGCAATAGGTTTTTACTAGATGTTGCAGCACTTTTGCATTAAGGCTCCCTGCCCTGTAGAATTGGAGATTTAACAGAGATACTTATGAGGCTTTCGATTTCCACTGCAATGGTACAAAATACGGCATTCCCAGCAGTAATTGAGTGTTACTAGTCACAGATCAGGAATACCCAAGTCACAGAACCTTACATATTTTAATCTGTTAGTAAGCATTCTGGCAGACGCACTTGGTCTTTAGTACATATGTGAAATTGGCAGATGTCCCTATTGCTCAAGTTGAGAGCTTTCCCTTATTGCAGGATATTGTTAGAGTAGAGTAAACTGCTCATACTGGTCTTAACTTAGAGATTGCATTGATTTGTGGAGGGCCTCAATGTTTTAGCTTTTGATGGATAAGTTACCTCCATATAGTTTTCTTCACATACAATTTCTCTTGGAGCCCAAGGAGTATATGTACAGTACATAGGGTAGGTGTAGGTTGCAGCTCGCCTCATGTCTGGAGATGAGGACACCTTTATGTTTACAGTAAGAGAAAACAATTCATCTGCCTAGAAGAAAGAGTGCACAAGGTAAGTTTTCTAGTAATTTAAAAAAGATTATTATTATTATCTAATTATTAAAATTAGATTATTAGATTTCAGCAGTAACTAGTATTCTTGCCACAAACTCAGAGTAGTATAGCAAGTTACAGTTAAAAATTGGTGTCAGTCATAGGCTGTCTTCACTGAAAAGAGTGGGGTTTTTTACATCAGGATCACTATCTCACTGCACTGTCCAAGTGGAGATGAGGCACTGGTAGTATTTATCTGGATGGAGCCGCTCATGGTCAACCCTATAACCCCCACCTGGCATTTACCTCAACTGGCTTCACTAAGATAAATACTACTGGTGCCTCATCTCCACTTGGACAGTACATAGAGAACTATGCCACTGTAAGAAATACTATTTCATCTACGGAAAGGCCTTTTAATCAGAAATCAGTACTTACAGTACAACTAAACAAAGACCTTAGTAGAATGTAAAGCTGGTCATTATTCTTCACACCATTTCACCCTGTTTTATAGCAGAGTGGGATCTAACCAGAACATTGTACTGTACCTGAGCTCAGGGCTTCTGTGACTTCCCAGCTCTAGGTCAAGCACTTAAGCAGGTGATGTATTGTAGCCTAAGTATGGCAAGTAACTCACCTCCTCATTGTTACTATGGTTCTAAATCACACAAGCCTGTGACTAACCTACACCTGGCGGCATGAGTTAGCAGCAGAGCCATAACAAGGAATTTTTGCACCTGAGGCAAGGGCCGGCAGCAGGTCCCCGAGTCTCTGTTGGAGAGAAGGACCCGCCGTCGAATTGCCGCCAAAGAATGAATGAAGCGGCAATTTGGTGGCAGGTCCTTCCGTCCAACAGGGACTCAGGCCCGTTGCCTTGCCCTTGTTACGGCACTAGTTAGCAGGCACAATACCACTCAAATTAAGCCAGTAAGCGTCTGCCAGAATATGGCTACAGATGCTGCCTTTTCAGCAGATGCCTACAAGTCTACTGCTTTCCAGTGAGACTTTCAAGATTCCCCAGCAGCAACAAAGACAAGTTTGAACTGGCAGCCAGTTAGCAACAACAATCTGGAGTGTCATTTTATTGGGGCAGAGGAAATCCCATGCCAGGCAAACTGACCCGGCCTCACGGTGGTGTGCAGAGGCATCAATCTTCCCTCCTCCATGCAGTTAGCATGACTTCGCATGTTCCCATCATACCCCATTGAAGAGTCATATAGCATCACACAATCTTATGTGGTCAGTCTGCATTTCCTATAGCATCTGTTTGGAGACCAAGCCTCCCAGGCAGGCTTTGGGCCTCACCTGATTTGCCACATGACAGCCAAGCACAGAAGCCCGGAAGATAGTATTGCCCCACACATCTTCTGACAGGACATAGCCACAGCGAGCAGCCAATTTCTCATCAAGCAGGACTGTGCCACCAGAGGGGTCTAATGACAAGGAAAGGACACGTCTAGTGATTGACAAGAAACACAACATAGGTGGAAAAAGCTTAAGTAACTCATTTGACTCAGGTACATCGAGGTCACACTTTCAAAGTGACATTTAGATGGAGTTACAACCCTCACCCCCATTCAGAAGGTAAGTCTAAGTTGGTCAAGCCAGCATGTTCCTTTAAGAAGCCAATAAGACCACACCATTAGGGTGAACGTGACAACCCTGTACTTTCACAAGACTCACCTATTACATTATCTTAGAGCTTAGTTCTCTGTACATATCAGCCTGTACCTCAGATGCCTTGAGGAGCCATTCAGGACAATTTCCTGAAATATATTTAATATTTCTATCAAGTCACTCAAATTAGGTGCTTATCTCTGTTTGACAGAGTGCAGCATTGTAGCGCTCAGATAAGCGGTACATTTTGAGTTGGAGGACCAGGCAAGTGTTTGAAGAATAGGAAGTGCTAAGGGAAAGCTCATTAGCAGGAGATATGGACTAGAGATAGGTCTCTTCTAGTGCGATAGACTGTAAGGGCTTAATCAGTGATTGATTGATCCTCAGTTCCAATAACTTATAGAGTTAGTAACATTGCATTCTGTGAGTTGACCATTCCTCCAATTAAGGAGCTAGTTTAGTCTAGGATTAGATATAGGAATAAAATGTAAGTCTTCAGAACAAATTATTTGGTGGCCTCAGAGTGCATCCACCAACTCTTGCTGGTGGCTGCTCTGACAATATTTCCTAAAATACTTAATATTACAAAAAAAAATATGCACATATACACATCCAAGGCATTGTAATTTGTTTATTGGTAGCTAGTAAGTCTGCTGTGAAAAGTGATATTAACAAACATACAAGTATCACATTTCACAGCAGACCTACTCAACCCTGGCAAATTTGGGGACAAATTAAGGCCTGGATGGGAGGTCAGGGGAGGTGGTGGGGGCCAGGGAGGTGGTGAGGGCAGTAGAGGCCAAAGCCAGAGGACAGAGCTAGAGCCTCATGGCCAGAGCCTGCCGCTCCACCACCCCAGGACTGAAGCCCAAAACTGAGTCCCACTACCCCTGGGAAAGAAGGCAGGGAACTCACTAGCTGCTCCTCTAGTGTTATGCCCCAGGTGTCTTCAGAGGGGGCGGGGCCCAACCCCTGCTGGCAGCCCCAGAAACCAACACCAAAGTGGTATATCCAGGAGCACCTGCGAGGGGGAGTGGCCACCACTTCCCCCTGCCCCCAATCACAGCCCAGGAGGCTGTGGCTGCAGGAAAAGCCCCTGTGAGCTGCATGCAGCCACAGTGGGCATATCTGAGAAACACTGATTCTAGTAGACACAGTTTAACTAGCTGCCATGCCTGGTACTTCTACAGCCCCCATTACTAGAGAGTTTGAGCACATCACAATCTATAACGTCACACGCCCCTGTCATGTAGGGAAGTAGTATTGTCCCCAGCTGTTCTGCAGCAGAGTAGGGAATTGAGCCCAGGTCTCTAAAGCCCTGCACAAGGGCCTATACCACCGGACCATCCTTCCCCCAGTTTCTTAGTTACATTAGATGTAAGGCACAAAGGAGAAGGTGCCCGTAGCTGTTAGTTGTGTCCATCTATACAGATATTGGCCAAGGCCACAGCTATTGGACCCTTGGTAAATCACATCACTCTGTTCCCACCATCCTGCCAGCTTTTTTAAATAAGTCACCAGCTAACATTAAAAGGGCAAGTCCCTCAGCAGCTAATGCACAGGCTCTGAATTTAGAGACAGTCTGAGAACTTCCCCAGTCTCCCCCTGGTTTCAGATCTGCCACTTTGCTACTCACCCACAAGCTCCAGACTGAAGAACTTTCCCTGCAGGAAGCGTTTGTCCAGTTTCACCCAAAAGATCCTGGAAGGGCAGCTGCTCTCTATAAAGCCTGGGGTGGGGGCAAAGGAACAGAAGAGCCATGGGGGCTAGAGCGCAGGCACACCATGGCCCAGGCCTCCCCCACACAGAAAAGGGAAATGTTTGTGACAATCAGTTGTTGTCTCATTTCACCAACCTGGGGGAGCCGCCTGCACCACTCGAGTCTGCCTTAGCCCGAACTGGAGCCACAGAAGGAGCAGTGAGACTCTGCAATACAGACAGGCACTGGGGTGAATACAGCAAACAGACCAAACAGAGCAGGCAGGTAGGGGTATCGGATCAGAGTCCCTTTACCTGCAGAGCAATCTGCTTGCAGCCTCCATGCTTTCCCACGGCCCCCAGTAAACACGGCAGTGGGGCTGATTGCAAAAGCTCCTCCTCTCTCTGGCACGCTCCACCTGGAGGCAGAGCCACCCTAGGGATGGCAAGGGGGGAGCTGCTGCTGGGCCTTGTTCTAGAGTGCGGGCCACTCTCTCCTGGACCCACACTGGGATTCAGGGAACAGGCATTTGTACTGGGGGCTGGAGGGCTGTTGAATCCTCTTGTATGAGCTGTTGATGAGCCTTTAACTTCATCTGGGACAGCAGAAGAGGAACTGGCCACAGCTAGATGTTTGTGAGGTTAGTGTGCTAGGAGGCACTGACACCTGGAGCAGGCTATTGGAAGCAATTCTTGCAGATCCTATTGTTTTGCCATTAGGTCTGGAGCAGTTATGTAGCATTTCCTCAGGGGTTTTTCATGTTACTGCTAAATGTCCTGGTGACCCAGCAATGCCAGAGATAACAGCAGCTCTGTGACAGCTGCCCTTGGCTTTTGTGAGGCCAGTCATGCTTGCCCTTTGATTTGTTTGATCACAGTGGAGTGTTTTGATGAAAACTTTTCACTCCCTCCTGAAATGCTCAGCTAGGTGTGGATTTGGTCAGTGATCAGCCAAACTCAACATGTTATAGAGAAGACAGAGGATGGTTTGTTAGAAGTTGGCTTATTGGGAACAACAGCATCCCCATGTGGAAATGGGATTGCTACCTGGGGAGGGGAATAGAGAAAGTGCGTGTGGGAGGGTCAATCTGATAGGTCAAAACCAGGACTTTTGCAGTGGCTTGGATGAGTTGTGCCTGTGGTTTCCCCAGGTGTGTGTGAGACAAAATATATATTGGCAGGTATGGGGGGTTAGGTAGTACAATAAGGTTAATGTTCCTTTCCTTTTGAACTAGCATGTAAAATTAGGGTGACCAGGTGTCCTGATTTTATAGGGACAGTCCTGATTTTTCTTATATAGACTCCTATTATCTCCCACCCCCATCCTGATTTTTCATACTTGCTGTCTGGTCACTCTAAGTAACATCTGAATAATGGTGGTGGTCTCCCCCTCATTTTGGGGGACCAGAACCCCCCCTTACTGCAGCTGGGGCCTCATTCTTGAGTATTAAATTAACTCATTTGACTAGATCTATTTTTTTTTAACAAGGTCAGTTTTATAATTGTTCCTTTTTATGCTGGAGAAAAGCAAGGCCATTTGCAGCCAGGATATAGTGTTTTGCATGTCTGCCTCTTCTTCCATCTCCAAGAACTTCCAGAGTAATGGATTAATTCCTACCACTGTCCTGTGAGGTAGGTATACTCCCTTTATCTAGGTGAGAAATGGACACACACTGTAATTCAATGATTTCCATAATCCTTGGGCAGAACGGGGACCTACCAGTCTCCTGCTATTGTGCTTTGGCCACAGGACCCTTTCCCCTTCAGTAGTGCCTGAGCCCCTAATCATTTAATGAGCTCCACCCAAGCAGAGGGATCTGCCCACATAGAACTCACTGCAGGCTCTGGGCCTAAACCGGGTCTATTCTAATTCTGCTTGCACTGTGACTCACCTCAGTGCCTCTTCACTGAAGCAATTGTACATGGAATTGTGCTGGGGATGAATGTGCTCATACCACAGTGGTGAGTGTGACATAAGAGCCTGCAGCTTTTGAATTTTGAGTGAAAATGTTGGTGTGATTAGAGAGCAAATTGTTCACATTCCAATAAGCAGCTTGGGAGAGGCTCCTTGTGATGTTGTACATCTAGGTCTGAGGAAACCAGGGTGGAGAAAGTGAACTTACGGTTGATTCATGGGGGAGCAATGATAAAAGAAGCTGCATTTTGGTGGTCGATGAGCTGATTCATGTGCATAGTGCTTTGGACAGGGCCGCCCAGAGGATTCCGGTGGCCCGGGGTCTTCGGCGGCGGGGGGCCCTTCCGTTCCGGGACCCGCCGCCGAAGTGCCCCGAAGACCCGCGGCGGGAGCCCCCCGCCGCCGAATTACCACCGAAGTGGGACCCGCCGCTGAAGTGCAGCCCGGTCTTCGGCGGTAATTCGGCGGGGTCCCCGCCGCGGGTCTTCGGGGCACTTCGGCGGCGGGTCCCGGAACGGAAGGGGCCCCCCACCGCCGAAGACCGGGCTGCGCTTCGGCGGCGGGTCCCGCTTCCCCCCCCCGCCCCGGCCCCAGCCCCAGCCTCTTACCCCCGGCTCCCTCCTCACCCGGAGTCTCAGCGCCTCGCCGGAACAGCCGCAGCGTGTGGCCGGCGGGGCCTGAGCTCCGTCCCGCTCAGAGCCGCGTGGTGAGGGGGCGGGGCTGGGAGCTCCACGCCGAGCGGAGGGAGCTGAGCTCAGCCCGGAGCTCCCAGCCCCGCCCCCTCCGCACGCGGCTCTGAGCAGGGCGGGGCTCAGGGGCCCCGGCGGAGACTCGGCGCTTGATGCGCTGAGGCTCCAGGAGAGGGGCGGAGGCGGAAGCCTCTGCTGTTCTCTTGGGGGCCCCTGCGGAGCCCGGGGCCCGGGGCAAATTGCCCCCTTTGCCCCCCCCCCTCTGGGCGGCCCTGGCTTTGGAATCCTTTGAGTTGAGAGGGACTGTGTAACTAGAATGCTGTTTCCATGTGGGGCTGGAATTGAGTTTCATATTGTCTAATACAGCTGGAAAATTAACACTGACCACTGACTTTAACGAGAGCTGCAAATACTCAGTAACCAGGGCTGGTTCCAGGCACCAGCGCAGCAAGCGGGTGCTTGGGGTGGCTAAAGGGAAGGGGCGGCACGTCTGGCTCTTTGGTGGCAATTCGGCGGTGGGTCCCTCTCAGAGGGAAGGACCTGCTGCAGAAGAAGGAAACAGAGGCAGAGCTGCTGCTGAAGTGTTGCTGATTGTGCCCCCGCCTCCTCTCCCCGGCTGCTTCGGGTCACAAAACCCCTGGAGCTGACCCTGTTAGTAACTGTCTCGATCAGGCTTGCTCTTAATGGGTTTTTTTCCCTCCCCCCCCACTAATCCTTTCAACCAGTGTTTAACTTTCTGTCCTTCTGTGGCAATGAATCACACAGATTGCCTAAGTAAATAATTTTTGGTTCTGAGTGTACAGCCCTTTAGTTTTTAATTCTCTCTCCTTTTGTTCCTGCTATAGGACAGGTTAAAATGAAGGGACTGAGTAGCTTTTACTATGTCCCTTACTATCATTTGAAGTCAGCCTGGTGCTCTGATATACAACACAATACAAGCAGGGAGAGCCGGGTATGGAATAGACCAGTGCTCATCCTGGCATGGGCTAGATGGTAGTAACGAGATAGGGGTCTCTGAAATTTGATTTTAATGAGCCAAATTGCTACACTTTGCTATATGTATGCAGGAAAGGCCAGGGGAAGGAAGGGATTGTGGGGCATGGGTATAGTGATACTTCTGAGATGCAAGGTGTGACCCATGAGTTCTAGCACATACCCCCTCCCTATGTTCCCATTGTCTGTGCAGCACACGTTTGCGAACTGGCCAAAACGTGCACTGCACGTTCACAGCATTAATCTGCAGCCACTGAAGAAACAAGAAGTGGATTAACAAGGGGGAGGCTTTTTGGCCCGTTGTTAGTAATATTGCCTGCTTGTTTGTATGCTTTCTTTCGCTCAGCTTTTGTTAGGCCATGTTAAAATACATGTAGCCCTAAGGTGGCAGCAGAGAGCACGTTATCTGGCAATTGTGCTGCTACAGGGAGATAGTGTAATCCACCCTGAGGTATAAAATATGCTTTATATATTCCTTGCACATTCTCAATATGGAGTGAATTTAGAAGTATCCTCATCATAGTCAGGAAGATTCCATGTGTTGATATAACAGAGTGACTGACCCTAGTTTCTTTTTCTGTTTTCAAGGTAAAGATTTTGGCTATAATAAATTTACTTGTTCCTGTATAGAATAGTGTCTTACTATAAAGTGGTGGCATAATAAGTGGTAGGGGTTAGAGAGAGGGGGTAGGGTGTAGTGGCTCACTCACAAAGCAGGAAATTTGGAGATCTGGATTCTGTCCCCAGCTCTGGTTGTGTGATATTGGGTAAATCACTTCAGTTTTGTGCCTCAGTTTCCCCATATGTGAAGTGGGGAGGATGATAACACCTATGTCTCAGGGGAGTTTTCAGAGAGCTTTTAGATCCCCAGAGGAAAGGTGCTATAGAAGTCTCATCATTATTTAACTTCCTGTGCTAGTACAAGAGAACCCCAGTGTACTGGATAAAATTCCCTCTCATACAAGCGCAAAAGGGTTTCCCTTCTCAGAGGCCTAAATGTACCAACCGTGATGTGACACTTATGCTGTACAGACAACAAAGGAGGGCAGGTGGCATGAAATCCCGTCATGGGCAGGTGATTGCAATAGCTGTGTTCCATTTCAAGAGTGGGTGTAGACACAAGAAAACACAATGGAACTGGACTGATGGTAGGACAGTAAGAATGGCTATTCTGCATCAGAGCAGTGGTCCTTCTACTCCAGTCTGCTCTCAATGACAATGGCCAATGGATAAGGGTCAGTTTCAGATGCTTCAGGGAAAGGTATAAGACATCCTGTTATGGATCCCCATGAGCCAGTGATTGGCTGGCTTATGCCTCGAATTACTACAGTTTATATCCCTACTTAATTATTTGTAAAAAATCCTTGTCTGTATAATGTACGTAAATTGTTATGCTTATGCAGTTTTCTATTGTCTCTGTAAATGCTGCACTCATGTTGATCTGTATCACAAAACATAACAATTATGTGCCACTAACGTATTAATGTAGGGGATTAGGCACAAAGGGGCCTATGTAACGAGAGGCTTAAAAAAAAGTTTCTGTTGGTGTTAATTTCTAAAGAGCCATCAGTGTTTGTATTCCCTGTAACTGAACAATAGGACTTTGTTTTTGTTCTTGGTGTAAATTAAAAACATCTGTTCTCTTATATGAAATAGTTGTTTTTTAAAAATAAGCTGGTCTGATCTAACTAAATACCAATGCTGTGTCCATAATGAGTTACTATTAATATTTGGGAAAGGCAATAATCCAAAGCAAGTGTAATGTCAAATAACTGGCAGGAGCACAAATTTATTCCTAAAAGTGACAGGCAGAAACACAGAGGTTAGAATAACAAAATTCTTCGGGATGACTAATAGTGCTTATATATGCCCTCTGTGCCCCATCACAGCCTTTGTGATTGGCTCAAGTGTTTTGCTGTTACTCTCCAAGATGCTAGTATCCTGGCATTCTCACTGCAGGAACAGCAGCTCTGTTCTTCCCTCCGTCCATCAGAGCCTGAATTCATGACCTGCAAGATATGTATAAGACCTATTTAATCTGTGGGCTTGTTCTTTTTTTTTATTTCCTCCCCCCCGATCTGGTATTTAGTTGGGTGGAGTTTTTTCAGGCAGGTGGCAGTGGGGAGGTGCCAACAGGATGCTAGATCGTTTGTCTTCATGCTTGTCTGTGAAGTCCTTGTGGAAAGGAGTTTGCAGTCTATGGACCAGGTTCTGTCCTCCTTCCCCATACTGAGTAGTACCTGACTTGAAAATAGACCCCAGTTGCTTTGATTAGGCTAATTAGAGTCCTGTGTCCAGTTTTGGGCCCCACACTACAAGGAGGATGTGGAAAAATTGGAAAGAGTCCAGCAAAGGGCAACAAAATCATTAGGGGGCTGGAGCACATGACTTACGAGGAGAGGCTGAGGGAACTGGGATTGTTTAGTCTGCAGAAGAGAAGAATGAGGGGGGATTTGATAGCTGCTTTCAACTACCTGAAAGGGGGTTCCAAAGAGGATTGATCTAGACTGTTCTCAGTGGTACCTTATGACAGAACAAGGAGTAATGGTCTCAAGTTGTAGTGGTGGAGGTTTAGGTTGGATATTAGGAAACACTTTTTCACTAGGAAGCTGGTGAAGCACTGCAATGGGTTACCTAGGGAGGTGGTGGAATCTCCTTCCTTAGAGGTTTTTAAGGTCAGGCTTGACAAAGCCCTGGCTGGGATGATTTAGTTGGGGATTGGTCCTGCTTTGAGCAGGGGGTTGGACTAGATGACCTCCTGAGGTCCCTTCCAACCCTGATATTCTATTTTACATTTTAGAGTAACCTGCTACTTGTGAGCAAGAGTGGCAGCATCTGGTCCTAAAGGTCAATAATAATCTGAACGTATCTCGGTACTTCTATGATCCCTAGTATTTGAGCACCTCACAAACATTAATGAACATTATCTCTGTGAGATAGGGAGATACTATTAACCCCTTATTAAAGGCACAAAGTGATATAGGCCCCTAGTCAAGAAAGCATCCCTATTCAGTGCAGCAATTAAGCATGTAATTAAATACTATTGATTACAATGGGACTTAAGCATGTGAGTAAGAGCTTTCCTGATTGGGGCCCTGAATCATCTTGTGTAAGCTCTAACCCTGATCCAATTCCCAGTCCCATGCCTGAGAGAGAAGTGTGCTCTCACTATTATTTATTTGTATTCTAGTGGTGCCCAGAACTTTTCGGGCCCTGTGTGGACATAGAGAAATACATAGTCTTTACTCTGAAGAGCATTCAGGAGTACTGGTAGAAGACTGCTCTCTATTTCCTGTCCCCAGGTCCCTGACGTGGGTCTGGATTACAAAATGTTTAAACTCCTGACAAATTAATATTGTCAGTTAACAAAGTACAGAGAAAGCGAGCTAAGATGGAGGTCAAGGTAGACAGCCTGGACCCCCAGAGATCAATGAGGATTATTCTGGTTTTTATGGGGCATTTATCACTAGTTCTGAACTGTGAACCTCAATGACTTTCTGATCATGCGGCTGCTGCTTGTTCTGAGAATAGTTCTTTCCGCAGTGGCTTGTTTGGCTACTGAGGTGGATCGGCCACCTGGAGCCTGTGTTTTGCTGCTCTTGTTATTCTACAGTGTAAGTGTCCAGGTGGGCATGTGCTATTTTTGTCAATGCCTGAGTGCTATCATTGCCTTCTGGAAGTTATCAAGAAGCAGAGTGGAGAGAGATTGGTTGGTCCTCCATCTGTAAAATGGGGATAGTAGTACTTGCCTCAGAGGAGGGTCGTGGTGAATTATTAGCTGACATTTGTAAAATACTACTGTAAAAGTGCTAAGATTCACTAGCACATAAGCATGATTTTTCCAGTGACTGGAGCCTTAGCAACCCCCAGGTCCCATGGACCAGTTCATGTGCAAAGTTGGCCTGTGGATCTTTTTAAAATTGTTAAAACAACAGGAGTACTTGTGGCACCTTAGTCTGTAAGGTGCCACAAATACTCCTGTTCTTTTTGCGGATACAGACTAACACGGCTGCTACTCTGAAACCTTTGAAATTGTTGACAGCGTTGGCCCCAACGGAATAGAGTTGGGCCCTGCTTCTTTATAATGCCCTCTCTGTAGAAAATGGGTTAGTTAAGTTTGGGTGAACCCAAAGAATCCTCTTGCTGACCCTCCTCAGGCCAGCCCTGTGCACAGTGCTCTGATCAGTGTGGGGAGAGAGGCTGAGAAATGTTCACAGGCCCACGCAAGAATGCGAAGTTCAGTCGCATCCACATAGAGGCCCTGGATTTCTATACCTGCTCTGGGGCCTCTTGCCCCTGTCTCCTTCCTGGCAAGGCAGCCACAATGTAGGTCTGCCTTGATAATTCAGCAAACTTGTACTGCCCCAACTGCAGTGGCTCCTTGTGGGATTGACCGTGTCCAGCCGAGCTCCAGTGCAGCTCAAGGCAGGCTGCAGAAGTCTTGCACGGCTGCAAGGTATCCAGCAGCAGAGAAGGCCACGCAGAGTTACCTCTCCTCAAGCAGCTTTCGTTTCTTTGGGCCACTGGAGGTGAGGCTGGGTGCATGACTTCTTTGTCCATGAACTTTATTTTCTGTTCCTGTGGTTCACTTATTCTCCGGGTGCACTTTTGTTTTTTTTCCATTGGGTGTCTCTCTCCTCTTTTGAGAAAAGCCATTATCTGATGCTCCCTTGAAATAGGGGGCTTACTCCAATTGCTATTCTGGCCCAAGCCACCCTGCACTTTAGGGATTCAGATGAGAACTTTGTGGCTTGACACCCTCTTTTATGCTGAGACTGAATTCCTGACTCCTCTCAGGTGCTGGTTAGCAAATGGGAGAGTGGAACTGGTTTTCGTTCAGGAGACGTTCATGCTGAAATCCGTAAACTGCATGGAAACTTTTCCCTTGGAGCCTCAGCTATGAGGGCTGGTGTCCTTTTAATTTGAAAGAGATCCACTCCATCTCTTTTAAAGGCTTTGCTCCAGCATTCCATGTGCCCCATCCCCATATGGAGTCCTAACTCCTATGCCGCTCCCAGTGATGTCTCTTGCAAAGTGTTCCTCTTGGGTTCTCTCTAGCCTCAGAAAATTTAAATCAGGCCTGCCCGAGGAAGCTCTTTCACCCGCAGAAGGGATAGCTCAGTGGTTTGAGCATTGGCCTGCTAAACCCAGGGTTGTGAGTTCAATCCTTGAGGGGGCCACTTAGGGATCTGGGGCAAAAATTGGTCCTGCTAGTGAAGGCAGGGGCTGGACTCAATGACCTTTCAAGGTCCCTTCTAGTTCTAGGAGATTGGTATATCTCCAATTATATAAATGATGGTGATTGACAACCCTTCCGCGGGAGATCTTCTGAGAGGCCGCAGGGGTTATTTTGGAGGCCTCACAAGATTCATCCAGGCAGTGAAAGATTAAACACAGATTCCACTGGTTGGTTCATCTGAGCCCTGCCTGGAAGGGAACCCAGGTCTCCATGAAACTGAGTGAGGCCCAATGGGTGGATTAAGCGATGGGTATTTGTATGGAAGTGGTACCTTGCCCTGGCGGCCCTCTGCTGCCCCTTGTAGCACATTCAAAAGTCAGCACTATGTTGTCTATTTCTGAGGCATGCTGTGAGGCACCCCATAATTCATGGCAGGGTGGCATGTTAAATTCCAGCTTGTGAAGCAGCAAACCACAAGAGGGCAGTCTGTGTGACAGGCCAAGCATGGAAGCAGCTGGGTCCACCAGACAGTTGCAACATGAAATTATGCTTCCAACCTGCAATATGAAGGGAGAATGACTAACCCTGATTCTCCAGGCCCTAAGCGGTGATGGGGCTGCATAGACACCACATGCTTCACTGCTACTCATGCCGATTGCAGAGACCTCTCATCTCCTTTCCCTGGTAGCCCTTGCCTCTCCACTCCATTGCTGATTTCTGCACCTCTAAAATCCCTCTCCACTGAAACTGATTGGAACCATCTTTCATGGTGTCTCCACACCTGCTTTCCGTCTTGCAGTGGAACCACACTGATTCATTGTGTTGCATTCAGGATCTTACTAGAGCTGGCAAATTTGGCACATAAAATGGAAGTTTCTGAAAGCTAATAGTAGCACATTTCAACTTAGACTGTACATGTCATTTTGAGTCATTTACAGTGGTGGAATCCCTATTATGGTTTGCAAGTAGGCTGCATGGGAATTGAAATGACACTATACCATCTGTAACAGTGTTATTTTAATCTCAGTGCATACACTACATAAAATAGGGTTGGAATGAACTCTCTTCTACCACCTAGTGATGAACTGGGGGAAAAGACCTCAGGAGCAGACTCTATTTGCATAATCACACTTACTTTGTCTAGGTGACTTGCAGACATACCTGCTTTGCCAAAGTGATCAGTTTTGGGTTGAAATTCACTTAAGCCTTGGCTGCAGGATTAATGCAACATTGTTATCCATATTGTATGACTAAAAGGCAGCAGAACTGTATTTAATTAGGTGTGTGTGTGTGTGTGTGTGTGTGTGTGTGTGTGTGTGGGGTCACCCTAACTTAACCTCATGTGTTGAGCAGGGGGTAGCAATAGGGTGTGGTGCAGCAGAAGGTGGGTGTGGACTCTGTTTAAAGGGCCTTTTTGACCCTTCCCCTCTAGTGTTTAAAGAGAGCTGATCAGACTCAATGGAGAGTCCTTGTTCCTTTCCAGTCTGTACAATGCAGCTGAGACCACTGATAAGTTGGCTTAGACCAGAACCATGCTCTAGGGAAAAGCAGTCTAGAGGATACAGATGCAGTGAGGTTCCCTGCTGCTTACTGCAATCATTAAAAAGTGGGCTAAGAGGTGAAACCTCTGAACATGGTGTTGCAGCTAAAGGCAGGGGTAAGTAGGTGCAGAGATGCTGGGGGCAGTGGCAGAGGCAGAAAGCAGAGGTGATACCAGCAGAAGCAGGGGCATCTCTTGACACTCCCCACCTCCCAGGGGCAGGATGTGAACCCACCTGAATGCACCCCTGGTTTCTGGACTTGGCTGACCTCAGATAACTGGTGGTGAATAGAGTGCAGCAGATGGAAAAGGGCAGTGGTGGGTTAAAGGTGTCAGACTTTCACCGTGGAAGCTCTATTGCCTAAGGTGCTGTGGAGTGGGTGTTTACTTTCTATTCGCATGCTTTTGAATCATTGTTGGGGTGTTTCCCCAAATTAATGCAGCATTCCCTCTCCCTTTTAACAAGTTTTCTTTTATTATACACAGACTCGGTGCTACGAGTGGGGAAAGTATTGCCTCTTAGTGTACATCTAGGGTACATCTTAGGGGGAAAACAATAACAGAAAATGTGGAAATGGCAGAGGTGCTTAATGTCTTCTTTGTTTTAGTTGGTGGTGATTGGATGTCTAACATAGTGAATGCCAGTGAAAATGAGGTAAGATCAGACGCTAAAATAGGGAAAGAACAAGTTAAAAATTACTTAGACAAGTTAGATGTCTTCAAGTCCCCAGGACCTGATGAAATGCATCCTAGAATACTCAAGGAGCTGATTGAGGAGATATCTGAGCCATTAGTGATTATCTTTGAAAAGTCATGGAAGGCTTGAGTGTCTATGTTGTATTTTAACCCTAGGTTAAGACTTTTCTAACCTATGCTTGAACCTAGAGCAGTAGTGTCCATATTACAGTGTGCAGACCTGAGTCAAAGTAGCCATGTCCCAGAGTTCCCAGCACTCACTCTCTGAAATGCGGCCATTTTCACCCTAGGACCATGGTGCGCTGTGGGAAAACTTTACTGCCCAGCCTGCACGTTACCAGGAAGCAGCTCACTTTGCAAAAGGTTTGACTGGTTCACTCTCCGTTGCAAACCCAGGAGGCTCTCTGATAGTGTGCTTGCAGATTAGTGGTCACAAGAGAATGGGTTAATGCTGATCTGAGCTGCTGCCTTTCATAAAGGGCGGGGGGGCGGGGGGGGCTTCTGTTTTCGGTAGAGCGGATTGCAGATTGTTGGGATAGAGAGGACTAAGAAAGTTGTCAGATGGAATTGTGGGATATTTCCAGCTGACTCATGGGACCTCAATCAAGTGAGGCTGCATTTATACTGCAAAGCAATAGGGCTTAACTGAAATGCAGACCCTCCAGACCTGCAGAGCCCTGGGATCCTGGGTTTGAACCCTGAGTTAGCACAATTGCACTGTAGATGCAAGCGGGGGTTAGGCTTGAGTCTGGGCTCAAGCACAGGTTTATGTTGCAGTGTAGACATACCCTCAGAGCCTGGGTCAACTGACTCAAACTTGCAGGGCTTGTGCTGCGGAGCTAAAAATAGCAGTGTAGATGTTCCCACCTGGGCTGGAGTGCAGGTTCTGAGACCTACCCCCCTTGATGGGTTTCAGAGCCTTTGGTCCAGCTGAATGAGAGTGTTTACTATTGTGGGTTATTTTTGTAGTGTAGACATACGCTTATAGGAACCCAGAGGTGGTGGTTAGTTTTCCCAGGTTTCTAGGTGGAGAGCTGCAGCCGACTGCAGTCTTGTACTGTTAAGAGGAACCTCTAGATATTGAACCTGGCCCTTGTTGCTGTGGAGACCCTGGCAGAAGGGTTACACAGAGTGTTGGTCAAACCTGACAGCACGCTGTCACCATTTTACATGGCAGGAGGCCCAGAGAGAACAAAGGCGAGCGTTTTCAGACTTGGGTGCTTCTGCAGGAGGCCAGGGCCAGCTACATTACTGTCTTTTGTCTAGGTGCTGGCTCAGGTCCTGGGTGGCATCGCCTGTGTCTTGGTGGTACCACGGTTCCAGTGGAGTCACGCTAGCAGGGACTTGCCACAGATGCAACTGCCCTGGAACCTTGAGGCTCGGCTCTGTGGGATAGATGACTTAGTGAATCTGTAGTGCTTTAACCAAGGCTACACAGCAAGTCTGTGGCACAGCTGGGAAACAGAACCCAAATCTCCTAACCCTCAGTCCTGTGCTTGCACAACCAACCTGTGTCTCCTCTCTAGCTGGATGGCAGTAAAAGAGGGAGCCTTATGTAGCGTAGGTGTAGATCACTGTGTTTCCTGAAGCGGCTATTGGGAAGCTGAACTGAAGGCTCCAATCTGCATTGTTTTCAAGTGCTCACCTTTCATAACTAACATGTTCATTACAAACGGGGGAAAAAAAACCCTGCAAGGAAAAACTGAAGTAAAATAATATGTAAGAGCAGAGACACAAACTCCACTGTCGTAAGGTTGCTGCATGAAAGGAAGACAAAGTGGATTAAGTGTGAAGACAAACAATCTGCGGCTTTCTGTGAGCACAGTCTCCTGTCACTTGCCTTTGTTTCAACGTGACCGTGATCCAAGATGTAGAGAATCTTGGGCTACGTTGCAAGCCCTGACTCATCTAAACTACCCTCCATACCCTGCCGTGATTACACGTAAAACACAGACCTAATGTAAGAGTCTGGGACCTGCTTATAAAGGGGAAAATTATTTTTCTACACAAGCCCCCAAAGAAAGATGTATATTTTGTTGCTTAAAAAGCATCCTGGTCAGGGATCACACTTGCCTAGATGGCCTTTTTCCTTTTAGTATGACAGGGGTGGTGTTGGAAAAGCTTAATTGCTGAAAAGGTGGTGGTATCCCTGGAATTAAATGTGTGTCTTCAGACATTTCTCTCTCGCATCCCACTGAAAATTTGTAAATATGAGTACGTTGCAAATGACTGACAAATGTATTCTGTTCCCGGCATCAGAAAAGTCAAATAACAGAGCTCTATTTGTCGTATTGCAAAGCCTGGAAAAGAGCAGGGGTACAACATACCCTATGGAGACAAGCTAGCTTAGGGTGTGGACTATCTCTCTGTGCTAGGTTTCTATTAGGTGGCTGGTATTTAAGCACCTATAATAGAATATGGAGCCCTTCAGTTTTATGTCCTAGAATCATTGGGCCTATTTCTACTCTCAGATGAATGTAAAGTCATTGGAGAATCTGGCCCATAGGAATTAGAGAGAAAGAAGACAGTTACATTATCTTTACAAAGTAGCATTGTCCCCTACAGTACACTCTAGTGTTTTATCCAGTTTAATTCTATATTCCACATTTAAAAAGCCCCTATGTTACAAGAATGTTAAGGTTGCAAAATGAAGAAATCAAAAGTCAGGTCATGACAAAATAAAAGTCTGTGCAACCTTAACTCAGCTGCCTCATGGCTATGAATTATAATACACGAGCTGTTTTCCTTCCAGGGCCAAATCAAGAAAGCACCTAAGCACGTCCCTAAATCTGTCCCTTTTCAGAGCACTTAAGTGCACACACTGAAGTACTGTCTTGAAAAAGAATGCTTTCCTGATGCTGGATGGAGAGGGGATTGTGTTGTGGATTCATCTAGGCTGCAGAACACTCCTCTGTCTTGGTTGCAGGTCCTCCCTTCTTCCCAAGCACTTTCACTGACTGTAGGAAAGACACAGCAGTGCCTACAAACTTTCCTAAGCTATGTGCCCCTGTGCAGAACCAAGAGAATATTTGCAGACCATTAGCAGATTGTGTTACAAAACCCAGTGCACTTGCACATTTAACAAACCCTTTTATAATCTTCACTACTTGGAATGAATTTTCACCAGACCACTGAACAGCACAGCCATGATTGGACTATGGGTGTGAGCCATGAAGAATCTTAGGTGCCTAAAACTCCTGTGTTAGACACTGTGATCCACAAAACTCCCCTTAACTGCTGCCTAAACTCACCCGGCACCAGGGTCCAACCAGTGGGTTGAGTACATCTACCGGATTGGGTCCTATTCAAACTCCAGCCAGAGGAGGAGGTACCCACTTTATAACTCTTAGCCCAGTGGGATGTGGGAGCCCCACGTTCAGTTCCCCCCTCTGCCTGAGGGGGAGAAGGGATTTGAATAGGGGTCTTCTTCCACCTCTCAGGAGAGCGCTCTGACGGCTGGGCTATAAGACATTTGGATGTGGGCTCCCTCAGTCTCTCCTGTTGAAGTTGTTCCAATGTGAATAAATAATGAAAGCGTGATTGGAGTAGGGGGACTGGCCCCAGGGATACTGGACTGGTGCAGAGACTGGACCTCAGTCATAGACCAGGACCCCATTGTCCTCAGTGCTGTACAAACACAGGCACAATTTCTCTGATGTCTGTTTAACATTCCATGCTGTGCCTTGTTAAAAAGCTTGACTGTCCTGTTCAGAGGTGGTGTATAAGGGGGTGTTAGACACCTACAGTAGCTTTGACTTCCTTACATCCAGCGCCTGTGTTTACAATAGCACTTCCCGCCCTGGGTTCCACCAGTGAAAGGGAATGTGGTCCAGTGGTTTGGGCACCGTCCCAGTGTCAGGAAGCCTGGGTACCATTCCTAATTCCGCTAGTGACTGCGGGTAAGTTACTTCTTCTCTGCCTCAGTTTTCTTTCCTACCTTTTTTCTTTCCTATTTACACTGTAAGCTCCTTTCAGAAGGGACTGTCTCTTATGATGTGTAGGCACAGTACAATGGAAATCCGTTCTCGCTTGGCGCCTCTAGTGCTGCTGTCATACAAATAATAATTGCAGTGCTGTTGGCTACTGGCATTTTAACCACTAACATGGTTTAGAGACGGTAGATAGCACTGGAGCTCAAACGAATGGCCATTAGCCATCTATTTGCATCAGTCAGGGCTGGCTCCAGGTTTTTTGCTGCCCCAAGCGCAAAAAAAAAAAAAAAAAAAAGGACGGAGTGCTGCCTCTTAAAAAGTGCCGCTTCAAGCACATGCTTGCAACACTGGTGCCTAGAGCCAGCCCTGGTATCAGCGCTCCCACTATTTCTTTGACCCATTGAGCTGCACTGCTGGTAGTGCAACAGGGAGAGACTTGAAGAAAAATGCTAGTGTGGACAAGACCAATCAGGCTCCTTTGTAAGTGGGGGTGTGTAGAGCCAAGGAGGGTCAGTCCAAGTTGCTAGAACTGACCTACCATGGAAGAAGGCATAACCTTCCCCAGCTGAAGCCTTGGGGCTCAGAAGTAGCCTTGAGCCAGCAAGGCCTGGTAGCTGAGGGAAGCCGGGGTTTACGCTAACTGAATGAGGGTTTGCCCTCACCTGAAGCAAGAATTAAGATCAGCTCAGTCGGCACTGACCATTGTGCCCTTCTCTGCAGTAGCGGATCAGGCTCGATGCAGCATTTGGTGCAGCTGCATTGAGGCTATCCCCCCCTGTAGGCAAGGCATTGGTTCTCTTCTAAACTCTCTCTAGTATTGGATTTCCCTACATGCGCCTCCAAATTTGGCCCTAAGTTTCTTGAAATGTCTCCCCTTTGCTGTTGGGCAAATGGTTATTGTGGCTTGCTTGATTTTGCTTTTTACTTATGCAACCCACACACCTCCTGAGCGTGGTGCTCTGTCCCCTCTAGTGGCACCGAGACCATGTAGAGATTAATGAGCCTGCTCTGCAGCCTTAGCTAAGAGCCAGTTGGCCTTTAGCTCATGCAGTAGTGGCTTGTGCACTATGCTCTAGAGAAGGGGTAGGCAACCTATGGCACGTGCGCCGAAGGCGGCACGCGAACTGATTTTCAATGGCACCAACACTGCCCAGGTCCTGGCCACTGGTCTTGGGGGCTCTGCAGTTTAATTTAATTTTAAATGAAGCTTCTTAAACTTTTTAAAAACCTTATTTACTTTACATACAACAATAGTTTAGTTATATATTATAGAGTTATAGAAAGAGACCTTCTAAAAATGTTAAAATGTATTGCTGGCACGCGAAACCTTAAATCAGAGTGAATAAATGAAGACTCGGCACACCACTTCTGAAAGGTTGCTGAACCCTGCTCTAGAGGTCCCAGGTTCAATGCCGACTACTGAGGTCTGCCAGTGCTGCACTTAATTGTCTTCTCAGGCCCTGATCTGGCATACCAGTTAAGCATGTGCCTAATTTTAAGCACCTGAGTAGTCGAATAAGCCTATGCACATGCTTCAGTGCCATGCTGGACTGGATAACACAGTTTGTGGGGGCTGTTATACATAAGCAATGATGGAAAATAGGGTCCTAAAATCTTCTAGGAGGTTAAAAGAAAAAAGAATGTCTTTTGTGAAACCTTTCCACAAATGAAGTTCCAACAATTTAATAATAATAATTAATGAAAAAAGCAAAAGCAGCCTGCGGGAGTATCTTAGAGGTTTGTTAATTAAATAATACAAATTCCCAAAGGGCTTGTTCCTACATTGCTTTGCACCCAAAGCTCCCCATGTACCAGGAGGACAGGATCAGGCCCCTAAATCCCATCCTGCACTGAGCTCAGTGAAGGATCAGGATCTTAGGCTTCAGTCAGCCCGTGTGCTGTCAGCTGTAGAATTAGAGCCTTAATATTCAAATTGTCCATGTAGAAGAATTTACATTCAATGAGAGATTTATTTTTTTGCCAGTGAAGAGTCATGTAATAATAATTTTGTGGCCCCACAGCAAATAACATTATCATTTCTACCCACTGAGAAGTCAGATACCATGTATTTACACATACATTAATTTATATTGAACTACACAGCTCAAGATATTGTAAGACATTTACAAAATATAAATTCAGGAGTTTCAGCATACTTTAAAAAATATCTAGACCATTTTAAAAAAAGGATAATATGTTGTTAAGTGGAATAAATTGTTTTTCCAGGTATGGTACATGAAAAACTGGTTGCAACATAATTTTGTTATATTTTAAGAAAAATATAAATTGACTAACTTGGAATAAATCCTATCTCATTAATGCAGATTTTTGTTACGTGTATAGAAATATGATTTATAAAAAAATTGGAACAAATAGAAAATCTGATAGAAAAACAAAAAAAAATGCGTTTTATTGAATTTTCCAACCAGCTTTAAAGAATATACTGATATCTAAAACAAAACTATGAAAGAAACCTAGTGCAGTAGATCAACATGTTTCAAGATTAATATTTTTTCCCCCGAACAAGAATACTACAAATTAACATAATTTATTTCAGAATTATTATTGTTGTCTTTTCCCCTTGAGAATTGATTTTAAAGTATAGAAAGATATTAAAAAAACTGAAACATGCCTGCTGAAAACAAAATCCAACAGAGCCCTCTATAACACTCTGATACAAAAATTAGAAAAAACTCAGCACAGCTACTAAAAGGAAGCCAAGAACATTTTAAACAGGATGATAGAACAACTCTGAAAAGAATAATTTGCTAGTTATGAAACAAGGATTCATAATAAAATCAATAACATTCTGTACTCCAAGCTGATTTCTGTTTAGATTTCTATTCTATCATTTATAAACAACTTTTAAGAAACTTCCTCAAACTTTATCCTCTGTCTCCAACATTTAACACTTTCTCAGTGTATAAAACTTAGCTTCTCATTTTCTAAATGCAAGTTGCGGAGATATGGTACCTTAAGATCTGGAAATATTTCATTATCTCCTTAAGAGTGCCCTTTTACAGAACCACAAGACCTGCCACTCATACTGAGATGGGGAAATTAAAGCAAAACAGAAGAGAAATTGAAACATGAATCTGTTCAGCTGTGGCACAGCCTGCCTGTCAAAAGGGGATTGGAACACTAATCTTATTGTTGATTTACATCAAAATCCTTTAACTTTCATCTGTGTTTTTTTTTTAACCTTCTTGAATCAGTTTGTAAATGTAGATTGAAGGAACAATTCATATCTTGACAGGCAGCTCAATCTAGAAAATTAATTGAAAATATCTATTAATTGAAAATACCCTTGAAGCAGTGCATTTAATATTTTCCTTCAAATCAGTAAGAATCATTTACTAAGGAAATGGGAAACTGAAACACACTTTCCTTTTTTTCTTCTTAAAAAAATGTTTCTAGAAAACAGATGTACATAGGATCCTATTAAGTTTTTCTGCATTGATGTTATAATGCATGTTGCTACCTAAACCAAGAATGTGCTGCATGTGTGTGTCATCTATACATATAGATTATTATTTTTTTTAAAAAGAGGGGCATGATAAAGATTTAGTGCTATATACAGTATTTTTAGAAACTGATTACACTTAGAAAATTGTACAAATGCAGAACAGGAGAGGTTCAAGGTGTGAGGCCAGGACATCTTGCTTTCAAAAAGAGCATTCTGTGATGGTTTCCCATCTGTGCACCTGGTTCTTCATATGCACTCCCATTACTCTGAAAGCTTAGCCTGATCTTAGTGGAATTTATTAAGCTGATCAGGAAAGTATGTTAGACCTCAGTGATCACTAAATTAGGGTGAAGTTGATGAGGTTTCAAAAGAGCCAGCTATATTACTGTAAGTTGCACAGCAGGAAAAAGTGAATGAGTTTTTAAGAGGCAGAAGTATCGGGATGCAAACTGAACTTGAACCTAATTGATATTTTTTTTAAATCTCTCTTTGGAAATGTGAACTTTGATGACTTACATCCTCTCCCAACAGGATGAAATAATTCTACAGCCCTTATACTCTTCAAATGCTTCTCTGTTGAAAAGGAGGTAATTGGCCTTAATCATGTCATAAAACTCAGAAATAATTTTTTCCTGTGATAACCGGCATCTCAATGATCAGTGAATTCACAATCTAATGTGAATTCCAATGTTTTCCAGAATGACTTATTGTTGCGCTCATCCCTGGAAAAGGCAGAGAGTAAGACTTTTATGATGTGTTAATCATCACTCTTGGATTGAGGGGAATGTCTGAAGAAATCCTAGGACTGAGACTTGGCCTTCTGTCTATCTGATTAGACCATACAAGCATGTTCAGATCATATAAATGAGTAATGTTGAAAGCACACATATCTAGCCAACCTTGTGCACTTCAGTTGAGCATGGTAGTGTTGTCCTGTTGAGAGAGGGGGGGAGAGAGAGAGCACTCGCGCTCTTCTGCTCACAAAACACGTATGTCTGCATACTCCTTGGGAATGACACCAAAGAATACCTTATAAATGAAGTATGCTTCCCATCAGGGATTACAGCATCACTTGATCAAAGTCCACTGGAAATAGCTCTTGGCAACACAGACATTCCTTGTAAGTCTTCAATCTGCTTGAGCCTGAATGGTGAGGCTGGGAAAAGCAACACTGATTTAAGGGCCTCCGACCAGAGGGTTAGAATAGGGGTTTTATTGTTGTTTGTGGGTTTTTAAAATTTATTTTAAAGAAACACTGTGAAATTTGTTTCCTGGATGGGTTAAAAGCATTGGCAATAGATTCATTTCCCTACAAAATTGATTGTGCTCTACAATTTGGCTCCACTCATATAAAGTAATGCAATACAGGGATCATTTAAAATTAAACAGTTTTTTGGCAATCTTGATTAAATATATTGTCATCGGCTGCAGTGCACTGACACACTTGATAGAGTTAAAGAATGTTTGGAAAACTATAAGCTCTTTCGGCTTTGAATTTAGTGAAAATCTGGGAAATCAAAATATCTACCTGGCAGCTCGTGAGAGACACTTATGTTAATTATTTCCTTGTTAAACTGTCTGTCTGACCCTGTGTGCAAGACTACACATTTGTATACATTTTTATAGGATCTATTTCCCTTAATTGCCCATAAATCAGATACAGATTTACTTGGCCACATCAGTTTATTTGCAATATGCATTTTTGTAATTAAAGATGATGTGGATAGTGCAGTAGAGAAACTGAGTGCTGTACATTTGTTTCTCTCTGGAAGGCCAGTGCTTGGAGTAAAGGGAATCATGCTGTTGTGTGAGAATAAATGTAACACCATTGTTTATCTTATGGCTTTTGTTCGGGGATGACAAAGCTTGCGACAAACAAACTAATCCTTACAAAATCCCAGTGAGTTGTTCCATTACTACACTATGCCCACTATATAGAGGGGAAAAACTGAGTGACATGATTTGTCCAAAGCCATACAGCAAGAGACTGGCAAATGTACGATAAGTACCTAGAAGTCCTAACCATTAGACACTCTAATGTACTTCCTATATTGCTGCTTATATAGTTCTGGTGTCAGTTTTTCACTTGATACATGCACCTAAACTGCCTTAGATATTAAAGGTAAAAATGCAATGTCAGGGTTCCCTCCCCACTCTGAACTCTGGGGTACAGATGTGGGGACCTGCATGAAAGACCCCCTAAGCTTATTTCTACCAGCTTAGGTTTAAAAACTTCCCCAAGGCACAAATTCTTTCCTTGTTCTTGGAGGGTATTGCTGCCACCACCAAGTGATTTAGACAAAAATTCAGGAAAAGGGTCACTTGGAGTCCCTTGTTCCCCAAAATATTCCCCCTAGCTTTCTCACCCCCTTTTCTGGGGAGGCTTGAGAATAATGTGAGTACCGACCAGACCCTTTGTCTCTATGACACTGAAAATCAATCAGGTTCTTAAGGGAAGAACTTTATTTAAAGAAAAAGAATCACACCTGCAAAGGTTAGGATGGAAGGTAACTTTACAGGGTAAAAAAAGATTTAAAATGCAGAGGATTCCCCTCTAGGCTCAGCTTCCAAGTTACAAAAAACAGGAATAAAACTCCCTCTTAGCATAGGGAAAATTCACAGACTGAAACAAGACAATCTAACGCATTTCCTTGCCCTTACCTACAATTTTTGCAATCTTAGATGCTCATTTCAGGTATGTTTTCAGGAGATGGTTTTTCCTGCCTGGTTTCTGTGTCCTCATCCAGAGAGGGAACAAACAAAGAGAGCGCAAACAAAACCTTCCTCCTCCCCAGATTTGAAAGTATCTTCTTTCCTTATTGGTCCTTTTGGTCAGGTGCCAACTAGGTTATTTGAGCTTCTTAACCCCTTACAGATAAGGATTCAGTACAGCTGCTCAGGAGGGATTTTGTATTACTCTTAGCTGTATCTTTATGACATGCACAAAGAGACCAGATCCCTCTCTGGTCTCTTCTGGTATTTTGTGCCTATCGTGTTCGGTTATATTTGTGTTATATTTATGTAACCCTTCTGCCGGGCCGAAACGATAGCAGCAAGGGCCGGGTTCAATACATAGGGGTCCCTTCCCCACAACATAATGCAAAACCAGCTCGAGCCCCCACCCAGTGACCTGGGAAAATCTTACACACATCCCTGGGCGCCTCGAGGAGGCAATACTTCCCCTCTCGCAAGCACAGAGTCTTGGTGTAGCAGAAAAGGTTTAATACATGATAAACAACAAGCATTAAATTGGGAAAATACCTCAGCTAGAGTTCATAGGTCAAACCGTGAGCAAAGACCCACTCCAGCAAATTGGGCTGTGTCCTTCTCTCTAGGCCCTTGAGTCCAGCAACCCCCCAAATCACTCACAGTCCCAAAAGTCCCACAATCCAAAAGTCTCTGTCCCGGGTCAGTGCAGCCCCAGAGTTCAAGAGTCTCTCTGCAGAGGTCCCCCTCCCCAGCCTGGGTAGAAAGGGGCACCTTACGTGGTTTCGGGGCCAACTGCCCTGCCTCTTCGTGGGGTTCTGCTTCCACTAGTCGTCCCCGCAAACAGCTCAGCTCCGCTTGCTCTGTGGGCTGCTCCGCTCTACCAGCTGCTCTGGTCCACCAGCTGTCCTGTGAGCCACTCCAGCCGTCCTCGCGAGCTGCTTGGCTCCACTCACCCAGTGGCTGCACAAACTGCTCCACTCCGCTCTGCCAGCTGCTCTGCTCCACGGTATTGCTTCAGGCTCCCCCACTCGTTAGCACAGTACTCAGTGCTCTCAGCTCAGCAAGTTCAGCTCTTCAGTGATTTCAGCTCTTACTGATTCCAGCTCATAGTAGGGGAGCCCCAGTGCCAGTGAGTTCAGCTCAGTAACCTGTATCTAGATTCTTAAGGGAATCAAAAATTAACTCTGACATTCCACAGTGGAGAGACGCACAGGTGGAACTGGTGCTTCTGGCTCACACAAGAAGCTTGCACCACCCAGTACAGATATCTGTCCCCAGCCTCTCTCCCTTGATTGGGTTTTGGAACCCATGTCCCTTGTCTAGCAAGTGCTATTTAGTTGACAATGAAACCCTCTATCATAAGACAGTTTTGTAGTTCCTCATTTACTTAATCGGGATGACAACATTTTATTGCTCCTGCCCCAATAACAACAAAATTGGGGCTCCCATAGCTGTGAAAATAACCATCCCATGCTGCTTTGCGGTATGCTAAGTGGGGTGGGAGTGCCAATGCAAATAACTGAAATGCTAATGCGAATACTTGAAACTTCTTTCCGCACTCCCCATAATCTACCACCAGATGTCAGGGTAGAGCTCATCCTGACTCTGCTTACATTTACAAGGAAAATGAGGTCCTGATCTAAAGCCCATTGAAGTCATTGGAAAGACTCCCATTGAATTCTTAGGAGTTGGCTTAGGCCCAAACTGAGATATGGGTATATAGTGTATGCACCCGTATGCAAACATATTTCCTTTGCTGGAAGAAGTAATTAAGTTACTGTCCCCAGATCCATTTTTTCAGTAGTTTTACCAGATGAAAAATATAGGTTCATATTGTAAATGGTTCATAGTGAGTTGAACACCAAATAAAATGCAGGATATGAGTGACATTGAGAGATTACCTAAGAATTTTCAAGGAATCTTGTGTGTGTGTGCGTGCGCACACACACTTACTTTCTAGTAGGTTTTACTTTATCTCCTTTTTGTCAGTGTAACTCAGATTGTGTGGTTTTCTTTTGCCTGTTATGGATTGTTACTGTTTAACAAAAATACTCGGTTTGTAAAATGGCCAAACCTATTGTTGACCAGGGAGCTTTGCGAACAGGGATTTTTGAGAGGGAGTTTGGAAGGGGAGTGGGAAGGGGGTGAGGGACACTTGCCATTCTTTAAAACCTTTAAACTATAATCAAAACTTCTTGATTTAAACAAAAACCCTATCATTAACCTAGGTAGCTGTAGGAGACAATGCAGGCAGAAGCCCAGCAGCAGAGTGGGGGCTATCCTGTTTATTGCACTCAGTGCAGCATGTATGATTACCCGCCCTGTGGGTGGGTGGCGTATGTGTGCTTTTGGTGCAAGGAGTTCCTGGCCCTCAGAGACCATGTACGGTCTTTAGAGGCCAGGGTGGCAGAACTGGAGGAGCTAAGGGAGGCAGAGAGGTATGTTGATGAGGCTTTCCGGGACACTGTAGTTTTGTCCCCCTCCGGTCAGACAGCCCCTGCGCTGTTGAGGAGGATGAAAGGCTCAGAGACGTAGAGCAGTCAACGGGAGCGGAGGGAAACCTTCCCCTCGTTGGGACCCTCCTTCCAGATGGTGTTAGGGTATCCTCTCGCACTGAGGTTACCTCTCTGGGGGAGGGAACTCCAGTCACTAGGAAAAGGCAGGTGTTAGTAATGGGAGATTTGATCATTAGAAATATAGATAGCTGGGTTTGTGATGACCGGGAGAAGCGTATGGTGACTTGCCTGCCTGGTGCGAAGGTTGCGGATCTCTCAAGGCATCTGGATAGACTTGTGTCATGCTGGGGAGGAGCCGGTGGTCATGGTACATGTAGGTACCAATGACATAGGGAAGGGTAGGAGAGACGTCCTGGAGGCGAAATTTGGGCTGCTAGGAAAGAGACTGAAATCCAGGACCTCTGTGGTGGCATTCTCAGAAATGCTTCCAGTTCCATGCGCAGGGGGTTGGGGTGCAGCAGGAGGTTTGGGGTGTGGGCTCTGGGTGGGAGTTTGGGTGCAGGAGGGAGCTCTGGGCTGGGATAGGGGGTTGGGGTGCAGGAGGGGCGTGGGGTGCAGGCTCCTGCTGGAAAGCGCTTACCTCAGGCAGCTCCTGGTCAGCGGCACAGCAGGGCTAAGGCAGGATCCCTGCCGGCCCTGGATCCATGCGGCTCTGCTCCCTGAGATGGCTGGCATGCCCGGCCCCGAGGCAGAGGGGCCAGGCCGCTCTGCATGGTGCACACAGAGATTTGCTGAACGCCCCTTGCCTAGGAGCCGCAGGGGCACATCAGTGAGCGCGGAGACTTGACGTGGGCTGGATGAAAAGAAGCAGTGGGCTGCATCCAGTCTGCAAGGCCCCCCTTAGCCTGAGGCTCTGGCCTGCAGCCCCTAAAGTCCCTGCATTAATCCGGCCCTGGTCACATCTACAGCCATGGTCATGGACTAGCTGCTGGACTGAATTTCTGTGAACTCCTGACACTCTGTCCTTGAACCAAGTGCAACTCTGCTTTAACTAGGGAGACCATGTGATTTGCTTGGTTGCCTATTTGTGTCGCTGACCTCTATTAGAGATGGAATGTCTATCAGACTTGTTCAGGTGCTTAGCAAATCCTTCTATTAGAAATCCTTCAAATCCTTCTATTAGAATTGCTCCTTCATGGTATCTTGCCAAGTAGCGATTGTTTTAATTGAAGCTGAAGGTCAGGCATTCTGTTTCCAATGCTGTATGTCTGCGACTGTCTGGCAACTTTGGTGTTCATATTTAAACAGCAATGCTTTATTAAAATTGAGCTTGCATGTTACCCATTGGGCTGGTAAATTTCCACCCAGGCATGTGTACTAAGCAATTCCTTACACAGCTTGGACTTTATAAAGATCACAGTCATTTCATCAGAAATTGGCACTTGCAATAACTTCAGGATTGGCCTAATGATACTCCTTGCTGCTCCATTTCCTGGTATTCTTTATCTTTTTATTTTTTCCATTCATTTTCTCTTTTGGTAGAACCAACAGCCCTGGTCCCATATGGGCATACTTGGCAGCTTCGGGGCGTGGCTGACAAGCTCTGGAATACGTTTTTCCAAAAGTGGAACTGTCTCATGGTCAAATTGCTGTGAAACTGGCTGGGTGGCTTTGTTTTTCTGGGTGGTTTGTCTTTTTTTGATCCCCTTTTGATTGTGAGAAATGCGGTCCATATGACAAAAAAATAAAGCCTTGTTTAAAATTCCTTCCACAGTCTGTGTGCAAGTTCAGGTCAGATAAAAGAAATTCTTTTTCCAAGGCCCATGTATGTTCTTCTTATAACTGGAAAGGATATTCTGAGAACTACCTGTACTTGGGCAAGAGTGTTGCTAATATCTAGATCTTAATCTGAGGGTGAAAACAGCTTCTTCAGCATTCAGAACCAATAACAGCCTGATGGCAACGGAGATGAAGTTATTAATGTTCACAAGAAAATGTTAAACTACTGTGCACATCATCTGGGTTGTACAAGCAGATTTTTAAATCATGTCATGCTTCCTAGAAGAAGCTACTTGAGTGACATACCTCTTTCTACCCAGAGCTGACATGTTATTGTAAATAACCATACAGTGAATAGAGCAGAAATACAACAGAACTGTAGGAAAATTGTGTACATTAAGAGAAACTCAACAATACTATAAATCAGCTAGCAATTGATGATCTTTGTTTCCCAGGGAGAAGCATTAAGCTTCATAGTATTTAGTATTGAAGAGACAGAGGAATCCATTCTTGAGTATGTGCCATGGTGCATAATGTGTCAGTATTATGCCTCTGACTTTTTGTCAGTACAGCTGTCTGTAGCCTTCTGAGCACAATCATGCGCAGCATCATGTTTAATGTTCTGAAAGAAAAGGGAACATGGAATAATTTATTTTAAAATAAACACCAAAGGGACAAGTATTGTGTTCTTTGGCTTAATTTGTACACGCATGAAATCATTTTTCTAAATGGGCTTGCCAATGTCTTGTTTCAAAGTCTGAGGTTTGGAAGAAGTCTACATCACTCCAGCAAGAGTGTCAGCCATCCCTCCTTTTAGCGTCAGTGCAGCGAAGCCACAAACCACAGCCACCACAGCTTAATGGCAATGGCTTAGAGATCAGGCTATCTCATGGGTCATTAAACATCCACACAGGCTAAAAATATAGCATGGGCAACCAACATGAAAGAGCAGCCTGGGTGCTCATGTCTTTCTACAGTAGGGGCTGTATCAGCAACTTGCCAAGAGCTTGAAGGCCATACTCATTTTGTATGTCGGTACCTCAGTTTTAAAATAAAATACCTGTGCAAGGCTGAGCTACTGGGCTGAGTGGAAGGGTCCTTAGTGCAGAGAGTCGTTGGCTCTAGAATGCCCATCTCTTCATGGTCAGCACAGGTCAAGCTTGTTGATTTTTAGGATAATGTACAGCTCACATTTATTCAAAATGGATTTTTTCTTCACAGGGGAATGGACACAAAAGTGGGTGAGGATAGTGTTGTGTTGTACTGTTACAAGCTGTAACTTTTGAAATTCTAAGAGGTTTCCTGGTCTTGCTTGCAGGACAGGAGGCTCTGCAGGGAAGCATGTGAAATGTCCTCAGTAGTCAGTCTGCAGAAAGCCTAGGGTGAGTGGTGCCTCTCTCTGTTTTAGGGAGCAGCTGTTTTGTGTCTCTCATATTTTGGGTTCTTGGATGGTTCAGTTTCTGACTTCTGAGAAGTAGCATTATATTCCAACATTCTGGAAAGATAAAAACATAAAATACTTTAACTTCTCTGTGTGCATGCCGTGAACATAACAGGGACAATAGAGGTGGGGTTTGACTTGGATCTCTACCAGTTGTTGGCAACTGTTGTATGTTTTAATTTTTTTCATTGCATCTTGGGCCAATCCCTAGAAGCTACCATTGACTTTAATGGGAGTTAGGTCAGCCTATATTTGAGATTCATAATGAATACTAAATGCTGTGGTTTGGCATCAGTTCCGTGGCATGTTTCTCTGACTGGTGTAATTTAGATGAGACCCTGTTACTTATGAGGGCTTGGTTTATGCAAAAACATTAGTTTGGTATCCCTGAAACTATGGCCAACTATGGTACTTTGACATGGTCTATACAGCTCATTCATTGTTTACTGACCAATTTTGGATTTCCAGTCTCTATGGGTAAAACTCACTCCCTGTGCAAAGGACCACTGCAGGACTTGTGTCCCACTTAGCCCTAATCCTAAAACATAAAATCTATTTTGACCCTTCTGCCTAGGAGATGAATTTTCCCGCTAGAACAGTTGAGTGCAGAATCTACAGTTATTGTTGTTCTCTTGCTTGCCACTTCCTTATTCAGTGTTGGCGACATTTATAGCCTACTTCCAGAACTCACGATCATACTCCAGGCTGTTATGCAGATTGGTCTCTCTGAGGTCCACTGATATCTGGTCCATGTACCAAGTCCTTGGTCTCCATTCTGGTTGTCTTCCATATATGTCCACATCAATGTAGCCTAGCCTCCCTCAACTTTTTGTCTTCAGTTGGAGCAACCTGCATTACGCTCTTTAACTTTAGCGGCTCTTGCCCAGTTATAACTGTCAGTAAGGGCTGTTGTACATCACTTGCAGGGAACATCCTAGCCTTCTGGGATACACTTGATATTGACATCTGTTCACATGAACTTAGCTGTAGGACAAGCTTTACAGGTCAGCTGTACAAACCCGACACCTTTGGTTTGAAATTAGAATTTTCCTTCTCCTCGCTGAGCTGGCTACCAAGGCTGATGAGCCCACCTGCCCCGAGTGTGGAATCTAGTCTAATCCCCCCCCAAATCCATGTCAGCATAAGGGAGCTGTACAGACAAACCATTGACTAGTCCCAGATTTGCAGATGGAACAGCACTAGCATGTGGAAGCTTTAAAAAGACTTGCAGATACATCTCGAAGAAAAGATATCGATCCAATGAGCAACATCCTGAGCAGATGTCTGTTTTGTAATTGCTTGCGTGTGTATGTTACACTGGCAGGTGCTGAACTGACTATGGAGCAATGTGCTTGTTTAAAAACCCCCCTCAAAACTGACTGTTTTCTTGACCATGAAACTTTGATGTACAGTAGCATTTGCGGAAATGCATTGTTTCCCTGAAGAGTAGCCCAATCGATCAAAGTGAGTTGAGCTATATCTGCTTAGTCTTAGCCGTGTTTGTCAGTCAGTGGCAAGGGAAGGAAAATGTTACTCCCCAGCCTGTGTAAAATCAGTCAGCCAAGATGCTGTAGAGAAATCCAGTGTGTGTTGGAGACTGTCTTTGGAAGAGCTATTTTTATGAAGAATTTGGCCTGAATTCTTGAGTTTTGATTATGCTTTTTTGTCTCCTTGCATTTTACTGTTTCCCTGTAATATGTTTTAAATGTTGTCTTGATTTATTTCTGTATATAACTCCCCTTATTTATGAAGATGTAATGTCCCTGGGGTCAGTGGGGGCCCCAGTTGTTCCATGTAACTGAAAGAGACATTACCTAAGTGGACCATGAATCAGAAGTGGGGCAGACAGAGAGAACTATTTTTACAAACCCTTTAACTCTCAAGGAACTCTGCCCGAAAGGCAGGCAGGGGTGGCCTGTGTGGGGGATGGGGAGGTGCATGGGAATAGTGCCTCTAGGAGCTGGACTGTGCAAAACTTAACCCAGTGTGGATGGGAATACAGAAGAGCAGATGGACGTGGGAGGGTTTCTGTAACTTCGGCCTTTCCATCTAAGCAATGACAGGCACTCCTGTACAGAGAGAAGGACCTGTCTAGGTATAACCAGCTGTCACATTCTAAAATGAGCAACTTGCTGCTGTTTATGCTCCTTGCGAAAAGTGAACCAGCAGAAAAGTAAGTGCTGCTTACATTAAAGCTGATCATAGTGTAGCTTGAAAATGAAGATTTACTCTGAAAAGTGGCTGTGGAACTGAACTCATGGGGCTTATGTTCATCCTATCTTCATGACCTTCCAAACAAAATACAGATAAAGAGATGATTTCTAATGGCCAGGGGCTAATGGTGCAGTGTCTGACTCCCAAATGATGGCCCTGCCCTAGGGAGTAGTTCCCTTTTCCCTCAGTCCACATGCAGATGTTGAGTGCCTTGTTCTTGTGTGTGGAGAGGTTTTCCTACCTACTGGTGTCTAGGTTCTGGGAGTGGAGATGGGGCAGTTCTGGCTATGCTATTCCCCCTTCCCCACCACACTTCAGATGCTGCCATCCAAAAAACCTGCATGCCCCAAAACTGAAATATTTTGACTAAAACCCCAAATATTTTGATTAAGAAAAGTTGCTGCTGCAGTGCTTTGTCAGTTTTAGTTCACTTGGTGCATGTCCCAGTTCTCTTCTAGGGGCTGGGCTCCCCATCTGACCATCACCTCCCATGATGCACTGCTTCCCTCTCACCAAGAAGGGAGACCATGGTGCATCATGGGAGATACAGTTCAACCAGGGAGCCCAGCCTATAATGAACAGCAGCTGCTATGAAGCATTGAAGTGACATGTCAGATTCAAAAGATTTCTGTTTTCAGTCACAATATTTTGGTTTCCAATTTTTCATCAAAAAACAGACATTTTCCAAGGGGGTGAGGAATGTTTGCCAGCCAGATCTGTTTTTTACCTAGTGCAGGAATATCGGAACTAATTTGTTTACAGAAGTATGAACTGGACCTTATTCCTTCAAATGCATCACCAACAACATTGCCAGCGTGGTTCTGAATAGAATATCTTGTTACTGAGAATGAGGTAAGTGGCAGAAAGAAGACAGTTTGATGATCAACTCCCTGGTGGAGTTTGAAAAGCTAGAAGTTAGAAAAAATCATTTTTGTCTTGTTAACTGAAGCAATTTCAAATGGAATCACTGATAAGAAACAACAAAGGCCCTGTCAATCTTAGTCAACTTTCTAATAACAACTGCACTTTAACCCAGCTAGGCATCCACCACCATTTGGACCTGTTCATTTTTCTCACAAGTGAGTCTCAGCAAACTTATCAGGGTCAGGAGAGCAGAAGATTCCTCTTTTGTGTAGATTTAACCTTTTTTCTGCTGAAAACTTTTCATTCCACAAGTTCTGCTACCATCTGCCAGTGGTTTGGCCTGTTTTATGGATTTGTGTTCATTGGTAGGAAGGTTGCGAGGCTTACATTAAATGTTTAAGTACTTTGAAACCCAAGCTAAATAAGTGCAAAACATTGTTTGTTTCCTTAAACACATCAGTGGCGCCTGCTTCTATTACTTCCTTTAACTCATTATTCTGAATATTTTTATTCATCTGAAAAAGGAGTCCTTTCCTGAAATCTAGTTGCATCTTTTCTCTCCTTAGCTTCAGCCATGACCGTGCACAAACTGGCTTCTTAAGACTGTCAGTGGTTACAGATGACTGAAACTGGAGTAGAACTGGTCAAAACTTTTGTCACCTTTTTCAAAAGGAAATGAGCTTTTTTTTTTAATGAATATTTCTGAGTAAATTTGTGTTTCTCCTGGATCTTCAGGGAAAATTTGAGGAATTTTTTTTTTTCTTCAAAATTTCCCACAAAAGTCAAATGACTGCTTTTCAACCAGTTCTAAACAGGAAAGGAGACTCGCTGCATCAGCCACGGAGGAGGGTGAGCACTGAGGAAGGCTGCTTCCAAGTCAAGAAGAAAAGAAATGAACTCTGGTTCTAGGACCCCTGACTTTGTTCAACCTTCGCCTAGATCAGTGGCTGAAATGAGGGGAAGGGATTGAGAGCACTGTAAATGGCACTGAGGCTCTTGATGGCAAGGGGAACGAGAGCAGTTCCAGCTAATCTAAATACTCTCAGCTTTTGAAATATGAACCACATGCAAAGATGGGCCTGTCACGTGAGCACCTGCAACCCCATACCTTTTAAGACGCAAACCACTGAGTGGTGGTCACAACAGCATATCCTATTTGTGTACCAGAACATAGGTGTACGAAGTACAAGAGAGATTATGTGTGATTTTGCTGTTATGCTTGTTTCAAAAGCTAGTGTTTAGAAGGTTATGGACCGACTTCGTTCCTGATCTTGCACTGAAGTTGGCAGAGTTAGACCAGGGTGGTGTTTGGAAGGATATCAATAGCCTGCAGTTCAGCATGGAATATGTAACTATTCGACAGAGTGTTCAGTATGTTTAACTGCTAGAACAGATAAATATCCAGCCAGGCAAACAATGAAAATATGAAAATGATGCTTGTAAAAATCATCCCAGCCTAAGGGCATGCATCTGCCAAGACTGCTCTGTGGTGACACGAATGGACGCAGCAGTTAGCTCTGCTCCAAGAAGATGGAGGATTACAAGATGGTGGAGAGAATAGCAAGGCCAGTCTGACTCTGCCAACAATAGCAGGTTGCAATACTTAATCTTAGTCCTAATGCCAGTGTGCTTCGAAGCTGCTGTTGTTTTTATGAGTTAAAATGCAGAAAAGGCTAATTTATGTCTGTCTGGAAATATTATAATTGCTGATGCCAGAACCAAGGGGTTGGCATTCCCATGATGTGATCTGAAGATGGAATGAAGGTGCCAGAACTCAAGTCTCTCACATGGAAGCAGAAGCAGCGAGTGGGTAAATGGAGGAATTCAACAGAGAGAGACTTCTGCAACCCAAGATGATTTCTTCATTTCCTAGTAGCAGAAGTTTCCTAGATTATTCTAGAGACAAATGACAGGTTATAGCCCTTCAACAAATTCCAGAGCATGAGCACTGATCCATTCACTACAAGACATACTGACTCTATGAACAGTATAAGTTAACTTTGTATTATGTAATTCATATGGTTATTTTTTTTTAGTGAATTTAGTGCTAATGAAATATGACAGATTGAAAACCCTGGGGGCTGAATACCTTTATTATCCACAGAACAAGTGAATCAAGCATAGTGGTGGTGCATGCTTCCTCATGCTGCCGTACCAACGTGGCTGACCTGGTACAATGGTCACCATTAAAATGTCATAATTTACCAATAGTGGCCACAGCCTGTTTGTTTCTTTTTCTCAGATGTCATGTTGTGGTGATGGTTGGTAAATTATGGCTTTTAATGGTGACCATTGTAGTTTGGTTTCTGGGCCCATTCAATCCATGATATTTCTCTTGGGGATGACAGCAAGCGTGCTAATTGTGGTTCTGTCTTGTGATGTCTCTGCCTTTCCACTAGCAGTTGGACAGAGGTCATTGACACTTCATGAAACAGCAATGACCTTGGCCAGGTTTGATACAGCAACATGAAGGTGAAGAGCTCCATATCCCACTACTAGTCCCCTGAGCCACCCAATTCTCCCTGCAACAAACAGCAGTTAGAAGTGTGGAAATATCACAGAGACATTGGAAGAGTAGATATCTGTGACGTTACGCTCCATATTCTTTATGGAAATATGCTTATGATATGGATATGACATAACTGAGAGGTACTTCATGCAAGATAACCTTTCCAATGGTGCCTTACATGAGTCATGATTTACTGAATGTGTTTATCCAATTTGTATGCATGTATCATTGTTGTATCTGAAGCTGGGAATATTGACCACGTCTCTGTATTTCAAATGTGCTACATTGGATGAGGCCAAACAATGTTAGTGGCTTATTGAAGAAATGCACACCAGCATAAGGATTACCCAAGGAACTGTGTGCAATGGAAACCTCTCAGAGATAGCTCTACACAAGGGGAACTGTTTGACCCAGGTCACAGCAAAAAAGCTTTCCAGCAAGTGGGGGGGGGGAAGATATAAAAGAGGGACAATGACAACATGAAGGGACCTCACTCTCCCTACAGCACCACACCTGAGGAACAAAGACTGAACTGTAGGAAGTCATGGTCCCAGGCTGGAAGGATTTTCAGCTTGTGTGGGGTTGTGTGTTTAAAAAACAAAACAAAACCCAAAACACCTGGGAAAGCCAAGGCAACTTGCACCTTAAGAATCTGCCAACCTGTTTCTCACCCTGAGTGATAATTTGCTAATTCATATCCTACCTATCTAGTGTGTTAAGCTCAGTGTGTGGCTTTTGTTTATTTACTAAGGCAATCTGCTTTGTTCTGTTTGCTATCCCTTTAATCACTTAAAATCTACCTGTTGTAGTTGTTAAACTTATTTTGTTTATTATTAAACCAGTTTATGTAATTTTTAACTGGGGGCGGGCACAAGAAGTCATGCGCAGCTCTCTTCACATTGAGGGCAGATTTTTATGAGCTTGCACTGTGCAGATTTTTCTATACAGTGCAAGACAGTATTATTTTGGGTTTGTCTCCCAAAAGGGGTGTGCACATGAGGGCTGGGGGAGTCCCCTCCCACAGAGCTGACTTCAGTCTGTGGTGGCAGCTGGGTGTGGCCCTCCCTGTGTGTGTGTGTGTGCGCGCGCTGCAAGACGCCGGAGAGCCTAATTCAGCAAAACAGAGAGAGGGGAACCCAGGCCAGTGGAGCAGCAGAGGCTCAGTGAAACCCCAGTACATCAGGTGGCATCCCAGAAGGAGGACAGTGATGTCATAGATAAGGAGAAACAGGCGGGTTAGGAAGCACTGTCAATAATCAGTGCAATATGAGAAACCTGTTGATCACGTAGTAGATGAAAGCTCCGGAGGAGAGGTGGGTTTGGATATATCTGGATACCTGTTCCCAGAAGGGAAAAAATTATCATTATGATTTGCTGCTGCTTCAAACTATTACTAGGTGGCGTATTCAGTGGTGGAGTACTGCGTACCAGTGTGGAGTCAGTCATCACACACCAAACTGGTGGATATGCAGTTACATGCCGCCATGCATATCTCTGGCACCCTGCATCTGACTCCACTCCCATGGCTTCCAGTTCTGAGCAATATCGCGCCTCCTCATATCAGATGAGAGGTTGCCACTGGCAAGTTACTGGAGAATGTACATGACAACTCAAGCCTGCTGCTGCACAATGACCTTTTTAAACCACCAGCTGCACGTTTGCTGTCATGTCGCCTATTTTGGTTTCATCCACCACACCAGGATTTTAGGGTGGAAACACTCTGGCGAGAGGAATGGATCTGTTATAATCCCCAACCAATCCCTTGTCGCTGACCCCACAATTTGCCTGCCTGGTTTTGACCTGCCCTGTCGCCAGTGGTCTCTGTTGAACAAATTCGGGACCGGGCAAGGTCTCTATGCAGCCAGTCAGTATCACTGAGGCCTTTGTGACAGCCCTTTGTGCAGCTGTGTCACAACATAGATGATGACACACGTTGTCAAGGAATGCCTGCTGACTAGGTTCAGCGGTGGCCTAGAAGAACTGCATTACGCCACTGAAGATGCCATCGCTTGGCTAGATGACTATGCACATGCTAAATAAAATTAGGTTGCATGAATTGTTACAGATACAATGTATGGATCTGTCTTTTGTATCAGATCCTGCCATGGCAGTCTCCATGCTGTCTAAAGGCTTGTTTGATAGTCTGTCTCCAGTGGTTTGTGTATAGCTTTACCAATCAAGAGTAGTTATATTTTGGCTGGATTAAGGCAAAGACAGTGACAGGTAGGAGTAAGCTTCCTTGGCTTTCTATGTTGATAGGACAGATTTTTGGCAGCTGATTCTTCCAAGGACCTGGGGGTTATAGTAAACCTTGAGGGGTTTTGTTTTGTTCATTTAAGCATATCTGTTACTCCAAGCTTGATTCCCTCCCCCACCATAAACTATAGCAGAGATGAAACATTCATTTTGATATGATAGTGCTCCTTAAATATCCTTGTTAGGATACTGGATTACCGTAGTTAGTCACACTTATCTGTGGAATCGTCTCCTTTGTCACAAAGTTGGTTCCACTAAATATAAAGTGTATACGGACAGGTGGTAAGGTCTTCTTCCATGCTTAGCTGACGAGTTGGCTGTTGCGATTGGTGACCATTTGGTCCATTCCTTTGTGGCCACAAGGGCTTGATGGGCTGAAAGTCCAACATTGGACCAGACTTGATGCACCTGTGTAATCAGTTGGTGGAATTTTATCCCAGATGTCACAGGCCACCCAGAGAATGGCATTCACTGGAATGTCTTGTGACATTCTGGCTACATGTCCGAAAAGCGTAAGACACTGGCTGCGGACAATGTCCCCATTAGTTTGTAGACTGGAGTGACTGTAAACAGCTGCGTTACAAATTCATTCCACTTTATGCCCAATATGTGATGTTGGTATTTTGTGTGGAAAGCCGCCAGTTTTGCCCAGTCTGAGAGGCATAGTGTCCATGTTTCTCAATTGTAGAGCAGGGGGGAGAGGATACCAGTCAAATAGATACTTAATTTGGTTGTTGTGGTGAAATGATGATGACTCCATATTAGTTGTAAATGACCCATGTCAGATGCTGTGATGCCAATCTGGTGAAGAACCTCTGTATGAAAATTTGGAGGAACTGATGAGTACAGAACAAAAGCAGGAGACTGCTTCGACAGTTTCATTATTTGGAGATTGGAGTTGCAGGTGGACCTGCTCCTAGGTTTTGCAGCTTTGTCTTTGATCACAAAACATAGCTCTGTGACGGGTTGCTCCCTTTATGGTGCCACCTCATGTACTGGGATACCACTGAGCCTGCCTGTTCTACCAGCCTGGGCCCTCTTTTACCCTGTCTTGCTGAGCTAGGCTCTTAAGCCTCCTCTAGCACACACACAGGCAGGGTCGCACCCTGCTGCAAAAAGACAGACACTAGGGTGACCAGATGTCCCGATTTTTGGGTCTTTTTCTTATATAGGCTCCTATTTACCCCCCACCCCATCCTGATTTTTCACACTTGCTGTCTGGTCACCCTAACAGACACTGAGATCAGCTCTGGGAAGACTCCGCTTAAAGGGTCTTGCCCCAGCACTCAGGTGCCCACCTCCCTTGGAGTGTAGACCCAAAGGTATGTTGCCTTGCACTATGTGGAAAAATCTGCACAGTGCAAGTGCATAAATTTTTGCCTTCTTCCTCAGTATGAAGAGAGAGATGCACAGCTTCTTGTCCCCCAGTTAGAAATTATATAAACTGGGTTTAATAATAAACAAAACAAATTGTATTAACTATAAAAGGCAGATTTTAAGTAGTTAGCAAACAGAACAAAGCAGATTACTAAGCAAATAAAACAAAACATGCCAACAAAGCTTGAGTCACTAAAGAAACAGGTTACAAAATATAATTTCTCACCCTAAATGTTGAATTTAGGCAGGATGCAGGATTTTTGTAGCTCAGAGTTCCAGTTATTTTTTTACAGACTGGACCCCTGCCTTTCCCTTCAGGTTGGTTTCTTTGTCCCTTCAGGTACTGTCAGCAGTCTTTCTTCTTAGGTAGGCAATGGAGGAGAGTCCCTGTAGTGGGTGGTTACCCAGCTCCTGCTCCTGCTCCTGCCCTGACAGGCTTAAAACAGCCCTGGGTAGAGGGCTGTGGCAGGGAAAGCAGCTAAAAGGCAGATTGGGGCGTGGCCCAGCTGTGGCTGTTTCCCCAATCAGGCCGCAGCTGGCCCTTATAAGAGGCTGGGAGCCAGGAGCCTCTCTCTGGCTGTAGAGGGAGACGGGCCTGGTTGCTGGGGAGCTAGATAAGCTGAGCTGAAACAGGGCTGGGGGAAGGCCCAGGGAGCTGTGGAGCTCTGGCCTGGAAACCCCCAGGTTGCGGCCTAGTAGAAGGCCAAATAGGTAGTGGGGTTGCAGGGGACAGCCCAGGGGTAGGCAAAGGCAGCAGGTCCTCCTTGCTGGTGATGAGTTGGCTGATGCTGCAGTCTGCCCCAGGGCATGGAGGCTAGACAATGATTGGCAGTAGCCTTATACTGAGGTGAGGTGGGGATATTGGGTGGGGGATTCCCTGGGGAGACCCTGAGAAAAAGGGGTTATTGCCACAGGGCAGCACCCAAGATAATAGGGCACTGGAGTCCAGGGAGGGACCTGGGGGCCAAGTGGCAGTGGGACACCGGCCTGCAGAGGGTGCTCCGGAGGATGGATGAGCTAAGTCCTAGAGACAACCAGCAGGAGGTGTCGCCAGGTGAGTCCACGCATTGCTACAGTCCCGTTTTCCCTCCTCCCCACCCTTCAATAAGATTTACATAAGGTGAGGCTCTTTTGTTTCCTAAACTTGACCCCCCCCTTCTCCTTTTAGTGGAAAGTTACAGAAGTCCAAGATAATGTTTAGTATCAGGTGACAAGATCACCTGACCTAGTAGTGTTAGCTACATCCCAGGAACCCCCCCCAGGAAGGAGAGAGATTAGTATCTTCACAGTCTTGTTTCTTCCTAATGGCCCATCAAATCTGATGGCCTGTTGTCTGGTGAGTGTCTCCCAAATACACACCCAGCTATAATAGTAACATAGTCCATATTCCTAACTTTAGATACAGAAATGATACAGGAATGCAAATTGGATAATCACATTCAGTAAATCATAACCTTTTCAATTATATCTCACGTGACCCGTCTTGCATAAAACATATCTTAGCTATGTCATATCCATATCATAAGCATATTTCCATAAAGAATATGGAGTGTAATGTCTCAAACTCCTCCTCCTATTTGCTGGAATGCCTAGCGGAACCCGTCAGGGCTCTGTACTAGAAGAATGCTATTTGCATAGTCAAAGTCTGAGAATGAGAACATAAGAATGGCCCTTCTGGGTCAGACCAAGGGTCCATCTAGTCCACTATCCTGTCTTCTGACAGTGGCGAGTGCCAAGTGCCCCAGAGGGAATGAACAGAACAGGTAATGATCAAGTGATCCATCCCCTGTCGCCTATTCCCAGCTTCTGGCAAACACAGGCTAGGGACACCATTCCTACCCATCCTGGCTAATAGGTATTGATGGACCTATCCTCCATGAATTTATCTAGTTCTTTTTTGGCCTTCACAACATCTTATGGCAAGGAGTTCCACAGGTTGACTGTGCATTGTATGGAGAAAATACTTCCTTGCATTTGTTTTAAACCTGCTGCCTGTTAATTCTATTTGGTGACCCCGAGTTCTTGTGTTATGAAAAGTAGTAAACAACACTTCCTTAGCTACTTTCTCTACACCAGTCATGATTTTATAGACCTCAATCATATCTCCCCTTAGCTGTCTCTTTTCCAAGCTGAAAAGTCCCAATCTGATTAATCAATCCCCATGGAAACTGTTCCATATCCCTAATAATTTTTTCCCTTTTCTGAACCTTTTCAAATTCCAATATATCTTTTTTTGAGATGAGGTGACCACATCTGCACACAGTATTCAAGATGTGGGCATACCATGGATTTATATAGAGGCAACATGATATTTCCTGTCCTATCATCTATCTCTTTCTTAATTATTCCCAGCATTCTGTTTGCTTTTTTGACTGCTGCTGCACATTGAGTGGATGTTTTCTGAGAACTATCCACAATGACTCCAAGATCTCTTTCTTGAGTAGTAACAGCTAATTTAGACCCCATCATTTTATATGTATAGTTGGGATTATGCTTTCCAATGTGCATTACTTTGCATTTATCAGAATTAAATTTCATCTGCCATTTTGTTGCCCAGTCACCCAGTTTTGAGCGATCCTTTTGTAGCTCTTCACAGTCTTTAGTAATATTGTATCATCTGCAAATTTTGCCCCCTCACTGTTTACCCCTTTTTCCCAGATCATTTATGAATATGTTGAATAGGACTGGGCCCAGTACAGATCCCTGGGGGACACCACTATTTACCTCTCTCCATTCTGAAAACTGACCATTTATACCTACCCTTTGTTTCCTATCTTTTAACCAGTTACCAATCCATGAGAGCACCTTCCCTCTTATCCCGTGGCAGCTTATTTTGCCTAAGAGCCTTTGGTGAGGGACCTTGTCAAAGGCTTTCTGAAAATCTAAATACACTATATCCACTGGATCTCCTTGGTCCGCATGCTTGTTGACCCCTCAAAGAATTCTAGTAGATTGGTGAGGCATGATTTCCCTTTACTAAAACCATGTTGACTCTTCCTCAACAAATTATGTTCATTTATATGTCTAACAATATTGTTCTTTATTATAGTTTCAACCAGTTTGCCCGATACTGAAGTCAGGCTTATAGGCCTGTAATTGTCGGGATCAGCTCTGGAGCTCTTTTAAAAAAATTGGCGTCACATTAGCTATCCTCCAGTCATCTGGTACTGAAGCTGATTTAAATGATAGGTTACAGACTACAGTGAGTAGTTCTGCATTTTCACATTATGGTTCCTTCAGAACTCTTGAGGGAATACCATTTGGTCCTGGTGACTTGTTGCTGTTTAATTTATCAATTTGTTCCAAAACCTCCTTGAATGATACCTCAATCTGGGACAGTTCCTCAGATCTGTCACCTAAAAAGTTTGGCTCAGATTTGGGAATCTCCCTCATATCCTCAGCTGTGAAGACCGATATAAAGAATTCATTTAGTTTCTCCACAATGACCTTATCATCTTTGAGTGCTCCTTTAGCACCGCGATTGTCCAGTGGCTCAGTTGGTTGTTTAGTAGGCTTCCTGCTTCTGATGTACTTAAAAATTGTTTTTGCTATTACTTTCTGAGTCTTTGGCTAATTGTTCCTCAAATTCTTTTTTGGTCTTCCTAATTGTATTTTTACATTTCATTTGCCAGTGTTTGTTTCTTTCTTTTTTCCTCACTAGGATTTAACTTCTACTTCTTAAAGGATGCCTTTTTGCCTCACTGCTTTTTTTACTTTGTTGTTTAGCCACGATGGCTCTTTATTGGTTCTCTTCTTAAATTTATACCCCAAATTAAAAAACTTAAGTTGAGCCTCTATTATGGTGTCTTTAAAAAGTTTCCTGTTGCAGAGATTTCACTTTAGGCACTGTGCCCTTTAATTCCTGTTTAACTAACTCCCTCATTTTTGTGTGGTTCCCCTTTCTGAAATTAAATGCTATAGTGTTGGGCCACTGTGATGTTTTTCCTGCCACAGGTTATTAAATTTAATTTATATTATGGTCACTATTACCAAGCAGTCCAGAGAGATCACCACCAATTTTAATGTCTGTGGACCTGACTGAATACTGCATTAATGATCTGGATGATGGGATGGACTGCACCCTCAGCAAGTTTGTGCATGACACTAAGCTAGGGGGAGAAATAGATATGGGGGAGGGTAGGGATAGGGTCCAGAGTGACCTAGACAAATTGGAGGATTGGGCCAAAAGAAATCTGAGGTTCAACAAGGTCGAGTGCAGAGTACTGCACTTAGGATGGAAGAATCCCATACACTTTTACAGGCTGGAGACCATCTGGCTAAGCAGCAGTTCTGCAAAAAAGGACCTGGGGATTACAGTGGATGAGAAGCTGGATATGACTCAACAGTGTGTCCTTGTTGCCAAGAAGGCTAACAGCATATTGGGCTGCATTAGTAGGAGCATTGCCAGCAGATTGAGGGAAGTGATTATTCCCCTCTATTCAGCACTGGTGAGGCCACATCTGGAATACTGCGTCCAGCTTTGGGCCCCTCTCCCCACTACAGAAAGGATGTGGACAAATTGGAGAGAGTCCAGCAGAGGGCAAAGAAAATGATTTGGGGGCTGCGGCACATGACTTATGAGGAGAAGCTGATGGAACTGGACTTATTTAGTCTGCAGAAGAGGAAAGTGAGGGGGGATTTGATAGCAGCCTTCAGTTACCCGAAGCGGGGTTCCAGAGAGGATGGAGCTCGGCTGTTCTCCATGGTGGCAGATGACAGAACAAGGATCAATGGTCTCAAGTTGCAGTAGGGGAGGTTTAGGTTGGATATTAGGAAAAACTCTTTCACTAGGAGGGTGGTGAAGCACTGGAATGGGTTACCTAGGGAGGTGGTTGGTGGCTTCACTGGAGCCAGGGCGGAGACTGTTGCTGTGCCTAGAGCTGACTGAGGTGGGCTGCAGTGAAGGAACTGTGACAACCCCCACTCTAGTTTGGGAAAGTGCTTGCAAGGGAAGGGACACAGCAGAGAGTCTGAGCCTGAAGAGAGGCAGAGTGATCTTCCCACTGAATCAGGGCCCAGAATTGCTGACATTTGTGGGGCCAACTCCAATCATCAGAGGGGTTGTGCAGCTTGTTGCCTTGGCTGGAGTGACACACAGAACCAACAGAGCGCTGTCTCCAGTTTCAGACATTCAAGCATGCCCACGCAAGCAAGTGTCTGGGACTCGGAAATCCAGAGGGGTGTACACTCTGGGGTGGGGTAAATGGTGGCAGTGTAAATGCCAGTTAGATAAGTTTCATTTATGACTGTATACTATATTTGTTAATTGATTTTCATTCAGCTGATGCCCGTGGATTTAAATTAGTAGTGAAATTTAATCTTACCCTGTTTCTTTAAGTTTTTAAGTAAAATATGTGAACTCTAATTGAAGTATATTGGATGTATATTATTTATAATTGGTATTTTTTAATTAGACCCATGCCACGGATGATTGATTCTTATTGGAATAGGTTAATTCCTGGAGGTTCTCAAGGCACACTGCTGAGTGTATACAGGGGCCAGCCAGGTGGAGGCACTATCAATTTTAGGAATAAAGGGACTGCAGCAGTGGGGTGGATAGAGGATTCCCACCTATCCAACATCACCACTGGGATACTCAGGATTTTCTTTAATATCAACAATATCAGTTGCCCAGGCACACAGGAGAGTGTTGCCTGTTCCCAAGTAACCCAGGGAGGAAAGTGTGTGTGTGGGGGGGGGTTTACACATGATTCTTCTCAGTTTCACTGCTGCCCACCACTTAATAGAAGCTGTGAAACATTTCACCACTGCTCTCCAGTGGTGGGCAGCAGTGAAAATGACAAGAATTGTGTCAGGTTCACTCAAAAACTGCCAAGGCTTCCAGGGTCTGCAGCTCTGGGGCAATGGTCCCCAGAGCTCCCCAGCCAGCTGGTGCGTCAGGCAGGCTGACTCTAGGGGCAGCTGGCTCACCAGTGTGTGGGAGCCATGTAGCCTGGGAAGCCAGCTAACTCAGGAGTGTGGAAACCCTGGAGTCCCCTGCCCAGGGCACTCCACATGGTGGGGCTGCTTCAGAACCTGACCCTGAGAGCTTGTCCCACCCAGGTCTTCCAGGTTTGCTGCAGAGCTGTACTTCGCAGGGGTGTTGTGAGGTGCCTGGATTCTACCCTGCTGGGGCCATAGGAATACCTGGAGAGATGATGGTTTTAATTTCTTGTTCTAAACACCTGTATTCTGTTTGAACAGCACACGGTATCAGTTGCCATATTTTGCCCTAGAAGTAGTTGCATTTCAGCCATGGTCTGCATGGGTGAAATGACTCTTGCAAGTATATAGCTCAAATTAGTTGTAAGTGTGCCACAGTGTATAGAATAAATGTAAGTCATAAATCATCATAACGACCGTTGGAAAATACACAAGTACCCCAGAAATTGTAGGCTACTCTGTCAGAGTGCCTGAGACAGATCCAGTGATCAGCATCATATGGTACATACAGGATGCATAAATCTATAGGGCCGCCTCTACATGAAAAATATTCCTATAAACTTTGGCTTAATAAATTTGCCTATGATATCAAGCAACTTTCTTCCCGAAAACAATTTTGTTGGTAATTCACGTAAACTTCTATTATTCTTGGAGTGCAGCTTTAACAAAAGCCAGTCTGTCTAAATTTTGCTGCTTTCATATTTTTATTGCAGAAATTACACAAAAATATTTGGCTTGTCTAACTGTAGCTTGACAATACAGTGTATATTGCTGAAAATGTGTCACTGCATTAGTCTTACAAAAATAAGCTTTCACAGGGATTTTTCCTTGTGCACTGGCCTTTTGCTAGTTCATACTGGGAAGAGAGTTTATGGGTCTGAAACATGTCTAATACAATACCAATTATTTTGGTCTAGTGCCAGTGTCTTAAGAGTATCACACGTGACTAATCAATACATACGTCTGAATCTGAATCCTTCTATTGCAGTTGGCCACCTTAGGGCACTAGCAAGGCTCCACCATCCATAGACTATCGTGCTGTTTGCTGGAATATCTACCTTGTTATTTCTATAACTTTTTGATGATGATAGGGTATTGGCCTATTGCTCAACACCCAACCTGGAGGACCAGAGGGCTGCTGTTTGATTGGTCTCTGCACTTTGATTTGTCTGCCACGGGTTGCCCTACCAGGAGTTAAAATCCTGTTGGCATACCTCTTGGGTCATTGAAACACCACAGCCTTCCCACCGACTCAATGTGCCGTCCCCTGGAGAAGGACAGATTGATACATACAGTGATAGATTGCAATATACTGTACTATTAGCATCTATAGAATCACAGATTGTAAGGCCAGTCTGAGCTCCTGCATAATACAGGACATAAAATTTCACCCAGTGATTCCTGCATCCACCCTTATGGTTCAGTTGGAGTACATTTTTAGACCTTCAGTCCTGATGTAAAGACTTCAAATGATGGTGAATCTACCACATCTTTTGGTAAAGTAAATGGATCCAATGGTTAATTAACTCAATGTTTTTAAAAAAAAATGCCCCTGATTTTTTTAGTTGGAATATATCTAGCTTCAGATGGACTAGATGACCTCTTCCAGCTCTAATCTTCTGTGATTCTATGATTCAGATGTGTAAAAGCACAGAGTAAGGGTGGGGTACAAGGCACAAGTTTTGGGAAAAATGGTTGACCATATGAAAACTGGGAGGCAAAGGGTATAAAATATGTTCTTCTCTAGATGAAGGGTTAGGAGCTATTTGGCAGGGAAGAAGAGATGAGTGCTGAGATGGGACTTGAAAAGAATCAGGGAGCTAAGGACCAGTGCTAGGAGGTTCTGATCATTGATATGGAGTGAAAGATGTCTCTACACAGCCCGGTGCTGAGGGTCAGGGACTGAGGCTACAAAGAATTCTGGTGTTTGCTATTTCACTTCTCTGCATTCCTCAGACTTTTGTCCTGCAATGATCCATTTAAATGGGATGTATACAGCCCAGTAAGACAGCAGATTTAATAGCTCTGCACATGGATGGAATGTGAAAGAGCTAAGGCGCCTGTAGCTGGTTTGAGGAATTAGGTTCTGATCTGGCAAAGGGAGACAGCTCTCTGGTTTTCTAAACTGGGTTTGTCAAATCAGAATAGATCCTTGATCTGTCCAGTCCAGTGTCCCGCCTGCAGCAGCAGGCCATACCTCAGGCTTCAGAGGAAGGCAAAGAGCATCCCTGATATATTGCATCTAGTCAGCTGCACAGTGCTGTATATGAGGAACAAGTGTTAACCAGCGGTGAAATGTTCTCTTTTAAAAAAAAAAAAGTGGGCAAACTGACCAAATTCGGAATTTAGTTTAGAAGTGGATAAACTCAGTTAACCAGAGTGTACCCTTGACCGCTGGTTCATACCCTGGAGCATGAAGTCCCATTTTATTTATGGTAGCTGCCAGTACTTCAAGGACAAATATAGGTCATGTAATTATCCTGCCCTTTATACAATCAAGCAACTATGTCTGACTTATTGACTGCCTTTGAGCAGAGAACTCAATGAACTGTTGTGATAAATGGACCTACAAATTTACTCTAATTGTGAGCTCAATTGTAAAAGGTATGTGAAAGGTCATAAAATGACACAATAACCTATAACAAATGCTGATGGGGAAAAGGTATGAAACGGAGACAAACTGGATTACTGTAAACAAAAAGTCCCACTGATACAACTCATGGATAGAGGGCCCTACCAAATTCACAGTCCGTGTGGTCAATTTCACAGTCATGAGATTAAAAAAATGGTAAATGTCATATCATCAGCTATTTAAATCTGAAATGTCACGGTGTTGTAATTGTAGGGGTCCTGACCCCAAAAGGAGTTGTGGGGTGGTTGTGGTACTGTTACCCTTTTTTTGGATGTTGCTGGTGGTGGTGTTGCCTTCAGAGCTGGAGAGCAGTGGCTGGTGGCCAGGAGCCCAGCTTCGAAGGCAGAGTTGTTGCCCGCAGAAGTAAGAATGGCCTGGTATTGCCACCCTTAGTTCTGTGCTGCTGCTGTGGGGGTGCTGCCTTCAGAGCTGGGCGCCTGGCCAACAGCCACCACTCTCCAGTCACCCAGCTCTGAAGGCAGCACAGAAGTAAGGCTGGCAATACCACGACCCCCCTAAAATAACCTTGCAATCTCCTTTTGAGTCAGGCCCCCCAATTTGAGAAACGCTGGTATCCCCTGTGAAATCTGTATTGTATAAGGTAAAAGCAAACACAAGATCAGATTTCATGGGGGAGACCAGATTTCACGGTCTGTGATGCGTTTTCCATGGCCATGGATTTAGTAGGGCCCTACTCATGGACTGTGTTGAAATCATGCTTGATAAAAACAGAGGTGGAACTATAGAAATTAATGAACCCAAATTGGTGTGTTTGAATATTAAGCCTAATTATTGGACAAATAATAAAGGGAAGGGCTATTCCATCCATCACTCCCTTTGTGAGGTAAAGATGGGAGAACAGACAGAGGCTACTGGAGTGAGCTTCCCCATCAAGGCTGCCACCCTCATGTCTCCTGGAACCCACAACCTTCTTTGTCCTAATCTGGAGGGACGTCCTGACCAGATGGGCCAAAGGGAGGGTCTCGGATAACATCACCACTTCGACTAGCTCCAGCTGAATCCCAAACATCATGTGAGATAAAATGGGATCTGACTTTAACAGCAGCAGCAACAACCACAACTCCAGCCTATCTCAACTAGCTTCTTTTCTTGTCCCCAAAAGGACAGTTATTACCATCGTTGATACAGTCTCTTAAACGGTCAAACAAGGGGGTGGGTTTTTCCTTCTTAAAAACTCACTCCAGTTAAAGGGAAAGGGCGCAAGTAACGTTGTTAAAATGAAAGCCTTACTTAATACTTCAAATGTTTTCACTGTTTTTTTCCCTTTTCTGTATTTTTAATAAATAGAATAATTTTAATGGAGTGTTTGCCATGGAGCTAAGCAGGCTGAGCTCTCTGTATACCAAGCCTTGTTTAATGCTGGACAATAACTGGGTTCTGTTAACACATTTGGCCCACTTATTCCATCAAAACTAATACACCAGGGCTCACTGCATGCTGTGTGAAATAGTGTTTCCTTCCTGACCCTGAGCAAAATCAAGCCCCAACTGAATAATGAAAAGGGAAGCTCAGAAGTTTACAAGAGCCCTAAGAGGTTCTGTTATTGATTGCCAGATACTGCACCTGACTACTGGGGCTATGGCAGATGACCCAAGAAACACAGTGGGCTCAGTTTCCTGATTCAGTTGCAGACTCTCCCTGATTGATTTATCAGGCCAGAGAATGGCATCCATGCAGTTTAGCTCTTCTGTAAAGCAAAATAGGGTCTGTGAGGTTAATTGATGTATCTGATGTTTTGTTACTTCTCCCATTTCCTTCCATTCTTTTGCTCATACAGTGTTTTCTTCTAGTTAAATACTGGTGACGGCTGAGTGTTCCTTTCCCAGCCACACTGAGAAAACACTTGGTAGAAAAATCAGATTTTCCATGGTTAGTAAATCCTGATCTGTTCGGTTAACGCTCTTGATGTGTGATGGATCCAGTACACATCTGGGTGCACTAGGTGGCAGCCTCTGATCACATGACACCTACTGTGAGCCAGTGACTAGTATGCTGTTTGCATGGGGCATAACAGCGGGCGGAGAGCCTATCTCCCCGATGCACCAAAAACAAGAGCCAGAGAGATTTATATCCAAAGATGGTATGCAAGTAAGTATCAAATGTAAAACAGACTTCAGCACAGTGCGCTGATGAATGAGAGAATTACATTGAAAAAGAGGAATGGGAGGGTTTCTATCAGAATGTCTATGGGATATGTGCTCAGCTATGGAAAGAAGAGAATACAAACTACTTAGCACTTCTTCCTTTGTCCCTTATACGGTCAATACATGTAAAACTGAATTAGCTGTGAACTCTTGAACAGACATGGGTTCACATTCAGTCTCCTATCCCAGAACTGTCCTGCAATAGAAAGCTTCTCATTCTTCTTTGGAAGCTCTGTTTAAGCATAACAAACTGCATGTATGTGCATCCAAACAGCATGCCTTTCTGTGGGGATAGCAACGCAGGATCTTCAGCTCTAAAAAACTAGACTGCTACAGCCTGAGCTAAGGAAGAATTCTGCTAACTGTAAGTAGCAGACTATTACAGTTGCTGGGGGATAGCCATTAGCAGGAGACATCCAATAATACCTAGCTCTTTTGATCAGTAGATCTCAAAGTGCTTTACAAAAGAGGCAATTGTCCTTCTCCCCATTTACAGAGGGGGAAACTGAGGCACAGAGGTGAAGCAATTTGCCCAAGGTCACCCAGCAAACCAGTGGCAGAGCAGGGAATAAATCAGAGGTATCTTGAGTCTTAGTCCAGTGCTCTAGCCACTATGTCTCACACATTAAGACTACTGTATAGAACAGGGGATTCTAACTGGCATGTATGCTGTCTTAGAGAGAAGTGATCTATTATAGAATGTTGAATGCTTCAGGTTTGCTTTTGTGATGCAATGAAAACCATTCTTGGCTATACAGAAGCTTTCTGCTAAAAGAGTGGGGACTTCCAACCGAACAAAAACCAGAGACTTCTGTGGGACTTTAGTGGGAGCAGGATTGAGCACATATCTTGCAAGATGTTCCATGATGGTTAATGGCAATGGGTATGTCTAGACTGCAATCACTGGGTGTGGCTGCTGCACGACCCGACACATCCTAGCTAGCTCAGGTACTGGCGCACTGAAGTGGCTTTCAGCCCGGGCTAGCCCTGCAAGTAATTTACCCAGAGTTCTGGGAGGGCTTGTACAGCTCACATTCAAGCTCAGTTTTCCTGTCTTTTGTAAGGTATCCTGCTCATAGTTACCTAATCATCATACTGGAGCATCTGGATCCAGGATTTTGGGGTGTTTGGATCTGGGTTTGAATCCAGATCCAACCTTGAAATGGGCCTTTCTGTATAATGAACAGAACTAAAAGCCTGGATCTAACCTCTCCCTGTACTTTAGTCAAGGTCATAACTTTATGTGAACTACACTTCTAGAGAGGAAGCAGTTCTCTAATAATCAAGTAGTAATTTTTAAAAAAAAAATCAGCAGGTGCTGGCTAATCCTGACACATGTGGTTCTGCCATGTGTTTATTTGAAGATCCCACATCTAAAAAATGCAACTTTTCTTTTTATTCATTGCCAGTGTTGCACTGTGTTTCCTGTTTCATGTACATTTAAGTGCAAATCAGCTCTTTCCAGCCTGTAGCTGCTGTTCCTACTGATTCAGTGGTCTTGAAGCCTGTAAGTAATTTTGTCTGTACCTGTCACCATTTGATCCCTCAACCCACATCACTTGCTGCATGTGCCACTGAAATCACATCTATTGTTTAATTAGCTCAATATTTTTATCACTGAAGAAAAGTATCATTTACTCCTTGAAAACCGGCTTTTCCAAAACCTATGTTTGATGTTGCAAGCTTGGGCTGACAAATATAACCACAGGTAGAGAAAATAAAGTTACAGACACTTTGCCAGGTGAGGAGCGAACTTTGGAAAGGCGGGGGGAACAGCTATCCTCTTCACTGCCTCCATCTTTCTTGACGTGTAGAAGAAAGATGGAAATCTGAAATTGAGTAGGGGCTAGGCAAGGTTCATAGAATGGGTGGTTCTCCATTATTACTTGCTGAGTGTAAAGAGGCCATAAACTTGGTGGATTTCAACTTCTCTAGATGATGTAGAGCCAGCTGGAGAACTGTTTGCACTCCTGATTGTTCTCAGCTAATGCAAAGGCCTCTGGGGGCTATTGCAGCTAGCTGTAAGATAGAGCAGCTTCATGGCTGCTCTAAAATATATCAGGGGTCTGGCAGGCCCATGGGCTGCCCAAGAATATGGGGAGGTGCAAAGTGTAGTTCAGACCGTCAGGGACAGAATGTTTTCTAGTTCATCCAGTTTTGGCCATGTGGGCTCAATTTTGGCCACATGGACTAAAAATTGTAATAAAATTTGCATAACATTTGCATAAGATTCCAAAGTAAATGCCCTCCTATGTAATCCAATGGAATCCATCAATTTTATCCCACATTTTTCTGAATGTGACATCAATGTTATTTCTGCAGTTTTCTCCTTGCTTCATCAATTTTCTATTAATACACCTCTTCTCCCTCCACCCCAATCCATCCATTCTTCCTATCGCTTCCCTTGGTTGATCAATTTTGCCACTTCCCCCAATCAGTTGATTTGACCTCTCTCCTCAGCTGTTCACTCTCCTTTCCTCCAGTACCTTAGTAGTCTATTTTTCCTGTTATGATCTGCTGCTGAAGAGAAATCTCTTACCTCTTCCCAGCAGGAAGGCCTGGAAAGGCACAGCCAGGGTCTAGAAAGGTGCTCCAGGCATAGGGGTGGAATATATAAAGCCAGTAAAAAGTATGTGAGTGAATCACATTGCCACCTATTGGTTGGCCCACAGTGGGTGAAAATGGGCCCTAGTACTGCAAATAACCTATGTTGGAGCTGATGGGGGTGTACATTCTAGCCTGAGATTTGCAAGGGTGTGTGTGTGTGTGTGTGTGTGTGTGTGTGTGTGTGTGTGTGTGTGTGAGATTCATCTGCTCTTGTCTGTTTTTATTTCAGAGGGTTCCATTTAAAAAAAAAAAAAAGGCCAGAGAGGTAGGAGTGTGAGAGAGACCTGAGCAGCTTGGGCCGACATATGTCCATAAAGAGGGAAATAGGCTAGAAAAAGAATCAGGCTATGTTTATAATGAGTCTCGCTCCATCAGATCAGGAGCAATCTGCCACCCTAGGTGAAGCCTGAGCTGGTAGCTGACTACAACAGGTGTATTCCCCTCGTTAATGCTTAATTGTTTCCAATGGCAGTTCCACCAGTTGCCATGCAGCTTCCACTGGAATCTGCTGGGTCTGGAGCTCGCTCAGCAAGTGCCTCGGCTCAATCGCTTGTTTTTAGATTTGTCGGCAAAAAGAAATCCTAGAAAAAATTAACATTTCTGAGAATGATGGTTGTTTGCTATTTCATTTCAACTTTATATGAAATATTTAGGTTGGCTACAGCGGGGCTGCCAGGTGGCTAAACATGCCGAATGAGTGCAGTCAGTGCTTGGGACGTGCACTAGGCTGAAGGCATCCAAAAAATTACTTCTGACCTCCCTTTGGTTTGCCAATCACTGCAGACTGCTGTTACATCATATTCTGCAACAGCCAATAATAAATTAATAGAATTTGGGGATGGAAAAGACCTGTTAGGTCATCCGGCCTATTCTCCCTCCCCCCCACACACACTCCCCAAAGCATAGCCTGTGACTATTCCCTACTGCATATTTTCTAGTGCTTTGTCTAGTCTTATTTGAAATGACCCAAGTGAGGGGGCTGCCAGCACTTCCCTCTGGGAGTCTATTCCACATTCTAATGGCCTTCATTGTTTAGTGTTTCCTGCTATTCAGCCTAAAATGTCCCTTTGGTTTCTTTTATCCCATTACTCCTAGTTTATACCCACTTGCACCATCTCAGCAACTCCTCTCCTTCTCTCTTGTTTGTAATGGTACTTTGTGCTTCTAGCTCAGAGTCTAAAAGAGCTTTGCAAAGGTGACTGCTCTTTCCTTTTGCATAGAATGAGGGTAACTGGGACACTGAAGTTAAGGGGTTCTGCTGAAATATTTACAGTGAGTGATGATGAGAACCAGGAATAGATCCCAGATCTCTTGTCTCTTTGTCCTCCTTTTCTAGCCATTTGGCACACTGCTAACTTAAGTATACTTATGTTTAAAGGCCCAAATTTGCCTTTCCAGTCAAGGTTACATTCACAGAGTTGTGGATGAGTGACAAAGAGAAGGAAGAGTTTAGAACTGTGCTTAGTTCTCTTTAGAAACTGAGTTTTCTTTCTAATCACCATTATCTCTTGCTTTCACCTTTCTCCCTTGCCCAAACCTCTTATCACTGTTTGTAGCTAGCATCCTTTGGTGCATTTGTTTTGCTTCTGTACTGGGTTGCTGAGAGCATCCCATAATTATGGAATGACTATACTAGTGAACACACACATTGCCAGTATGTTCTGTCTAGATAATCTTACAAACCAAATTCCTGGTGGCAAACAGACTCAGTGGTAGTCTGAATCCAGATCCGAGCTTCGCAGCTGGACCTTGTCTCTCTGATAACTTGAACCCAACCCCCCGATCCAAACAGCATTAATCTTTGTTGAATATTAGATATGGATATTGAGGCTTGAGCCCATATGCAGTCCAAGGTTGTTGCTCATATGCCCTGTATTAAGTGCATATAATGCATTCTAATAGGCCTTTCAGATGACTCTTACTAACTTTGAGATGTTCTGAGGCTTATTGAATGAAATCAAATAAGTGTATCTAACCTACTGCAGTTCTAGATAAAACTTCTATTAATTTTGCTTTAAAGCAATCTTACATGCCATAGGCCTGACCTGTGAGATCCCTTGCAGATCAGGCCCATTGAAAATGGAGATGGAAAAGACGTACAAAATAAGACTTGTTTGTTCCTCTGCCAATACAAAATTGTTCCTTATGGTATATTTTCCAGTGCTTTGTCCAGACTGGTCCTGTTTTTTAAATGATTCATATGATAGGGTTTTCTCCAGTTCTATTGGTGACTGGCTGTTTTCCAGAAAAATCTTTGGAACATTTTTTTTTTCTTATTTCGACTTTGTATCTTTTGGATCCATGCAGAATTTTAAGGGCTGCAATTTGTACTGAACATTCATAGATTGTGATCACCTAGTCTGACCTCTTGTATAACACAGGCCATAGAACTTCCCCTGAATAATCCTAAAACCTATCTTTTTAGAAAGACATCCAGTCTTGATTTAAACACTGTCTGTGATGCAGAATCTACCACGACTGTGGGTAAGTTGTTCCAGTGCTTAATTTTTCTTACCGTTTTAAAAATTTACACCTTATTTCCAATATGAATTTGTCTACCTTCAACTTCCAACTACTGGCTCATGTTCTACCTTTCTCTGCTAGACTGAAGAGCCCATTATTAAATATTTGTTCCTCATGTAGGTACTTGTAGACTGGTGATCATGTCACCCCATAACCTTCTCTTTGTTAAGCTAAACAAATTGAGGCAGTTGATTCATTGAGTACAGAGAGAGGTTCTTGGGCTTTGTCCTGGCTTCTCTAGGCAGACAAATCTCCAAAAGAAGCCAATCGGAGTTTTGCTTGAGTGAGGAGCATGGCGCTGGGCCTTCGAAGTGAAACTTCTCTATGAAGGACAGATGTGGATTAGCTTGAAAACACCTTTGCATTGACAGCTGTGGTAAGGCTAGGGCTTATATTCTAACTCTTGAACTCTGTAGCTGGCGACTGAGATTTCTTTCTTATTTAATTTACACTGACAGTTTGAATTTCAGGGGAGGATGCTGGACTAGAACCAAATAGTGTTGGCCAAATAATAGCGAAAGAGCTATACTGCCTGGGCGCATTGCGATGAGCTGTGCCTTTTGCCTTATCATTCTGTGTCATAAACACTTCGATTATTTACTACTACAGAATGTTCTTTCTCCTTTGTAACTTGTTGCTGGCTTGCTCTTTTGTTTGAAGTCTTGGATGCTGATGTTCATACTCGCGCTCTCTCGCCTTTAGAATAGCTTACATAGAGAAAGACAGGAGGGCGCGCAAGAAGGCGGCCCTGCCAGACTATGGCCTCCTCCGACAGCCACGGCATAGCACGTGCCCCAGGTTCCCCTCTCAGGTAACCCCAGAAACTCCATGCAAGTTATCCTCTCGTGCATCAGCGTGGTTTATTGCCAAAACATCAGTCAAATAGTCTCCAGAAAAAGTCCCAAACATTTTCCACATGCAGTATCTATAGTCCTTAGAGCCCCACTCTTCCTGGTGGGCACCCCCACCGGCTTCTCTGCTGGGAGTCCTTCCCTATCACACTTAGGTGTCTTCTGCCACATGTAGGTTCCTTGTGGGTCCTCTTCTGTCCCTCTTCCAGGCCAGCCCCCCCAGCCTTTCCAGCTGGAGGGTAACCCCACTCTTCCCAACAGGAATCCCCACAGCCTCTCTTCTGAGAGCATCTTGACCAAGGGAGTATCTCTCATTCCACCCAGCCCTCTTGCTCTTTCCCTGGGGGCAGCTCTCTGGTGTGGAGACATCCACGGGCAAGCGCCTCCATTGCTATCCTGCCTTCAGCCCACCCCGGCCGTTGGCTTCAGCTCTCCGGCAGCAGGCACCTCCCTGTGCTGCTGCTCCTGCCTTCAGTCCTGAACATCCCTAGCTCTCTGGCTTGGGGAAGTCAGCCAGCAACCCCCTCTTGCTGCTCTCCTTGCCCCAGGACACACCACCACTGGCTTCCTGATAATTCCACCTTCTTTCCCAAGAGTGCTGGCAGAGAGATTTCTGCAGTTGTTCCCAGAGCCCTCCTCCAGTATCCTAACTTTTCTTGACTGATTCTCACTGGCTCCCTGTTTTCCCCAGGCCTCTCTTTTAAGCCTAACTGAGGTCAGCTGACTAGGTGCATTGGCCTTATTCTCACTTGAAGGACCAGATCATGGGTTCTCAGTGGGGTGGGGGTGGGAACATCAAACTTTCTAGGGGAGTATGGCAAGCCAGGCCAAATTAGACAGCTGACCTTAGCATGGTGGTCATGCTGGTGCATCAAGCAGATCCCCAGATGTTTCACACAGCATTCCCCCACCCCCTCCCCACCAGGAGAGCTGTGACTGGCCTGTGGTGCTGTCGGTCACTGCAGCTCTAGGGACCATGGGGCTCCCCCTGCTGAACCATGTGGGCTTGTGGCAGGGAGCGCCAACCTAGGTGAGCAGAGAGGGCCCACTGGACGGAGTGGGGCATGGAATGGGGAACCTCCCCAGGGGAATTACCTACATATGACCATCGTCCTCCTTTCCCTCCCCTCCTGCTCTCTGCTCTCTCTGAACCTTCCACTCTCTTTACAGGCAGGGGCCATGGATGTATGATTGGTTGGAGAAGGCACTGGGAGGTCACTGAAAGCTAGGACACTATTAGATGATTTGGGGGCAATACAGTGTGTGTGTGTGGGGGGGTGCTGTCAAGTGGCTTGGATGAGCATAGAGGGTGGGAGGCACTGACAGGTGATATGGGGGTGAGCATGGTGGTTGGGGCATTGCTGGTTGGGGGGGGGGGAACTTCCAAGTGGTTGGACGTGGGGGACACTGCTGGGAGGTATAGGAAATGATCACAACAAATGCTCCCTAAATAGACTTATTTTTTACATTTTAACCTTCAAAAAATCTAAGAGATTCCAGGCCTAAGCAGCCCCTGAGCCTCCACTGAAAGTTGCCTCACCCAATCCGAATCAGAAATGGTCTCTCTGCTCTCCATCAGGACTTGGGAGGGCTCCAAGTAAAACAAATAAAACCTAAAACAAAACACACAGAAACAAGGAAGCTAAAAATGGGGCGTGATTCAAAAGAGGTTGAGGGAAAAGCTGTCCCAAATTGTATCTTCTCCTTTTGCGGTTCCGTATGCCTCTCTTCCTCCCATTTCGGACCTCCTGGCCCACAGGTGAGGGTGCACGTTATGCCGCCAGGAAGTGTGGCACACACAGGTGCAGCTCAGGCAGATGGCGCCTTTAAACCACCTTTGCTCAGAGGATTCTGGTGTGGGGCTGAAATGGCTCCTCCAGTGTAACTAGAGCAGTTCCTTGGGCTGCCTGAAGTTACTGCAGCCCAGTGTGGCCTGCGGACAGGGCAGGGCCTGTCATGCTTTTCCAGCACTCCTGCTAGCCCAGGGGTTCTCAAACTGGGGGTTGGGACCCCTCAGGGAGTCACAAAGTTATTACATTGGGGGGTCGTGAGCTGTCAACCTCCACCCCAAACTCTGCTTCACCTCCAGCATTTATAATGGTGTTAAATATATAAAAAGGTATTTTTAATATATAAGGGGGGGGTCACACTCAGAGACTTGCTTTGTGAAAGGAGTCACCAGTACAAAAGTCTGAGAACCCCTGTGCTAGCCTAAGGCTTGTGAAGGGATGGGCTAGGGCAGTCTACAGCTATCCTATGCAGTGCTTATGCTGTGGAAATCCTCTCCCAGCCAGTTATAGGTGGCTTTTATGTCTCCTGCACAACAAGGTATTGGCATACTGGGGCCACAGGAGAGGTGGGGAATTACTCTTTTTATCTTTTCCCTTCAAGATTAAATCATATCTGTCCTCGGGGCTTCTATTGCTCTATTCCAGCCCACCATTTCCCCTCCTTTTCTTAGTTTTTCCTCAGGTCCCCTCTCTCTTTCCATCCTCCCCTCAGGCCCTGTCCCCTATCTCTCACTTTCTCATTGTATAAGTTTTCCTCTCCAGGCTCCCACTCTTCAATTCCCAGATTCTAAGGCCAGAAGGAACCATTCTGATCTTTCAGTCTGACTTACTGCATAACACAGGTCAGAGAACATCAAGTGCTTCCTGTCAAGCCCATAGCATATGCTTGAGCTCAAGCATATTTTTTAAACAGCCATCTCACTCTGATGTAAAGACTTCCAGTGATGAGGCATCCACCACCTCCCTAGCTAAGTTGTCCCAATAATTAATTATGTTCACTATTACAAATTGGGGCTTGCATTTTTTGTCTAAATTGTCTAGCTTGAATTTCCAGCATTGGATCTTGCTATGCCTTTATCTGCTAGACTAAAGAGCTCTGTGCAATCTGACATCTTCTCCCCATCAATCACAGTGGTGGCTGGAATTTTCCATTGCTGATCAGCTGATTTACTTAATAGAATGCTCTGCCTCTGCTGCCTCCTCTGCCTCAGGGAGGGCACTGAAAATAAGAATCCTGCTGGCCCAGCAACAAAGAAAGATCAGGATGGTGCTGATGGTTTTGTCATCCTGAAAGGTATGGGGGAGAAAAGCAATCTTTCGAAATCAAGTCTGTGGCAGTTATTAATCTGCTACTGGGGACTGGGACTTTATTGTCTGAAGGACAATCAGTAGTGGAAAGAGAGATTTGTGAGACAATTGGCAGAGAGAGAGAGATATGGTGACTGAAAGAGGCCACTAGGGCTGTGTAGAGGGAGCAAAGTGTGGGGTAAGGAGAGTCCTGTAGTGGACACTCATGGAAAGTGGGAACAAAATCTGAAGGAGACAGTTAGGGAGTGATCATAGAAGTAGGACAGGAGCCTGAAGACAGAGTCATGAAAGAGGACAAGATTTGATTCCTCTGCCTCAGTGGCCAATAGGACCCAGGGCCGGCTCCAGACCCCAGCGTGCCAAGCGCGCGCTTGGGGCGGCATTTTCCCAGCAGGGCGGCAGCTGGCTCCGGTGGACCTTCCGCAGGCATGCCTGCGGGAGGTCCACTGGAGCCGCGGGACCAGTGGACCTCCTGCAGGCATGACTGCGGTGGGTTTGCTGGTCCCGTGGCTCGGGTGGACCTCCCACAGGTGTGCCTGCAGATGCTCCACCGGACCAGCGGAACCTCCACAGGCATGTCTGCAAGAGGTTCCCCCGGAGCCACGGACTGGCGACCGCCACAGCGCGCCCCGCGGTGCGCCGCCCTGCTTGGGGGGGGCGGGATTCCTAGAGCCGCCCCTATTAGGACCTGTCTCTACTAAGGGTATGGCTACACTTGCAGCCTTACAGTGCTGCCGCGGGAGCGCTCCCGCGGCGGCGCTTTGAAGTGTGAGTGTGATCGCGGCACCAGCGCTGGGAGAGAGCTCTCCCAGCGCTGCAGGTACTCCAACTCCCCGTTGGGATTAGCCGCGCTCCCAGTGCTGGGGCACTGTTTACACTGGTGCTTTGCAGCGCTGTAACTTGCTGTGCTCAGGGGGGTGTTTTTTCACACCCCTGAGCGAGAAAGTTGCAGCGCTGCAAAGCGCCAGTGTAGCCAAGGCCTGAGAGCCCTGCATATACCTACCCATCCCAGCAGCCACAGCTTCAACTTTGCAGGACTGACTGACAGCTACAGGTGGGCCTTAGGTTCAGGTAGGGATAGGGAGCTCTGCATGTTTTATGTCACATGAAAAATGTAGGGCCAGGTCTGCTGTCTCTTGGCACAGTAGGTTGCCAGATTTCACACACCATTGCAAGATAAATTGTACTCTGTGATTAACCTTAGAAAGAGAGCTGGGTTTTCATTGGCATTGTTATTTACTTTTAATTAAATGAGTAGTACAGCCTAAATTTCCGCCCCCCCTTTTCTTTTAGCCAACTGCAACACAGCTTATCTTATCAAATGAGATCTAGCAGTGCTTCCCTTTACTGTATGTAGTTTCAGGGATCACTACATATGGTTCTCATTCTTTTTCAGATAGAACAGCTGGAGACTGGAATAATTTGTCAGTCGATATTGGCACCTACTTCTGCCTTGTTTCAGAAGTAGTAACCATGCGGGCCTACAAATGTGACTATAGAGACATTTCTAGCAGGTGACATTTACATACTTCTACTTAGGGTACACTTAATCTGTGTGTGTATGGTATTACTTACATAGGTAGGTAAAATGTGTGAAGTATCACAATGAACTGCTGTCCTAGAAACTTCCTAACCCTGTTCAGTTACTAGGGCTTTTATTATGTGGAGGAAAAGATCATGTAGCAACCTGTATCGGGTTTAATAGGAGTAAAATTATGATTATAAATACTTTGGTCTGAAAATATAATGCACCATCACCAGATAATTTGCTGAATAAAGGAGGTATTCATGCAATGTTGATTGAAATGGAAAACTGACCACAAAATAAACAACATGAATTCTGACACAAATTAACCAAAGCAAGATGATTAGAAATAGAGGTTGGAAATTGGCATAGAGGAACTTACTTTAACTCTGTCCATACTGTGGGTTACTCTCAGGTTGTAGGTTGTATTTTGGTCCTGCCGCACATTTAATAAAAATTGGATGAGGTAGATGTTCCATCTCCTGGACCAACTGTGGCAAAACATTCACAACTGAAACTACCTATCCATTTGGAATTCTTGTGTTTTTCCACACACACAAGGAGCAATAGCACACTTCCAAGCTAGATTTTAGATATGCAGTTGTGTTGTAACTGTGCTGATCCCTGGATATTAGAGAGACAAGGTGGCTGAAGTACTATCTTTTATTGGACCAACTTCCGTTGGTAGAGACAAGCTTTCAAGCTCTCCTGTTTAAGCTCAAAAGTGTCTTTCTCACCAACAGAAGTTGGTCTAATAAAAGATAGTTTTTCAACCCACCTTGTCTCTCTGATTTTTAGATTAAGGTGAAGAGCAAATATAAAGTCACCATGAGGGAAGTGTGTGTGTATGTGTAGCTTCTGTGTACACATAGCAGCAACTCTGAACACAACAGCTGATGTCCCTACATCCCAGCAGAGTTCTTAGAAGTCTTAAAGATGCAGTACACAGAGGGAAGAAAAAAAGACATTACAGTCTCAAAACTACAGTACATGTACCAAAGATGTCCCTTCTGCTGGCAGACCAGCACAACCTGAGTCTGCTGTGCTTTGGGGAAAGATGGAAAAAGTTCTCATTAGTTGTTGTGTTAAGTATTTTGTAAGCAGGCAAGAAATAATTCCTATTCCAATGAGCTTACAATACACACTAGCATATTTTAGAGAAATTTTTACTGTAGTTTTGAAGTTATGAATGTTTAAATGTAGCAGCTTCAGCCATGCACATTAGAATATTCCTATGTGAGGTGGGGGAATACAGATGTATTGGGATGACTTAGTTAAGGATATCCAATTTCATTTGCAAAGCCATCTGAACTAATAAGATTAACAAGTATCACCTCAATTTCAAATAATTTATACATTTTTCTGGTGAAAACAATGGAGACTGCAAGCTCCACAGGCTGAATATCTCCATATCAAGAAATGTGCAAAGTCGGCTGGGGATAGCTAAATTACAAATAGCTCTGTTAGGGCTAATGGGCCTTTTTCATAGAAGGAGAATTATGACTTCTACCTTCTAGAACACTGGCGCTTATAAGTGCCCCAAGAAAAATAACTTTATAATTCTATGTTGATTAAGAACTGCCACAATTTAAACGCAAGAATTCCTATCCTTCATTAGTGCAATACCAAGGTTGAAATTTCATTGCCCCGGAAGTTAGAAAATTCCCAAAGCTAAGGTTGCTGCTGCCGCATTAATTCTGCTGCTTGTACCTACATAGTATTTTCTGTTTTTGTTTTCTCTGTGAAGTGTAAGCGTTGTTAGTTTATAATCAAAATACAGGCTATATAACATAGCCATGCTAATGCTTACATAAGAAACAGCCTGAGTGCTCAGAGGATTATCGAAGATAGATTAATAGATTTTTTAGGGCCAAAAGGGGCTACTGTAATAGTTTCACTGACTTCCTGCATAATACAATTCCACCTATTATTCTGTAGTTGAGGGAATTCTTCTTTTCTATCCTATAAGTGAACACTCCCAAGCCCAATGACTTCTAGTTGAATTACTAGAGCCTCTCTCTCTTAGAAAAATAGCCAATCTCTGTTTAAAAACTTAGTGATGATGAATTTACCACTTTCCTTGGTTATCTGTTCAATATTAATTTCGCGCTCTCTCTCAATTAGGAAGTGGTGTCTTTATTTCCAGCCTAAGTTTTTCTACCTTCAACTTTCAGCCACGATAGTCCATTAGTATCAGCCATTTTGTAGTGTATAAAGAATCTACGATTATTGCCTCTGACTAAATACACTGAACTTAAGTCTCTCAGTGTGAGGAATGGTGGTTTTTTTTCAGTCCCTTTCCAACTTTGCAACATCCATTTTAAAATTTGGACATTAGTGATGGGCATGGTATTGCAGTAGTGGTCTTACGGAAGTCCTATGAAGAGGTAATATCACATTTAAACAGCCTTTCAGAAATAAGGGACCTAAGTGACCCTGGTTCAGTTAGCACATTATTGACCTGTTATTTCCATTCTACATTATATGAGTTTAAGATTGGATTTCCTTCACATTTGTCCAATATGACTAATGGTCATATATAACAGGGTGCACAACCCTTTGCCAGAGAGGTAGAGGGTTAAAGAGCTACTCTGGACTCAGACAGCCCCACCCCACCTGCATGCATGAATGGGCTGGAGGAGGAGCTTAAAAAGAGAACAGAACAGGCCTATACCAGGCAGCCAGTGGAGGTGAATAGACCTACACTCCCTCAGACAGAACAAGTCCAGCTGCCTGGGGTCTCTGCTGTTGAGACTCTACCAGACCCGCTGAAGGGACTGTAGACAATTAGAAGGTCTGAGACTTAGCTTTGATTTATTTTGTTTAATGTTGTCACTTTGCCCTCTGATTGGAGGGGACTGGTAGGAAGCAATACAGGGAAGCAGCAGTACAGCACCTTTTGAAATGTGGACTTTCGCTGCTTACCATGGGGTTGGGATTCTGGACTGGAACCCAGTGGAGAGGGTGGGCCTGGGTTCCCCTACGCGGAGCAGAAGGTGGAAAGCCTATCCCAGAACTGGGGGAATCTAGACAAGAGATGGCCCTGAACCATGAGGGTCAAGTTCCTGAGACCTCGTCATCGCGAAGGGCTGGAGCCTCCTTCCTGACTATAGTGCTATTCTTTGACAGACTCTTTATATGTCCTTGAAAGGGGTGAACGTGAATATGTGATCGGGCTGAGTCATGAGAGGGCGTGGACCATCTCAAGGCTAGAGCGGCTGTTGCCAGGAAAGAAGACAGCCTGCTATGCCCCCATCCAGCCCAAAGAGCACTTGTGGTGAAACAAGAAATAACTTAAAAAAATAAAAATGGAAAACTATCAACATTACTTACAATGAACAGTAATTATTGATAGAACTTGGAAATATTTGAAGAGAATCAGAACAATCCCAAGATTATGATCAGGATCACCTGAAAAAAGCAAAGAAAGACAGACATTTCATCCAGAGAGATGATTGCTAAATATTAGGAACAAAATAAACAAAGGGGCATACTTTCCAAACTGAGTTTCCCTTCCATAAGATCATGGTTCTTTCTTGGAAAACTCTTTGAAACGAAATTATGGGTGGATTATAACATTGTAATTAACTCATGTCATCACTGTTTATAACATGGAGTTATTTTTAAATGGCTACTCCTGCTTTTTTGCCTCTGTACTAGTCCTGGGAAGTGATTGATGTAGCAGTTTCCTGTGATCTCCAGCCTATTGTTGCTGTGTCAATCTTCTGGCTGTATAAATCACTGCAGTTAATGAAGGTCACTTCATGGCAGAATTCACTTCATCCAGCAAAAGTAAATAAAGCTTCTCACTACTCTACCAATGAGTAGAGGTGCTTACATTGGAGCAGAACTGAGCATGTAAATATACACTGTCTTGAAAATAATGGGAATAGCCAACTGGACTGCCTCCATGTAAATGCATCAGAAAGAAATGGTAACATTCCATTGTTTCACTTGTGCCTAGGTCTTTAATGATTGCCCGATATGCTGAGGAAAAAGTAATCACAATATACAGTTATTAGGAACAACTTCACATGTGGGGAGCAATTATAGCATGGAATAACATTGGCTTAATGGTAACAGACCACAGCCAAGAGCTCTGATTACCAGTGAGCTAATGGGCAAAGTCCTATCTAGATGAGAAATAGAATCAGATTTGTAGCCTGGCCTCCATATTTGTCAATCCAAAATTACAGATACAGTTGTACGCACAGGTGTCCCCATATTTCTGTGCACCAATTTAGGTCACTTAGATGCTAAGTCTCTGATTGCACCTGCACGTGGGCATCTCAAATAACTTAAACTCCAGGTACAAATAAGTGGTTGCAAATCTGTGTCCATAATTAATTATTTACACTCATGAAACTGGAGGTCAGTCTCTGAAGGTCTGTCCCTTAATGTGTAAGAAGCTAGCTGCTTTTCCATATAGATGCAATAGTTATCCCCTAAAAACAATATATATCCATCTCCTGTTCCCGCAGCTCCCATTGGCTGGGAACGGCGAACTGTGGCCACTGGAAGCTGTGGGCAACCGTGCCTGTGGACAGTCAATGTAAACAGTTTCATGACCCACCAGCGGATTATCCTGACAAGCTGCAGGTTGCCAACCACTGGCATCGTCCGTCAACTGTTAGAATCCAGCTTGAGAAAGTAGAATGTGTTCCCCTTTGCATGTTTCTGATTTGGCTTACATTCTCTCTAAACCTCCAGAGGTCCAGAATTCTACAGCAGAATGACTCTCACTCTGGAAAATAGGACTACACCATTGGCATCCTACAGTATCCTTAAATGCCTGGCTTTTCACCTCTGAAACCAATTCAAAATGTTTCAGAGCACTCCATGGAATTATTCCAGTCCACATATCTGACTTCATATACTCCCATTCCTGCATGTTTTATATTTCATTTTGGCTCTTCTTGCTCTTCTCATGACTTTTGTTAACTCTCTTACTTGTGTTGCCCCATCTGACAGAATGGACATTACTTATATAAAATGAGGACAGTTGCAGCATTTTGTGCCATGTTTATACTAGTATTTCTGAATACATCATTCGGTGTGCTTACATTCCAGAGCTCAGGATGAGGCCCCGGGGATACTCACTATTGCTGCAAAGCCTCTTTCACCTGTACAATCGCCAGGCTGCACAGTAACAATATAGTATATTATTTTTGTCTATTCCAAAGTAGCAAGTTTCAGTTTTATGTTTGCATGCTATAATGAGCAATTTAAATATGCTTATACCTTTAAAATAGTTTCTTCAAGCTTGGCTTGTTCCTTAGATCTCACTGACAGCTAACAGAGACAGTTTAAAGAGAATGAATTCTGTTTTTCTAGTTGTGTTCACAGAATATTTGATTGAAACTTATGGATAAAGTATTCAATTAGGGGGATTTTTACTTGAACTTTCTGGGCTAGGATCAAGCATGGAAAATTATAGTCAAAGCAGTTTGTTTCAGAAGGCTATGAGTAACTGAAAAGGGCTGTAATGAATGGTGTAACTCATCCTTAACTATAGTTTTTGTGATGTGCATGTGTGTCCTGTCTGTCTGCATATCTAGCTATGTGACATACTACAACAATGTAAGCAAGATGACATAGTCAAGCCAATTCTTTTGGAAATGTAACTTGGTATTCAGATGCCATAAATCTATTGTGCGCCCAGTTTATACTAGATACTGTACTTAATGCCAATTTGAGAGACAGCTTGTAGTACATTCACAATGCTTCATATTCTATTGTCAATTTATTGAAGGAATCTCATTTGATGTGAAGACATTCCATGATGTATGCTCTGTTTAAGGTGTTGTCAGTCTTTTTTCCCCTTTCTCCACTGAGACTGGTAGAATAAATTCTCTCTCCCTCCCACCCCCCAAAAAACCAACCCCCCACTTTCTACCCCGATAAAAGACTAGGAGTGCTGGCATGATCCAGTTGAAGTCAATTGCAAAATCCCCATGGACTTCAGTGTTGCCTTGCCTCAAAAGGAAAATAAGCCTGATTCGAATCCTACTGTAGTCAATAGAAAGGCTCCCAGTGACTTCAGCGGGCTTTGGATTGGGCTTAGAGTGAGGCTGTTCAGTCTACTGCAACATAAGGATATTCGGTCCACTCCAGCGTTTACAGGGATATTGCATTCACGCTTTTCCTTCTTTGAAAAATAAGCCTGCTCTGAATTAGCAAAGTTTCTATAAATTTCTTTTCACAAAGTATTTAGATCTGTTGGCAACCTCTCTTATTCATGTTCCTATTATAATACTGTTTTACAGTGTGTGGTTAATTTTGAATCATTACAAGAACAAACCAACACTGAACAATAATCTGGAAATGTAAATTCTGGTTTATATATTCCAGTCGTATGGACCTTGATTTTAATAAACTTATACTTGCTCTTTGCGGCAGAAAAGCACAAAAGAGGGATGGGCAGGTTATAACTGAAACCTGGTTCTGATTCTGACCTATATGTTTTTAAAAAAATGCCAAGATTGATTCTGATTAAAGTTTCAAAACATTAGTAATGTAGAAAAGGTGCCTAGATGTTCCTTTATACTTTTAACCTCCACCGTTGCAGTTTTAAGTTGTTTTTCTAAAACATGTTGAGCCAAATTCTGCTTCTAGTTGCACCAGTGTAAATTCAGAATGACTTTACTGAAGTCAGCAGTTACTCTGAATTTACCAGTGTTAACAAGAGCAGAATTTGGCCTGTTTTCTCTCTCTCTTTCTCAACCCAATGCCTTCTCATACCCCCAAACAAAAAGTGTAATTAGTAGAACTGACAATTCCACTTTGTGGCTGATATTGAGGTTTTGAAATTTGTTTTGGTTCCACATTGGAACCAAATCAAATCTTGGAATGTTTTCATGAAATTGAATTGTTTCAAAATGTCTGGTTTTGAATGGAAAGGGTCAGGTTTTGGTTAGTTTCTCTCTCTCATCAGAAGTGACCAGAGAGCCTGCCATGGATCTCCGAAACCTTCCCGTTGAAAACTTTGTAGAAATGGATACATCTCAACCAAATGTTTCAGCTTTGACAAAAATACGTTTCATTAAAATGTTCTGACAATCTCCAGTGATTAGCTTAGTTAAAGGTGCTGAAGTGCACACCTCACAGATGCAATCGGTAAAAATCAAAGAACTCACCAGTGGAGACAAGCTTCATTCGCATGTCTTAACACCCAAACACACTCAGACTCCTCACCTCTACAACAAACTCCCTTGCATTTCTAGCATGTAACTGATTGCAATGCGCACACCCAGTTTCTCCAAATCATGCTGAAAAGTACAATCCTATCTCTGGTCAGAGCTAGACTAAGTTTTGCTTTCTGTAGACAGATGTGCACTGTCAAAGTATGTAACATGCTTTATTTACACATGGGAAACAGTATGAGATCAGTTAAGGTTGTACATTTCAGTGTGGTTTAGAAAAGTGCTGGGCTGTGCAGGGGGGGCAGGAGGAGAAGTCGAGTATGGTGCTCTGCAACTTACTATGTCTGCCCTGAGGTACTGGCACATACAGTTCTCCTCATGCTGCTGTTGCCAGGAAGCGCCAGGGAGAACATAACAATGGCCATACTGGGTCAGACCAAAGGTCCATCCAGCCCAGTATCCTGTCTACCAACAGTGACCAATGCCAGAGGGAATGAACCTAACAGGTAATGATCAAGTGATCTCCTGCCATCCATCTCCACCCTCTGACAAACAGATGCTAGGGACACCATTCCTTACCCATCCTGGCTAATGGCCATTAATGGACTTAACCAGTTCTCTTTTAAACCCTGTTTTAGTCCTAAGCCTTCACAACCTCCTCAGGCAAGGAGTTCCACAGGTTGACTGTGTGCTGTGTGAAGAAGAACTTACTTTTTTGTTTTAAACCTGCTGCCCATTAATTTCATTTGGGGGTCCCTAGTTCTTATATTATGGGAACAAGTAAATAACTTTTCCTTGTTTACTTTCTCCACACCACTCATGATTTTATATACCATCATATCTGCCCTTAGTCTCTTTTCCAAGCTGAAAAGTCCTAGCCTCTTTAATATAGGACCTATTCCAAGCCCCTAATCATTTTAGTTCATATAATCATAGAATATCAGGGTTGGAAGGGACCTCAGGAGGTCATCTAGTCCAACCCCCTACTCAAAGCAGGACCAATCCCCAATTTTTGCCACAGATCCCTAAATGGCCCCCTCAAGGATTGAGCTCACAACCCTGGGTATAACAGGCCAATGCTCAAACCCCTGAGCTATCCCACCCCCTCAGTTGTCCTTCTCTCAACCTTTTCTAATGCCAGTATACTTTTTTGAGATGAGGAGCCACATCTTGAATATTGAGTACAGATGTGGTGTGTACCATGGATTTATATAAGGGCAAGAAGATATTCTCCGTCTTATTCTCTATCCCTTTTTGAATGATTCCTAACATCCTGTTTTCTTTTTTGACTGCCACTGCACACTGCGTGGACATCTTCAGAGAACTATCCACGATGACTCCAAGATCGCTTTCCTGATTAGTTGTAGCTAAATTAGCCCCCATCATATTGTATGTATAGTTGGGGTTATTTTTTCCAATAGCCAAGACAGCAGTTCCGGGAGAGTCCTTTAAAACTTGTGCTTCAGCACAGAGGCAACACTGGGCTCCACCCTGCCCCAGGCTCCCCACACAGCCACCATTTCCCCTTCCCCGGAACCATCACACATCTTTTCTCAACCTCTCCTTGCCTCACCATGGCTCTGCTCAGCCCCCTCATGCTGTCTTCTGTGCAAGATGGGGGTGCTCGGCACCTATAAATCAGGCCATTGGTTTGCCTTCTGGGGTTCTGATGCATTCCTTCTTGTTCGTAGATGTTGTTCCCTTTTCTTGGCACAGGGGAGACCAGATGGGGCACTCGCCATTTGTCATTCCCTTTCAGATTAATTAGTGTTTTAAAAAGACCAGATTCTGCCATGTTTCATGGGGCTGTTCATAGAGGAAGGTGCTACTCTGTATGCATATGGGCATTAGAACCCACACTGGTGCAGAGTGATGTCATTTATGATGATATAGCACCTTCCATCCAAGCATTTCAAAGTGCTTTACAAGTATGGAGGAATTAAGCCTCACAACAGCCCTGTGGGGTATGTAGCCATCATATTTTAGATGGGGAACGGCGGCATTCAGAAATAAAGTGACTTCTCTGAGGGCTTGTCTACATGGTGCATTAGTTCACGCTAGAGGGTGGTTAATGTATTGTGCACTAACTGACTCCCTATTGTGTGTTAATGTAGTTCCGTTTCAAACAGTATTACATTCATGTGCCCTAAGGAACTTTTAGGGTATGTCTGCACTGCAATTAGACGCCCATGGCTGGCATATGTCAGCTGACTTGGGCTGGCATGTTTAACTGTGGTGTAGATGTTTGGGTTGAGATTGCAGCCTGAGCTCACCTCACAGTGTCCTAGAGGCCAGGCTTCAGCCCAAGCCCGAATGTCCACACTGCAGTTAAACAGTCCCTTAGCCTGAGCCCTGTGGGCCCAAGTCAGCTGGCATAGGCCAGCTGTGGTTTTTAAATGCAGTGCAGACATATCCTCTGTGGGCCACGTGGGCCAAGTCATGTGCACTATGGTTTACATCCCTCTGTTTCGGACTGAGGCACCATGTAGATAAGCCCTGAGGTCAAGAACAAATAGGAAGAGGACTCGGGACTAGGAATGGACAGAGTTGTTTTAACAAAGTCAATATATGCCCCCTACTTAAGGCTGCTTGAAAATTTTCCATTGAAATGGTTTTTGATGGAATATTGGGTTTCTATTTAAACTTCTTTTTTTGAGAAAAGTGTTTGCTTTCCATGCAAAGTGTTGTATTTTTGTCAGTCAAAGTCAAAATTTTCCACAGAAAATGTTAAATTTTCTCCTCCCCCCCCCTGCAATTTTCATCAAAACTTTCCCTGGAAACCTCCCCGCCATTTTCTAATCAGCTCTACCTGTCATGCTCCACAGATGTTGTAAGTATCATGATTGTCCTCTTTATTGAGCTAATCTGTATTGTGCTTGCCCATTTCACACATTGGTGAACAGCCTGGAACCTTATTCTTGCTAGCTGATGTCTTGTATAGTTTTAGAATGCTGGTTTAGTGAGATTTGAAACACCTCAAATCTCTGGAACCTCTGGTTGCAATCCTGGCATGATCAACACAGACCTTCATCTTATGAAGTAATTTTGTCCCAATATGTTCAATACGTGGAAGGTCTTTTCAACATCACATTACAAACCATGGACAGTAAAGATTCCATTGGCACTTTTCATAAGCACACTAAACCTTCTCCTCTTCCTTTAGAATAGTGGACTCCACGCTGTTTTGGCTACTATGGTCCCACTCCAGAAATGGCTGTATTTCAGGGCCTGTTATATGTAGGCTGGTTGTGAAATGTTTTGATCTTGAAGGTAATGTATGCATAGTACATTTTTATGGTAATGCTGAATGTTTGCATGACCAGATGAATGCTAAGCCATAACCTCTTCCACGCTGCTAGGTGTTGAAAGTTGCATTATAGTGCATACACCTGGAAAGTAAATGTTCCTTAGGCTTGAAATAAAGTCTTTTTTATATTTGGCTTATGAATGCTATTAAAGGGCCTGATCCAATGTCTACTTAGGTCTACAGAAGTCCTTCCTTCCATTCGCTTCAATGGGCTTTGGATCAGGCTCAGAATGTGACCCTATTCTCAGGGTAACTAGGACTGAGAGTTATCTTGTGCTTAGCTGGGTGTCAGCTCCCTAATACCACAAGCCTGTTAGCCACTCAAGCACTCTCCTTTCGGCTGTGCTAGCCCTTACTTTGCCCTGCAGGTTAAAAATAGGTGCACCCGAGTCCCTTTGAAGCATTTTCTGGTAGTGGCCAGCTTCTTATCCACTCAACACTCTCAGAAATACAAGGTCTACTGTCCCCAAAGGAACAGTGTACACTCCAGATTGCAAGATTCAGTTTAGGACCAGCATTTTGCTTAGCATCACAGCACTTACACATATTTATAGTAAAAACAAGAATAAATCTATTATCAAAGATTCAAGATTGAAGTGATAACGAGTAAAGGATTTTGGAAACAAATGGTTACATATAAAACAAAATCATAGCATACTTTTCTAGAGACTAAACTTAACTAGGCTTTATCTCACCCAAAGATTTCTGCAGCATTTTCAACCAAGGCTGGTTGTCATCCTATTTTCATGAATGCAAATGCTCTGTCCATTTAGTTCCTAGATGCAGGATGAGGGAGTGTCTTCTTTGCCTTCTACATATACCCCCAAAGTTCATGGTCTGTACTCTGAGGCAGGATAACCTCCCATGACTTGTTTTTCCCTTCTGACTTCATATCTCTTAGTTATCATTTGACTTTGTATATAAATGGGCATCCATTGTGATAACTTATATTGCTTAATTTAGATCTTGACAGAGAGAGAAACATTTCTTACCTCCTGTCTAGAGGAAAACCTGTTTTTCACCTCTGCTGGTGACTAAGTCTGTATAAAGGCATTAAACACATACTTGTGTGTGTGTGTGTGTGTGTATTAAAAAATCCTCCCTGCATAGTATTTGTAAATAATTCCACAGTTATATTAAAGACTAGTGTGATGCCAGCTTTCATTTAAGACCTCACATAATATTCTTTGGTGAACCAAAATGTACATACTAGAATGAAGATATTCCTTGCTTTAGTTGGGGATTGGTCCTGGTTTGAGCAGAGGGTTGAACTAGATGACCTCCTGAGGTCCCTCCCAACCCTGATATTCTATGATTCTTGCAAGTTGGCACTCAGGGTTTGCTGGGCCACAGAATGATTTTGCTATTTTTAATGCACCCTCCTTTGAAAGATGTTAGCTATCATCCAATATTCTGTGTGGTATGATTTTTAGATAAAAATTCATGCAATTAGTTATACTGAGAATGATTGTTCTCCTGTCCCCAAAATCTTGTATAACTGGAGCAGGCAACAATTGTTTAATAAATGCACATCCACAGCCATCAGGATTACATAGAAATGAAAGCATTTTTCTTCAGATATCCTGATTAGAAATTGATAAATAGAAAACAAAATCCAGTCAGTTCTTAATTACATTCATTATTTGTTGTCTTGATCTTCTGTTTCTAATGCTGCATGCAACAAAAGCTGACAAGTTGTTTTCTATAACTGACACTATTTTGTTCTTTTTAAGGTAAAAGTTCCAAAGACCTAGACTGTATTTACATATTTTTAGCAGCTTTCTCTATTTAATATCTGTCATGTTATCAGCCCTACCTTCTGTAGTTAATTTGGCTTGTAGAAAGCTGTGATTAATGGGCCTTTGCTATAGCATTAATTTTCATCTCAACTCTTGCTGCCCTTGGTATTGTGTTAATTACTGGAAAAGAACCATGAAATTGCATGTAACATAGGGCTGTGCTGTGGCAAAGAATAACAATCAGAACTTAATTCTGAGATATGGCCAACCAGATACATGAGAAAATATCTGATCTGGCAAATGTAACCAAAAATGAGGGGTTTTTAGGGATTAGGTAATCCTGGTTTGTTATGGATAAGAATGTTCTATTCCACATAGGCGGCAGGTTTGTATAATTTTTGGTGGGGCCCAAAATGGTGGTGCCCCCCCGCTCCCGCCCTGTAAGCCGATATAAAATGAAGCTACAACGCGTCAGCGCCACAAGATTACAAGGGTCAATTAAAAGTGGAAAGTCAGAAGCAGCACTTGCCTACTTCAATATACGGTATTATATTTTGTTGCATCTGTTGTGATGAAGTGGGAATGTTCTTAATATTTTCTCTGAATACTGTGTGGGTGCCTCAGTTTCCCCTGCAAGATGCCAACTGAAGGTGTTGGGGGACAAAGAGATCAGGTGGCCTCCTTGTCCAGAAGAGACACAGAGGCCAGAGGAGGGAGTGTCAGTTTGGAGCTGGCTGGGGAAATTGGGAGAGACCCAGAACTTGGTTCTGGGCTCCCCACCCCCCAAGATGGACCTGACAGAGGGGTTTCTGTTTTCTGTACCAACAAGCTCTGTTTAAACTGTGTTCCCGTCATCTAATAAACCTTCTGTTTTACTGTCTGGCTGAGAGTCACATCTGACTGCAGAGTTGGGGTGCAGCGACCTCTGGTTGCCCCAGAGGACCCAGCCTGGGCAGACTCACTTTGGAAAGTGCATGACGTGGAAGGGCATGCTGAATGCTCCGAGGTCAGACCCAGGAAGGTGTAAGCTTCTTGCCCTGGAGACAGTATGCTCCGAGAGAGGAGGCTCCCCCAGAGTCCTGACTGGCTTTGTATGGAGATGTTCCAAAGCATCACAGCATCCCCTTCCACACCGTGCACTTCCCAGAAGTCCGCACAGGCACTGACACTCCCCCTCCTCCGGCCTTTGTCTCTTTTCCAGGCATTAGGAGGCCACCTGATCTCTCTGTTCTCCAACACCTTCAGTTGGCACCTTGCAGGGGAAAACTGATTTGGGAGAAATGAAGTAAAAGCTGCCCAAACCGAGCTTTGAGCACTCCTGAATTTTGAGGTGTTCAAATCTGGAAGGCAGGTGGTGGGGGTGTGAGAGTTCTGTTTGCACCATGGGGGAGCATGGAAGAAAATGTCTTTATCTGCATGGATCCAGATACACTGGTCTGAGTGGCACAGTAAGCAGTTTGGGGGGAGGAGAAGAGGTAGGGATTTCAGGGGGGCAGTCCAGGGACAAGGAGCAGGGGGGGAGTTGGATGGGGCAGAGGTTCGGAGGGGCAGTCAGGGGACAGGCAGCAATTGGATAGGAATGGGAGTCTAAGAGGTTTATCAGGGGACAGGTAGGGGGTGCGGTCCTGGGGGGGGGAAGTTGGGTGGGGTCTCAGGAGGGGGGTAATTGGGGAACAAGGACCAGTGGGGCTTAGATAGGGGGTGGAAGGTTTCTGGGGGGCAGTTGGGGCAGGGGTCTGGGGAGGGGGCAATCAGCGGACAGAGGCTGGGATTCAAAGGGCTCTGGGCTGCTGGCAGCCGCGGGGATCCCAGAGCCCTTTGAATCCCAGCCCCGTCTGGGAGTCAGAGGACTCTGGGCTGCCTGCAACCGCAGGGAGCCCAGAGCCTTTTTAAATCCCAGCCGGGGCCGGGAATCAGAGGGCTCTGGGCTGCCCGCTGTGGCGGGGAGCCCAGAACCCTTTAAATCTCAGCCGCTGCTGGATTTAAAGGGCTCTGGGCTGCCTGCAACCGTGGGGAGCCCGCAGCCCTTAAAAACTCAGCCGCGGCAGGGATTTAAAGGGCTCTGGGCTGCCTGCAACCGGGGGGAGCTTGAGACCCTTTTAAATCCCAGCCGCAGCCGGGAATCAGAGGGCTCTGCGCTGCCTGCTGCAGCAGGCAGCCCAGAGCCCTCTGATTCCCGGCCGCGGCTGGGATTTAAAAGGCTCTGGGCTGCCTGCCGCGGCGGGGAGCCCAGAGCCCTCTGATTCCCGGCCGCGGGCTCCGGATTTAAAAGGCTCTGGGCTCCCCGCGGTTGCAGGCAGCCCAGAGCCCTTTAAATCCCAGCCACGGCCGGGAATCAGAGGGCTCTGGGCTGCCTGCTGCAGCGGGAAGCCCAGAGCCCTCTGATTCCCGGCCAGCGGCTGGGATTTAAAAGGCTCTGGGCTGCCCGCCGCGGCGGGGAGCCCAGAGCCCTCTGATTCCCGGCCGCGGCTCGGATTTAAAAGGCTCTGGGCCTCCCCGTGGTTGCAGGCAGCCCAGAGCCATTTAATTCCCAGCCGCGGCCGGGAATCAGAGGGCTCTGGGCTGCCTGCTGCGGCGGGGAGCCCAGAGCCCTCTGATTCCCGGCCGCGGCTTGTAATTTAAACGCTCTGTGCTCCCCGCGGTTGCAGGCAGCCCAGAGCCCTCTGATTCCCGGCCGCGGCTGGGATTTAAAAGGCTCTGGGCTGCCCGCCGCAGCAGGCAGCCCAGAGCCCTCTGAATCCCGGCCGCGGCTGGGATTTAAAGGGCTTCTGGGCTCCCCGCCGCAGCGGGAAAGCCCAGAGCCCTCTGATTCCCGGCTGCGGCTGGGATTTAAAAGGCTCTGGGCACCCCGCGTTTGCAGGCAGCCCAGAGCCCTTTTAAATCCCAGCCGCGGCTGGGATTTAAAAGGCTCTGCGCTCCCCGCGGTTGCAGGCAGCCCAGAGCCCTTTAAATCCCAGCCGCGGCCGTGGAATCAGAGGGCTCTGGGCTGTCTGCCGCGGCGGGCAGCCCCAGAGCCATTTAAATCCCAGCCGCCGCCGGGAATCAGAGGGCTCTGGGCTTCCCGCTGCGGCGGGGAGCCCAGAGCCCTTTAAATCCCAGCCGCGGCCGGGAATCAGAGGGCTCTGGGCTGTCTGCTGCGGCGGGCAGCCCAGAGCCCTTTAAATCCGCAGCGGGAAGCCCAGAGCCCTCTGATTCCCGGCTGCGGCGGGATTTAAAAGGCTCTGGGCTCCCCTGGTTGCAGGCAGCCCAGAGCCCTTTAAATCCCAGCCGCGGCCGGGAATCAGAGGGCTCTGGGCTGCCTGCAGCGGCGGGGAGCCCAGAGCCCGCTGAATCCCATCCGCGGCTGGGATTTTAAAAAGCTCTGTGCTCCCCGCGGTTGCAGGCAGCCCAGAGCCCTCTGATTCCCCCGGCCGCGGCTGGGATTTAAAAGGCTCTGGGGCTGCCCGCCACAGCAGACAGCCCAGAGCCCTCTGATTCCCGGCCGCGGCTGGGATTTAAAGGGCTCAGGGCTCCCCGCAGCAGCGGGAAGCACAGAGCCCCTCTGATCCCCGGCTGCGGCTGGGATTTAAAAGGCTCTGGGCTCCCCGCGTTTGCAGGCAGCCCAGAGCCCGTTAAATACCAGCCCCCGCCGGGAATCAGAGGGCTCTGGGCTGTCTGCTGCGGCGGGCAGCCCAGAGCCTTTTAAATCCCAGCCGCCGCCGGGAATCAGAGGGCTCTGGGCTGCCTGCAACCGCGGGGAGCCCAGAGCCTTTTAAATCCCAGCCGCCGCCGGGAATCAGAGGGCTCTGGGCTTCCCGCTGCAGCAGGCAGCCCAGAGCCCTCTGATTCCCGGCGGCGGCTGGGATTTAAAGGGCTCTGGGCAGCCCTGGCGGCGGCGGCGGCAGCGGCGGGGGGGCGCTCCAAGCAGGGGAGAAAAAACATTGGTGGGGCAGAGCCCCTGCTTGGGATTTATTCATGGGGCTAAAGCCCCAGAGCCCCATATAAGTCGGCGCCTATGTCCACCACTTTCCATCATCACTGCTAGCTTTCTGGTGGGTGTGAAGGAAGTTGCTAGGCACCAGTGTCCTTGTCTTCAGTCAATGAGAGAGACTTTTAATGCTTCTGTCTGGTCTAACTGGTTGTGTGTGTCACCTCTTAATACTTTGCTGTAGGAGCTCTTGGTCTTGATCCAAAACTGAAGTCTTTGTAGTGATTTTGTTGGGCTTTGGCTCAGGCCTTAGAACATGGTGGTCCATGAGTGTGGATCCAAAATGGTGATTCTAGGTTTTCTGCTGCTGAAATAAGCTTCAGAAAAAACGCTACTGTTCTAATAATCTTCTGAACTCTCTATTATTACTACAAACGAAATAGTTTAGTGATGATTATGGGATTATTGGTGTTTCCCAACCCTCTCCCCCAAAACCCAGCATGATCAGTCTTAGAAGGAAGACTGGAAGAAAATGTACAGGGAGACTTTGGCAAACCAGTAAAGTGCCTAAAACCACTGTGGCTTATTATTAAAAAGCAACCTAGTCAGCAAGCTGTAAATTGGCCATTCAGCAAACTCAGCTTGACCAAGGCAGGAGGGGAGGGGGTTTTGGGGTGCCACGGAAGGAGCAGCTTAACCCCACATCCTTCCTGATAAGAATTGTGTTGAAGTTGCTGATACATGTTAGAAGAGCAGGATGTACCCTCAGGAATGTCTATTGGGGTCTCAAGGCTGCAGGCTCTGGAAAGACCCACACCTGGTTAATCAATAATCAGAAGGAACCTCTTGCTTGAAACTGCTTACTTAACAAGATTTCTTTAAGGGACATGTCATTCTATTACTAATGTATAAATAAGGGGACTCGTTTGGGGGATTCTTCGGGACTGGTCTCTCCCTCTGGATGCATCTTCTGTTCCCCAGCGGCGGATGGGCTGCCGCTGTGTCACTCGAAAGCCACACTCAGTTTTGGTAATTATTGAGGGTTGGGGGTGTTTTTACTAATCTTGTTGCGGACGTGTGTAAGTGCTTGAGACTAGTAAAGTTTAGCTGTAAGTGAAAGCACTCTTGTGTTGTCCTGTTTTTGTGCCAGCCATATATCATATATCAGTCAGATGGCCGTGTCTCACCTGATTTATTTCCTGACACTTCCTCGCACGGAGTAAAGTTATGAAGAGCTTTGGGTTGAAAGAACCCCGGGTAACAAAAACAGTTGTTGTTTTTTTGTTTTGTTTTCATTAGGGAAGGTTTTTTTACATTCATTTGGTTTTCAGTGTTCAGAATTGGGCCAGGCTTTTGGATATTGTTTTATGATGCTAAAGAGTTTTGCACCAATATTGAATGATTAAGTTGTCTACAAGCAAATGGCAAATCAAAAGGTTGAAAAGGAACTGTGTCCTGTTAGTGGCTGGATAAAAATTATAGAGCCAGATCCTCAGTTGATGTAAATCAATGGAGCTACATTGACTGACTTCCACCCACTGAGGATCTGGCACATTTCCTCTAATGAAGGGGAAAATCTGAGTGAAAGTAAGTTTAATGTTCTCATTGCAGTATTAATAGTTCTGTTCTTCAAAGATTAACATTCGGTTGAAAGATTTAATTAACAAAATAAAGACATCTGAGAATTCTCTGAAGTCAAGCAAGTGTGAAGTCTTGCCTTATGAAAGTTTAGCGCTAAGGGCCCAAATCAATTCCCATTAAATTCTCCAAAAAGAATTCAGGTGACTTCAACAAATGTTGGATCAGGCCCTGTGTTAGAAGAACAGCTGAGAGATTCATGTACATATGGAATTAGCATAAGGGAGCTGCACAGCCTATGAGTAACTTTTTGCATGGGCAAGAACTCTGAAAGCACCGCATGCAGCGGGAGAAAATTCACCTGCCTTCAACTAGTCTAGACTGAGTGCCTGGGCAAACTGATGAATGACAGGGGTCACTGGTAAAGAGAAGGGGGAACTGAGAATGAGAGAAGATTAAGAATGTAGAAGCAGTAGTATGAAAAACTGTGTGACTTCTTGGGTTCATGCATGAGCATTACACCTTTGGAGAAATAAACTCTGATCTGGCTAATGTTGAAAGTATTATCTTAGTCCCCATTTACATGTAACCCATATACCAGTTGGAGTGAGCAGCAAGAAGGGCCGGATTCAATATCTAGGGGTTCCTTTTCAACAATATAACACAGAACCAGCTTGAGCTCCCACCCAATAACCTGGGAAAATTACATGCCACCCCCTGGGTACCTCTAAGAGGCAATATTTTCTCTCCTGCAAGCACAGAGTCTGAATGTAGAAAAATATTTTTTTTAATAGAAGTAATCTAGGATTAATTTAGGAAAACGGTGCAAGCAGCATTCATAAACAGAAAAGCATGAGCAAGACACTCACCCCAGAATGGGCAGTGTCTTTTGCCTCATGTTCTTGAATACAACACCAAAGTTCCTGTAATTTGCCACTGCCCCTTTGCACCCCACTCACAACTGTTGTCCTTGATCAGTGAAGACCCAGAGTTCAGAGTGCATCTGTGTGAATTCTTCTCCCACCATGGGGCCGGGGGTGGGGGGGAGAGGAGGGAAGCCACCTTGCTCATTCCCGCCGGCTGCCTGCTCATCGCTTCCACCAGCTGCTTACATACACACATCATAAAACCATCACGCAAAGAGTAGTCATTATAGAACATGAAGTTTCTAGCAATGTGGTAGTCAGTTTTTACCACAATGTTGCCAAGTAAACAAATGGCACTTGCTGATAACAAGGTGCTAAATTTTGCTAGCTGATAATTGGAGCATTGGTAGAGCCAATGTTACATTACAGTAGTATGTATGTTCTGGATCCAAAACTAACAGAATGGCCCAAATTCTTTCCTCAAATGTTTGCGTGCAATTCCCATGGATTTCAGTGGGAGACGCACACTTAATTCAGTGAATGTACTTCGATGGATGTACTGTGCTATGTCATCAGTTTTAATTCATAATGAGGCTTATCCTTTCTGGGCCAGCCATTAAAGGGTTACATAACACATATTTGTGCCAGTTTGACATTCTGTCCAGCAGAGGACAATAGTGCATGTGCACACTAGTCAGCACAATATTCCCAGGGGGACTTCCATTATATTCAATAGGACTTTTGTGTAAAATTGATGAGGATCTGGCATAAATGTCTCTCTTTGACTAGCAGCCATTATCTGAGTGACTGTTACTGCAACAGTAGAACCCTCACTTCTGCCTTCGTCCATATTCTGTTTGGTCACTCGGATATATTTCTTAATGCTTGAAATGTTTTAAAATGTATCTATAACCTTTTTTAAAAGATCAGCAATTCATTACTTAGATTCTGATTAACTTTGAGCTGAGAAACTTAAATGTCAGAGAGCATGGCAGAAAGACTTTTAACCTAGTATATTAGATGACGAAATGGCTAGAGTTTTGGAGAAAAGCAAATTAGAACTGAGAGGAAAAATCCAGCATTGCTTAAAAAAAATTAATAGTTTTTTCATATAAAAATGTTACTAACATACAAACGAACATATTTAAAGTTGATATAACTATTCACTATTGGCTTGATTGTACATGTTCTGTTTTATCCTAGGTTTCAGAGTAGCAGCCATGTTAGTCTGTATCCACAAAAAGAACAGGAGTACTTGTGGCACCTTAGTAACTCCACTGAGTTTAACAGAGTTACACAGGTATAAAACAGGTACACTGCAGTGCAGAATCAGGCCCCATAAGTGATAAAGGACTATAAGTAGTTAGAAATGGACTATTCTCATGCTGCATTTCATGGTCCATTTAATTGTGAATTTATTTTTGAGTGAAATTCACCCCATTTCAGTGTGTCACCATAAGACCTTTGCATGTTAAGTACTCTGCATAGGTGCAAATTCATTATCATTGATGCCAGTTTGATTGCGACTAATAAGAGTAGAGCTACTATTGTGCTGAAATAGGCTATCATTGTATAATTTGCGGATTGTGGTATACTGCTGCTGGTATGGTACAAAGAAATGTATTGATATGGTTCCACCACTGTGATCAAATCCTCTATAAGTGGTTCTCAAACTTCATCGCATTGGGAGCCTCTTCTGACAAAAAAAACCTTACTACATGACCCCTGGCGGGGGCTGGCTGAGGGGGAAGCCTGAGCCTGATCCCTGCCATCCCAGGCTGAAGACCTTGGGCTTTGGCTTCAGTCCTGGGCAGCAGGTCTCAGGGTAAGGTTTCAGCTTCAGCCCTAGGCCCCAGCATGTCTAATGCTGGCCCTGGTGACCCCATTAAAATGGGATTGTGAACCACTTTGGGGTCCTGACCCACAGTTTGAGAACTGCTGATCTAATCTAACCACCTGCACGTTCCAGGCCACAGAACCTCACAGGAAGCGTCAGGGTGACTGGTAGTTGGGGTTCTGCCAAAGAGCTTGGGGAGACAAGCCAGCCCAGGCATGGCAGTGGTAACTGACCTAGGCCTGGAGAGAAGAGAACTTCTCTGTACCCTAGTCCTCACTGAGGCGCAGCCCGAGCCACATCCAGGGGCTTTTCATTTGCAGGTGCCTATCCAGCTGTGAATCCTTACACATTCCCCTCATCAATTCGGGAACAGCTTCATGGATGTAACTATGGTTCAGGTCCTAGAGATCTCCCCCCTGCAACTACACAAGGCCCAACATGATTGAAACTATTGATGGTTCTATGCTGTCTTGAGGTCCAGCTGTGGAGGAGACTGTCTCCCTGTAGACTCAAGGACACAGAGAAATAATACAGTTAGGCGTGATCCATTCTGCACGTTTTCCCTTAATCCTTCACATCTCTTGGCTGAACCTTCATGACCCCCTTGTACACTGGCAAGGGCAGAAGGCCAGAATTCTGCTGGCAGCATGGCTGGGACCAGCGAACATTGCATCTGGACCCAAGAAGGCTCAAGTAGGTGTAGTCACCTGCACTGAAACACCCACTGGGAGATTTATGGAACTTCCCCCCCACACACACCCCAAGGACCATGACTATGTCAACATCTTTGAGAAGAATGAAGACGACCTTTTCCCTGCATCAGGAGTACAACTGTCCCACAGAACTGCAGCCAAGGATGAAGATGCCATTTGGACAGATCTATGCAATGTTGGAACCTGAACTGCCAGCATTGTGAGAATATCTCCAAGAGAACCTAGCCCAGGGGTTCATCCACAGGTTGACTTTACCAGCTAGTGCCCCAGTCCATTTGTAAAAAAAGGATAGTAGCTTCTGCCTCTGTGTCAATTACAAAGCTCTAAATCCAAAACCGTTACTTGCAACCCCAATCCTTGAGTTGTTGGATTGTGTGGAGACTGTCCACATTCACTAAACTGGGTCTCCAGGGAGCTTACAGTCTCATCCATATCTGAGAGGGGGATGAATGGCAGACAGCCTTTCAGACCCACTATGGCCACTCTGAATATTAAGTTATGCCACTCAGACTGGCTAATGCCTGAGCAAAGTTCCAACACTTCATTAACTATGAAGTATGAGACCTACTGGACCTGTTCATGATGGCATTCTTGGAGAAGATCAATATATCATCCAACAATCTGTCCAAACACACTGCTCACACCCATGCTGTCCTGGAGAGACAACAACAACACATTCTTTATACTAAACTTGACAAGTGTGCAAAATCCTATCCCTGCACCTAAGAGAGTGACAGTTCTTCAACAATGCCATGACTCCACCTTGGCAGGACACTTAGGATGATATAAAACCCAATGAATAACATCCTGTTTCTTTTGGTGCCTCACAATATGTATCCCACAATAGACACCTTTGTAGCTTCCTGGAAGGCATGTATCTGCAGCAAGATCCCATGCCAGAATCCCTGCATCTCCTCCCACCTCTGAACCATCCCATCTCAATCCTAGAAGGCCATTTCCTGGACTGTGTCATGGCACTGTCAGAATCAAGTGGTTTCATGACCATCCTAATAGTGGTAAATCACTTTTCTAAGATGGCTCACTTCATTCTCTGCACAGGCATACCCTCCACAGAGGAAACTACCCAGCTATGGATAAACAACATAGTATCTCTTCACGGCCTCCCAGATCACATCACCTTCGACCAGGGGCCAAGGTTTATTGCTTGCTTCTGGCAGGAGGCACTACATATATTTGGAATTCACACACACCTGTTCTCTAACTACCATCCTCAGTCAAATGGCTAAATGGAAAGAACCAACCAGATCCTCAAACAATACTTATGATGCTACATCAGCCATCCCCAGGATGACTGGTCTGCACTGTGACCCTATGCAGAGTTCTCCTACAATAATATAGACAAGACATTCACAGGCCACAGCCCTTTTTTTAATCAGTTATGGTGCCACCCACGATTTCACCCACAACTACATCCCCCCTCAACCCATCTGCCTTGGACTAGTACAGCACGCCCATCACACCCAAGAGGAGTTGAAGGGACACCTTGAAAAGGCAAAGAGGACTACAAAAGGTATGCAGACAAACAGACAACAGAGATTCACCTACTCTGCATAGGACAAAAGGTGTGGCTTTCAACAGAACACCTCTGCACGGATAGACATAAACTAAACTATCTGTTCCTTGGCCTGTACCAGATTTAGTGACAAATCAACCTGGTCACCTTCAAGCTCCAGCTTTCTCAATCCCTTAGAGTTCACCCTATATTCCATGTCTCGCTTCTAAAACCATATACCAAGAACACATTTCCCCACAGAGCTCAATCATTACCCCCCAGTGGTTCAAGTACAGGCTCAGGAGGAATACATTGTTTGTGAAGTCTTTGACTCTAAGATCAAATGAGGTAAATTATGGTACCTGATTTAATTGGGAAGGTTATGGTTTGGAGGAAAGCACTTGGGAGCCAGCTGAAAACATCCACACATACTTTGGTTAAGGCCTTCCATAGGAGCCATCCCAAGAAACCTAGCCACATGTTGCCTGCAGGATGCCCTAGGGAGAAGGGTGATGTCGTGACCCACAGGTGTGGAACACGGACCTGCAAAGTTTATGGGAGCAGCCATGCTCCAACCCTTCACCTGGCAGCCTGCTAGCAATAGGTTACCTGAAACCTACAAAGCCTAGTCCCCGTGTGAGGCTCTACCCCTCCACCAACTGACAGAGTCCCAGAGCAGCTGATTGGCTTGCTTGTGCTACTTAAGCCAGGAGCAAGAACAGGAAGCCATCTGAGCAACTGGGCTCTACTCCACTCTGGTTGTGTGTCTTGTGCTTCCTGCTTCTGCTTTCTCAACTTGATCTCTTGGCATTCTGACCCACTTGACTCCTGGCATCTGACTTTTGTAGGTCCTGACCTCCAGTGTGTCTCCTACACCTGAACTGTTGGTATCTTAATCCGGCCTGACCCCTGGTTCTGATCTCCAGTTTGTCTCGTGCTTCTGACCATACAGTAAACTGACCCAGCCAACTCTTGACTCCTGTCTCAGGACTGTGGACTCTGGTTCTGACTACTAGGTCTAGCTGCCCTTGACTCAGCTGTGGTACCCAAAGTACTAATGTAATTGCCTCAGTTACCCATCTGTAAAATGTGGTTAATATGAATTACCTGACAGGGATATTGTGAGGATAAAGTAATGTGTGAGAGGCACTCAGATACTATGGTGGTGGGAGCCATAGAAATATTTAGATCAACAGTTACCATCAAAGCAAATGGGCAGTTTTTCATCAAACCAAATGTTTATTAATATTTTTTGGCAATATTTGCCCTGCTCTAACCAGGATTATGGTTCTAAATTTGCATAATCATAATTCCCATTACTTCGACCTCAGCGTAACTGCTTTGAAGACCATTGCAACTTTGAAAGTCAAGGCAATGACGAACAGAATCCCAATCTTTCAGTTAATAGAGGGTTTTTTAAAATTATTTTTATTGATTTATTTATTTTTAAAACAGTATGGCCGTATGTACTGGATCTGCATACATTTCTGACAGCGTCTTTATTATAAAAACCTGCAAGAGGCCACCATTTCACAAGCTAGAGAGAGATTTTTATAATTATAATTGCACAGAAGCATGCATTCAGACTTGGCAGTCCCCATCTGAGCAGCTGGTTCAGACTCAGCTTAAATTGCTAGGGTTCCTTTGCAGTGAACCAGGCCAAAGGGAGCTGTGAGAATGTTTTTGCTACAAAAGCTGATTATCTGAGATAACACCCACCAAAGTGCCAAAATTAGCAAGAGCAGTGAGTCATTGTTGTTCTTTCCCTAAATGAACCAACAGTAGATGATGTCCAGAAATGGCTGGTACTATTCATACTTATTTTTTCCATTGGAAATCATTGCTGCCTGGCCGTACAGACAACGTATGCAACAGAGACCAAATCCTGGGGTCCAGCTGAACTGTGTGCAATGCACTTGACACAGGATTGGAAGGGCCTTCCTGGGTCATTGAGGCCAGTCCCCAGTTATTGCAGGCACCCCCAACATATAATCCCATTAACAAATGTATCCAGATCCATCTTAAAACCAGTTAAGTTGTTCCCCCCCCCACTACTCCTACTGGAGGGCTTTTCCAGAACCTCACTCCTCTGATGGCTAGAAGACACCTAATTTCCAGCCTACGTTTACTCATGCCCATTTATTTGTGTGTCAACATTGTCCTTAACTCTTGTGACAAAGCTCCTCCTCTGCCTTGGTGGGTCCTGTGCGTTCTGGTGGATTTGCTCACCTCAGAGGTTCACGGCAGCCCCCAGTTTGGCCACTTCTGCTAGAGGCTCAAACCTGCTGTTCACTCAGCTCACCTCATCTCTGGCCAGCATGGGGGGAAATGGAGAACAATCCCCACAGTCTCTGTGTTCCACCTAGTGGGTCGGGGACAGGCCAGATCTCTTTCCAAATTAGACCTTCCCTTCTGGTGTTGCTCACAGACCAGGTCAACTCCTCCTGTGTCCAATCAGGAGTTGGGGGGAGGATGAGGGGAACCCGTGATCACCCTCTACACTGGGTTCCAGCCCAGGGCCTTGTGGATAGCAGCTGTCTACATCTCCTGTATCAGCTGCATGACAGCTACAACTCCCTGGGCTACTTCCCCATGGCCTCCTCCCAGCACCTTCTTTATCCTTGCCACAGGATCTTCCCCCTGAAGCCTGATCACACTAGTCTTCCTCCAGCATGCCTTCTCACTCCTTGCTCACTCTCCACTAACTGATGGGAAGTCCTTTTTAAACCAGGTGTCCTGATTAGTCTGCCTGCCATAATTGATTCTAGTATGTTCTTAATTGGCTCCAGATGTCTTAATTAGCCTGCCTGTCTTAATTGGTTCTAGCAGGTTCCTGATTGCTCTAGTGCAGGCCCTGCTCTGGTCACTCAGGGAACAGAAAACTATTCATCCAGTGGCCAGGATATTTACTTTCTACCAGACGTCTGTCACACTCTCAATAGCTCTTCTCTATCCCTGGTGTGTTTATACAGTGCAATCATATCCATTCTTGGCCTTCATTTTGCTAGGCTACGCAAGCCAAGTTCATTTAATCTTTTTGCATACGATAGGTTCTCCACTCCCCTGATCATCTTAATAGCACTTTTCCAGTTTGAATTCATTTTTCTTGAGCATGAGTGACCCGAATTCTACATAATATTTTAGATGAAGTCTCACCAGTGCGTTGTACAATAGCATTGATACTTCCCTATCTCTACTGGAAATACCTTGCCTGATACATCCAAGGATCACATTTGCCTTTTCCACAGCCACATCACATTAGTGGCTCATAGACCTTTGTGTGTATTAGTTGATCACAGGATGACTTTCTCCTCCTCTGTCATTTCCAAATTGTGAGCCCCCAGCTTATCATAGAAATTCTTGGTTTTAGGGAAAACCAGGCATAGGCTACCTAAGTGTCTGCCATGGCTTAGGTGCCTAACTTCTAGAGTATGCCAAGTGGAGGAAGACCCCTCTCCGAGGGGCACCAGGTTAGGTGCCTAACCCCTCCCTCTTCCTCTGCATGTCACTCTTTGCTGGCTTTAAGTGGCTCCCTGCTCAGCTTGCTGGCTTCACAGAATCCCTCATCTTAGGTGCCTAACTCTCCCCATACCGTGCATAGGGATCCTGGGTGCCTAGCTCAGGACCGAGCAGCAGGATACCTAGGGGTTAGGCATTGCAATGCTGAGTGGAGGAACACCTAAGTACCTTTGTGACTCCGAGCCTTGCTGTATGTTCCCAGAACCCCTATATACCACTTGTCAAATCTACTCCTTTCCTTGGAAACCCTTTGTTTCTGGGGTGGGCAGCCATTCTGGGGGAGCATCCTGACAGCATCTAGTGGGTTTTATTTTTATTGTGGTGGGAAAGTGAAGAGCCCATTTCCAACAACTAAGTCCCCTGTGCAGGTTGGGGGACAGCGGGATCGTGTTATGAGACACTTTGAAATACGCAAGTATGGGTGCAGTGGGATTTTAAAATAGGATTAACAATTTTAATATACAGGTGAAATGTAGCAATAAATTGATTTTAAAAATTTTATCCAAACAATTTATTAACCAATTTTAAGATGTGCAGAGACCGCTGCCTTTCACATGGACTTTGGCTTTTCAAAATATAGCCATGTTTTCCTGAACTGAGGTATATTTTTGTTATTTGGATACTTTGTTTCTGATGTATATGGTCAAAATAATAGCTTTAAAGATAGGTCTCTTGATAACTTTAGCATGTGAAGAGATACAGGCAATAGAAAACAGACTCTTTTCAAACATTGGCCTTTATCATAGGCTTCAATATGATCTAATTAATCTTTTATGTGTCCGCAGCAGCTGCTTATGCAGGGGTAGTTCAAACACGTCTCACTGCATTCAATGTGTAATTCCATTCTTCAGGGTTTAATTCCCTTTAGCCATCAATTACCACTGCAGTGTTGTATACATAAATGTGTGTTCTTAAAGGATTAGTGGAGGGATTAAATAAAGCTATGCCAAGTTGGCATACCACAAACACACACCACGTGAGCTGTGTCATGGAAATGCACATGTGCATCCATCTTGCATTCTTAGTCCACCAAAGTTTCCCATTAATTTCAGTGGGAGTTTTGGACGCTTAAAGATGCAGGTTCTGATATAAATTCTGTAAAGGTCTTTGGGATCTTTCTGAATGAATGGGACTAGATACCTAAAAATGACAGTATCATTCTAATGCATAACCAAGCAGAGTGATTTCTGTTAGTGGAGTTCAAACTAGATTCAATGTATTCACAATTTATGTTTAATAGAGTAGATTTGTATGGATTGCAGAATTAAGCCTTCAAAAATTGGATAAAGCAATTCCGAAATCTGTTTCTAGTAAATCAGTGTGTGTCTCATTGCATGAAAATGACTTTTAAAAAGTTCATGAAGACCGAACTCATTGCAATGCACTGTTGGCTGACCTTTGTATGCTGCTTCTATTCTGTGCCCCAAAAGGCATTATATGCATGTAATTTCCAATGTGGGAACAATTTGAGTTGTAATTAGGCAAATCTCAGAAGGTTCCGCCACTGATTTGTTCATTCTTTCAATATTATTCTATAGGACACACCAAAAATATTACATTAGGTTCAAGCAGGGGACAATTAAGAAAACCTTAAGCCTGTTACAAAGGGTATGTAAACATATCATCACTTTGTAATGGTGTTGTTATACTTCACGTGTTGGGCACATGGGTCATATTCTTGCCCTGGCATTAAGCATTGCAAAGGCTGCCTCCAAACTTAATATGCCACATTAGCAGACAAATTTCCTGTTAGCAGACCAATACCATGATGCTTTTTTGCTAGAAAGAGTAGTGGCAAAATACAAAAGGTTAGGCAATATGTGCAAATCATGATTTTCAATAGGCTAAGATAAGACAAAGGTGATTTGCTTAAGATGAGACCAAGAACAAGGTTTTTACTAGATAATTGTTATAAACAGTGGGTATTTTTTACTTTTTCTCGGGTTTAGGGTGTTTTCTCCCGTGAAGTTGCACTGTTTTCCTTTAAGTACTTGATGGGTCCATTGATAACTTGACACCCATCCCAGAAGTACATACAACACTGTACATGCCAACTCAACAGTTTTATACATGTTGGCTCAAGGTTTATACATAAGATAAGCTATCATGCTACAGATATGAGAAATTTCAAGCCTCTTGATTACAGGATGATTTAAATGCTTTGATTCTAGACACCATGCAGCCTGCCAGTGCTCCTAAGACACTAGTTATTAGAGAATGCACACCCCTCACCTTTAAGATCATAATCACAACCTGGTCTTCTGGTAAAATTTGGAAAAGTGTCTTAAAGCCACTCTCATCTTCAGCCCTGTCAACAAAACAAACAGAAAATTTTGTTGCCCAAGAACAAAACAAACAGAAAAATCAAATATTGCCACCTTACTTTGGGATGGTAACTAATGACTATAAACTCATCATATTTACATAGCACTTTCATCCCAATGGGCATTTCAAAGTGATTAATCTACCATGCATCCGACGAAGTGGGTATTCACCCACGAAAGCTCATGCTCCAATACGTCTGTTAGTCTATAAGGTGCCACAGGTCTCTTTGCTGCTTTTACAGATCCAGACTAACACGGCTACCGCTCTGATACTAATCTACTGTGGTAATCTACCTTAACAACTCACAGCAACACTACATAGTAATATGGATCAGGAAATGAAGAGGAATATGATATCCACTTGAAACTGAAGGAGGAATATAGGCAGAAAATGTAAATCAACAAAACTGTATTTAGGCCAGGTTAAATCCCTACTCTGGCAAAAAAACTGCCATGAAATCATAAATGACTACAAGTGGCTAGGACCCCAGTGTTGTGTCTCATTAGCAATTAATGTAACACTGATTTATATATACTCTGGCACACAAGTTAACCCTTCTTCATTTCTTCTGTACACCAAATCTACCATATTGTGCATAGAGAAGACCTTATTAAATAGAATATACTGAAAAAATAAAACTTTGACTGTTATACTAGATCAAATTTATACTGAATGTTCAGCATTAACATCAATTTTCTTCATGGAGTAAATACTCTGTGTTATGCTAGGTTTTCTCTTGAAGAAAAAATCATTTCCCCCGGTCTGTATGGACAGTGCTGCAGGATTCATTATTTGTGAGCAAACTGCTTGTAATTATGCTTAATAGCAGGTGAAACCTCATATTGGCAACAAGTTCCATTTAGCGAGGTATAAACCTGCCTGCAATTACAAGTACCCCAGCAGATGATTTAAAGGAAACACACTTTTCTACCACAAGTGGAATATTTCACAAAGCTAGTATTTGGACAGTTATTTTAAAAATCTGTTTGGTTTTTCAGCTGTTACTTTTTATTGTGGTAAAGGTGATGCTGGAATCCTGTGATCTAAGCTAATGTGAAATGGTGAGAATATAAAAACAGAATAAGTTTTCCTTACCAACCAAAAAAAAAAAACCCCCCAACAAAAAACTGTTACATATTAGGCTGATGTTGGGGTCCAGTTAAAAAAATGTATTTCTTTTTCTCCATTTTCACTACTGAGAGTTAATATGGACTGTCATGTACAATTACAGTCTACAGCAGTACAATTGAGCTTTATTTTCTTGTGTAAAAAGATCTGTGCTACAGAAAATCCTCACCAAAACTGCTGACCAGTCTTTGAATCAGCTCTGTGGCTTTACACATTTTTCTTTTCCACCCAGCTGCGGCTTAAACCTATCAGAGAAAAAACTTCAGTGCGGCATTGAGTTGTTTGCACATACGCTCAAGTCCAAACATTAAAGTGCAAGGAACAAGGATAACGTGGAAGTGGTTAAAATTAAAATGATTCGGCTCTATGGCAGAAAGTGATTTTCAACTGTAGGCACTGTGTCGCTGAAGTAGAGGGATGACACTCACTCCCAGAGTTGATCTTTAAAATCTATGAGACTCAGCCTCTCTGTCCTGGGCCTTTCATCAAGCCTTGGGCATTGAGGAAAGGAGAAATTGGGTTACTCAATGAGGGTGGGGGGAAACAATAACAGAAAATGTGGAAATAGCAGAAGTGCGAAATGACTTTTTTTGTTTCGGTTTTCACCAAAAAGGTTGGTAGTGACTGGATGTCTAACATCGTGAATGCCAGTGAAAATGAGGTAGGATCAGAGACAAAAATAGGGAAAGAACAAGTTAAAAATTACTTAGACAAGTTAGATATCTTCATGTCACCAGGGCCTAATGAAGTACATCTGAGAATACTCAAGGAGCTGACTGATTTGATATTTGAGCCATTAGCGATTATCTTCTAAAAGACATGGAAGACGAGAGAGATTCCAGAGGACTGAAAAAAGGGGAAAATATATTGCCCATCTATAAAAAGGGAAATAAAGACAACCCATGGAATTACAGGCCAGTTAGTTTAACTTCAGTACCCAGATAGATTATGGAGCAAATAATTAAGCAATCAATTTGCAAACAACTACAAGATAAAAAGATGATAAGTAACAGTATGGAGTTGGCAAGAACAAACCGTGTCAGACCAACCTAATAGCTTTCTTTGACAGGGTAACAAGCCTTGTAGATAGGGGGGAAGCAGCAGACCTGGTATATCTTGACTTTAGTAAAGCTTTTCATACTGTCTCGCATGACCTTCTCATAAACAAACTAGGGAAATACAACCTACATGGAGTTACTGTAAGGTGGGTGAATAATTGGCTGGAAAATCATTCCCAGAGAGTAGTTATAAGTGGTTCACAGGCAAGCTGAAAGGGCATATCAAGTGGGGTCCCACAGGGATCAGTTTTGGGTCCATTTCCGTTCAATATCTGACGATACCAAGCTAGGAGGGGTTGCAAGTGCTTTGGAGGATAGGATTAAAATTCAAAATGATCTGGACAAACTGGAGATATGGTCTGGAGTAAATAGGATGAAATTCAATAAGGACAAATGCAAAGTATTCCCTTTAGGAAGGAACAATCAGTTGCACACATACAAAATGGGAAATGACTGCCTAGGAAGGAGTACTGTGGAAAGGGATCTTGGGTATTCACCCACGAAAGCTCATGCTGCAAAAACATCTGTTAGTCTATAAGGTGCCACAGGATTCTTTGCTGCTTCTACAGAACCAGACTAACACGGCTACCCCTCTGAAGCTAAATATGAGTGAACAGTGTAACCCTGTTGCAAAATGAACAAACAAACAATTCTGGGATGTATTAGCAGGAGTGTTGTAAGTAATTCTTCCACTCTAATCTGCGCTGATTAGGCCTCACCTGGAGTATTGTGTTCAGTTCTGGGAGCCAAATTTCAGGAAAGATGTGGACAAACTGGAGAAAGTCCAGAGAAGAGCAACAAAAGTGATTAAATGTCTAGAAAACATGACCTATGAGGGAAGATTGAAGAAATTGCGTTTGTTTAATCTGGAAAAGAGAAGACTGACGGGGGGACATGATAACAGTACATAAAAGGTTGTTGCCAGGAGGAGGGAGAAACATTGTTCTCCTTAACCTGTGAGGATAGGACAAGAAGCAACGGGTTTAAATTGAAGCCAGGGAAGTCTACGTTGGACTTTAGGAAAAACATCCTGTCAGGGTAGTTAATCACAGGAGTAAATTGCCTAGGGAGGTTTTGGAATCTCCATCAGTGGAGATTTTTAAGAGCAAGTTATGCAAACACCCATCAGGGATGGTCTAGATCAGGGGTTCCCAAACTGGGATTCATACAATGTTACAGGGGGGTTGCCAGAAAAATTTCCCTAAGGGTGGCCAGAGAACCCCAGGCCTGGGAGGCAGCAGGTGTGACCTGGTTGCAGGCAGACAGCCCAAGCCCCAGGGAGTGCTGAGCAGGCGGCTGAGCCCTGGTCACTGGGGGGGTTAGGGCGGCAGCCTGAGCCTGCGGCAGTTGGGGCTGGCAGTCCAAGCCCCAGCAGTCAGCGCGGGGCTGGCAGCCCGAGCCCCATGGAGAGGGGGCCAGGCAGTTGGGGCTAGCAGCCTGAGCCATGCCCCTGTCAGTAGGGGTGGGGGCTGGAAGCCCGAGTCCCAGTGGTCAGCATGGGGTTGTCAGCCCATGGAGTGTGGGACTGGACAGTTGGGGCTGGCAGCCCAAGGCCCAGTGGTCAGTGGGGACCGGCAGCCCAAGTTCAGTGGAGTGCTGAGTGGGCAGCCTGGGCCCCAGTCAACAGGGTCCAGCAGCCTGAGTCCTGCAGAGTGTGGAGCCAGCAGCCTGAGCCCCGTGGTGGGCAGGGCGGCAGCTGGGACCCCAGGTCTACAGGTGGCATCTCGGACCCCAATCCTTGGCAGACAGGGGAAGTTGGGCAGCACGAAGGTCAGAGTGAGCAGGGGCCATGCTGTACGTGGGGGGTGGTCCAGGCTAATTTGTCCCTTGTGGAGCACCCCCCTAGGGACAGCCCTGGTGGCGGAAGAAAAGGTTTTTGCCTGCCAAACCAGCTGGAACCATGTTGTAGCTAGTGTAGCAGTGTTAAGGTGCCTCAGTAATTCGATACTAAGTCATTCTCTCTGGAGTGCTGTTTTGCTTCAGTGAGACGTGAGTGAATCTTCTCATTTTCTAGTTTGTTGGTTGTTAGCGGTCTCTCTCTATTATTTTTATTAGAACTTTTGTACACAAGTTCAATGGATAAGTGGCTGAAAAAGGAAAGTGTGAAGACGCAAGAATCAGCTAGTATTTCCTCAAGTCCACACTGTGGAAAATCTAAGTCTAATGATCATGATGGTCCTGGAAAGTCACTTACAAAGAAAAGAAAATATGATGATGATTATATAAAATATGGATTTACATGCACTGGTGATCAAGAACATCCAAAATCACCGTGTGTAATTTGTGGTGGTGATCTAGCAAACAGCAGCCTCAAACCTTCTCTACTTCAGCACCGTTTACAAACTAGGCATCCTGCACAACTCGACAAGCTTGTTGATTTTTTTCAAGCAAAAATTAGGTGAGAGGAAAAGTGACATTACCAGTTTTATATCCAAAACAAGTACTGATAATGAAAATACACTTGAAGTGTCATGCCGCGTGAGCTACCAAGTAGTAAAAGCATCTGACGCCCATACCGTAGCAGAGAACTTGATTGGTCCATCTATAAAAGACGTCATATTGCATGCTCGGAGAAAAGGCTTTAAAAAGGATTGACATGGTTCCTTTTTCCAATAATACATTGTCATGAAGAATTAATGATGTCAAATAATGTAGAGGCTACAATTGTACATAGAATGAAAAATAGTCCATATTATGCTATACAGTTGGATGACTCAACTGATGTAGCTTATCTAGCTATTTTGCTATTGTTTGTACATTATTTGAATGAAGGTATGGTTGAAGAAGACTTTTTTTTTGCTGACCATTGGAAGAATGTACAACTGGAGAAGATATCTTCAATCTGACTAATTCATATTTTCAAGAAAAGGAAATAGATTGGTCTTGTTGCCTAGGCATTTGCACTGATGGTGCCTCATCAATGACAGGGAAGTATACTGGATTTGTAGCTTGAACAAAAAATGGTTGCAGTACCATAGACAAGCCCTTGCAACAAAACGCATGCCTGAGGGACTGAGGGAAGTGTTGGACAGTGCAGTGAAAATGGTGCCCTGTCTGCCTGCACATATTGCATCTCAGGACTCTGATGTCCCGTGGAAGAGGTCTGCCCCATTGGCACTCCCTCAACTTTGGATTTCTATGAATCCCAGTTCTGGGATGCCTCCATGGGGCCCCTTTACCTGGACCAATGCTAAGGTCAGTCCCCTTTGGGTCTGTTTTCATACCTGGAATGGCTGTCCATAAACTCATCTGCCAGCCGATGTGCACTACACAAATCCTTGAGCTTCCTGTCCACCAACCACATTTTAAGGTCACGAGGTTAGATCTCATAGAGTTGTTCCAACCTAACCAGGTAATACAAATCTTCCGGTGTAGTGACTCCTGCACCCTTGCTCCATTTGTGGAGATATTCTCCCATCAGTGTGGTGGCTTCCATATAGGTCACAACCTGGGTCTTTTGGACATCCCGGTACTTTTTCATATAATCTTCAAGGGTCAATTCAAACTTAAGCAGTAAAGCTTTTCAGAACTGTTCGTAGTCCCCAGTATCAACTCCATCCATCTGGCTGTACACCTATATAGCTTTGGAATCAAGTAAGGGGGTGAGACAGCTGAGCCGGTCCACAGAATTGACCTGGTTCAAACAGCAAGCCTTTTCAAAGGCAGTAAAGTAGGCATCTGTATCCCCCTCCTTCTTAAACTGGGGCAACAATTTGGTATGTAGGTTCCCTGTGGAGTTGGCATCCTTGGGCCTTTCCCCACTTACCCCTCTCTTGGTTCTCTTGTCCATCTGCTTCTTCATCCCCAGTTCATTCTTTCGCTGCTTCTCCTCCTCCTGCTTTTGCTGCTTCTCATGGTCAGCTAGCCTTTGTTGCTCCAGCTCCTTTATTCTCTGCTCCAACTCCCACCACTTCAATCAGGACCCTGATCATGAAGACACCCTGCTGGCTGGGGATCCAGCTCTTGAGGACACTCTGCTGTTGCCTCTGTTGTTCCTGGACTCTCTTGAACCCCCATTTGGGGCTGGAATCTGCTTCTTGGAACGGTCATCTCTCTCTCCAGCTGGGCAATCAGCTGCTCCTTGTTGAGCTTCCCAATGCTGAGCCCTCTTTCTCTGCACAGGTTTGTGATGTGCTTCTTAGGGAATTGATTATATGCCATGTTCTTGCTGCTTCCATTAACTACCCTAGTTTTACTGCTGATAGTCACTTATTGCAAAATACTTCTGGTGCATTCAGCATCCAGTTATTCTCTGGATGCATTCAACAACCATCCTCTGCTACTCCCTGTCACAGATCTCCCAGAGTGTCCTCTTCCATGTGCCAGATCCCATTAAGATCTCACTCTTTCACTAAGGTAAGTCACTTGTACTGAACTTCTAAGCCTCCAGCACTCCTGCTTCTCACCATGAGCTCCCTTCAGCAAGTCCATCTGAGATGTGCACCTGAAGGAGACTTGCACCCCAATGCACCCACACCTTCAGCATCTGCAGTGACTCTCAGCAGCATTGTAAAAGCAGTAGGGTTTATTTAGGGTGACCAGATGTCCTGATTTTTGGGTCTTTTTCCTTATATAGGCTCCTATTACCCCCCATTCCCTGTCCTGATTTTTCACATTTGCTGTCTGGTCATTCTAGGTTTATTAGATGTCTAGAACACAATGTAGCAAGTCCTTGGTTAGCATAGAGAAAAGAAAGCTACTTCATAGTCCCAGCCAAGCGGTGTGTCCTTGGGTGTGTCCCCCCTTGGCTCCCGCTCTCTCCCTCGGTGTCCTCTACGTTCAAGTTTCTGGGCCAGTCCTACCTGGCCCCTCCTCAGTCCTATGTTCTTCAGCTGTTCAAACATGACTGGCTTCCTGCGGTGGGGTGGGCCATTCATGGCCCATAGTTGATAGGTACCAAATGTCCCCAGTGATTGGATTTGCCATTGTCTTAATTGACCCTCCACTGACATAAGTCCCAAACCTGAGATAGCTAGGCACCATTCATACCTTTGTTGTAATCTGCCAGAGAGTAAACATCCTTTTCCCATCTCCGAGTTAACCATGCAGCACATGGGGGAAACTGAAGCATACACCGTAGTTATACAAATTATTACAGAAAAATCCCAGTTTGTCACAAAGGCCTACGGTGCCTAGCCCTTGCTGGAGTCCTCTGTTCAAGCTTGGTGTGGGTCTGGAAGATCATTGACATTGACTGGAAAAAGGCATCCCAGTTCAACCGTACCGGGCTATGGCCTTCCAGGAGAAGGGAGGCCCAGTCTAATGTGTCTCCTGCCAGCAGGCTGATTACCAAGGGCACCTTGGCTGGGTCAGAGACATAGATTTGGGGATGCATTGGTTCAAGGAAACCCTGGAGGTTCCTGTTGAACTGTTCAGGCAAGAGGCAAGGCGTGCTGCAGGCTGTGTTTCCAGCATGGTATTCTCGGTGCTGAGCTGTCTCATTTGCTCCTGGTTGTCCCAGGTCAGCTGCACAACTTGGGCCTGCAGTGCTTGATTATCCACCTGGAGGCAGGAGGCCTGCTTGGGCAAGTTGGAGGCTTCTAGTGGCCACAGTTGTGCTGCTGGGTCCATCCTTCTGTCACCAATCTCAGTCCCGTGGGATTATTATTGTCTGAACAAGCTGTTGTGGCTGGGTCCTGGGTGGCTAGACCCAGTAGTTCAGTGGTTCCCAAACTTTCACAACCTGTGAACCCCTTTCAACAAAATGTCAAGTCTCGTGAACCTCCTCCTAAAAATGAATATTTCCAGGTATTTTCTCCTTTACCTGAGTTTAAATTATAAAAGCAGTGATCTTGGAAATATAAAATTTGTTTTTATGACATGCTTATTACGCACTATTATTAATTATTTATCATTACAGTATTTTTATTACATTATGAAAATGGCAACATTCTTCCAAGAGCTCACTTTTGTAGCTTGTATCACGTTGAATAATAAGCCTGTTATAAAACAAGGCTCCTATGTTTCATCAAGGAGTATCAGATGTGAAACTGCATGAAGATATTTAAGAAGCCAACTCAAAGAGTTCCTCCTACACAAGCATTCAGGGCTTGAGCAGTCCAGGCAAACAACGCACATTACAACAAAGCTTAAACTTGTTCTTCATCATAATTTTAAAAACAATACTAGCTGACTATTTAATTTTAAAAACAGCAAAAAATATCCACCTCCCTTTCCATTTCTTATAAGGAGTCTTGAAGTTTAAATCTCCTCACTGTGATAGATATGCTTAGCTCTTGGAAGTCCAGGGGCTTTGGGCTGCTGGCTCCTTGCAGCCCAGGGTCCCTAGGGACAGCTCTGTCCCCCATTAGGGAATTTTTCCCTGAGAACCCCCTGTAACATTTCATGAACCCCCAGGGGTTCACAAACCCCAGTTTGGGAACCACTGCAGTAGTTGAAACCAGAGTCGGCAGTCATGAGACAGGCATGAGTCGAATGCCAGCTAAGTTAGGATACTGGGATGTCAGAAGCAGGAGACGAACTGGAAGTCAGGTGCCAGGAGTCAAGCTGGGTCAGAATACCAGGAGATCAAACCAGAGAAGCAGGAGTAGGTAGCAGAAGTGGGTTGCAGGAAGCACGAGGGCTACAGTCTGGAGTGAGGTAGAGCCCAGTTGTTCTGATGGTTTCCAGTTCCTGCTGCTGGCTTAAGTAGGGCCTATAGGCCAATCAGGTGCCAATCAGACCCTCACACTGGGGTTGGGCTTCATGCATCTCAGATAAGCTGTTACTAGTAGGTTGCCAGGTGGAGGGCTGGGGCATGGCTGTTCCCATAAGTCTTGTGGGTCAGGGTTCAAGACCTGTGTGTCATGACACAGGATCTTGTGGGAAGTCTCTGGCCCAGTTTGGAAAGGAACCCAGGTCTTTTGAGTTCTAAGCCAGTGTTTTAATAACAAGATCACACATCTTTCCTTTGGAGTAACTTTCTATAAATACATTAAAGGTGTAAACACCAGGGCGGGTGATGAGCTATGTAAGCTAAAGGTGAATGTCTACACAAGAACAAATGGATATAAACTGGCCATGAACAATTCAGACTGGAAATTAGAAGGTTTCTAACCATCAGAGGAATGAGGTTCTGCAACAGCTTCCCAATAGGAGTTGTGGGGACAAACAACGTAATTAGTTTTGAGAGGGAGATGGACATATTTGAGTGGGAGTGTATGATGGGGTTTGTGATGGTAGGGGGCAGTAATGAACAAAGTAATAAAACCTAAAGTATTTGTAAATGATTCATGAATAGGAAATTATTTACCCAACAAAATTTCCCATTTGTTTTCTACCAGTGGTTCAGCCATTTTGAAATATATTGCTAATATGCATTATCTGCAATATTTCCATCAAGTGCATTAATATGATCCAACCAATTTTATTGAGTAATATGTCTGAACCTTTGAAAAGTTCCAGGTTAAGTTTAATTTCTCCTACCATGGCATGTGCCCAGTTGGGAATGTAAATCCTGCCTGATAACATCACTAGTACACATGGTGTTCATGCCAGGAGATTAAAGGATTACAATGCTCTTTGCAAACAATCAAACTGTTAAGATGTTTCTGTATGATTTACAAGGCCACAAATTAGCTTTGGAAGCCAAAGGGTTGGCATTCTCTCCCTTTGTATTCTATCTTGCATAATGTAAGAGGTGTAATTTGTGAGGTTTTTGAGGAAAGATTAAGGCACCTTGGCTGAGTGAGGAATAAAGGGAGGTGAAGCCATAAATAAATATCTCAAGAGGGTAAACAGCAAGGAGGGAGAGGAAGTTGTTTTAGTTGGCGCAAGGGGTATAATGAGGCAGGGTGGGATGAAAGAACACAGGAAATAAGAAACAAAATAAGAAACAGGAGAATGAAGACTGAGGTTATGTCTACATTAGAGAGTTTACAGCTGTACACGTATTCTGATGGATCTCTCGTGTAGCCACTCTATGATGATGGGAGAGAGCTCTCCCATCGACATAATTAAAGCACCCCCATGAGTGGTGGTACTTATGCCGGTGAAACTTATGTCACTCAGGGTGGTGTAGAGTGGCCTGAGTGTGAGGAAAAACTTTCTAATCCTTTAAAGGATGGATTTAAGAATGCACTTAAATCTTTCCTGAATTAGGGCTCGGGGTAATTAATAAGGGATGGATTTAACCACATGCTTCAATGGGACTTAAGCACATCTTAAGTGCTGTCTTGAAAAGGGATGTTTCCTGAACTGAGGCTTAATTTTTTAACTTCTTGACATTTAGAAACATCAATTGAAAGACAGCATCACTGAAGACAATGGTAGCCCTGAAAGTACAATGGAATGGAACTAAACCGTGGTTATGGGCAGAAAAGTGAGTACATAAAAACAGCACTTTCTTATGCAACAGATCTGTTCCCTACGTGTGTCCTGAGTCATATTTGCTGAATGTGGTGATGAAAAATAGGTAATTTATTTTTTAAACCCTTCCTAAATTTAAAATAAAAACAAAACCAGGAAACTGAATGGGAAAAATGTGAACTTTCTGGTTACAGAACTGAAATAAAATAAAGAAATTAAAATGTAACATTTCTACAACAACATTAATTTGGCCAGGCTGCATATGTATTATTTCTTAGTTCCATTACTCTTTTTTCCTCTGTACTATAAAATATCCTGAATCTGTTTATGTAGCTAAGTTACTGTAAGAAATGAAATACTGTCAACCCCAAGTATTCAGAAATCAAGAGTCAAGTCCCCCAAAATCATGAGATTAAAAAATGGGGCGTTCTGGTTTCTGAGTCTTTATGGTGCACAATGGCCATGTTTTAAAGTTTTGCTCCGCACTATGAGGGCTAGAAATGTACTTTAAAAAATAAATTGGGATTCCCATGCAATTACAGATCTGTGTCTTGAGTTTTAAGAACATTGAATACCACGAGACTTATGATAAAATCATGAGACTTAGCCACACTGGAAAAGTGACTTGCATTTCCTGACTTTCTCATTAGTTTGCTTAGAGGTCAGACTAGATGATATACTGGCCCCTTCTTGCCTTAAACTCTATGAATCAGGTCATACTTGCTGGTCATTAGTGTTGTACAATGCTGGTTTTCTTTGTAAAAATGGTTGTGAATCTTAAAATTACATAGATTCACACCATTCCCAATCCTGTTTATTCATCAATCTTCTGTTTAAAATATTTCAGTTGTCCCAAATGAGCAATACCATTAGATCATCTAGTCTGACCTCTTGTATCTCACAGGCCATAACATTTCATCCAGTTACCCCTGGATCGAGCCCAATAATCTCCTTGATTAAAGCATATCTTTTAAAAAGTCATCCAGTCTTGATATAAAGACTTCAAGAGATGGAGAATCCATGACTTCCCTCAGTAGTTTGTTCCAGTGGTTAATCAACTTCACTGTTAAAAAAACAAACAAATGGTGACTTAAATCTTTGAATTTGTCTGGCTTCAGCTTTCAGCCATTGGTTCTTGTTATGCCTTTCTCTACTAGATTAAAGAGCCCTTTAGAATCCAGTATTTTCTCCTTATGAAGATACTTATATTCTGTAATCAAGTCACATCTTAATCAGGTCATACACAAGGAAAAGCCAGGAGTGCAAGTGAACAGCTGAGAACTAACCCATAGGCTGAAGTTTGTTAGCAGACTAACGCGGCTACCCCTCTGATACTTAGCAGAAGCTGTTAATCATACTTACATGTAGATTAGTAGAACTCCAGTTGAGATCACAAACAGTTCGTGAGCAGGAAAAAGAGCTACATTCGTTTAGTAATTTAGTTGCAATAAATACTTTAAAAATTGTTTATTTTTAAATTTTGGAATTGACACACTGGACTATGGCTGATTGACATGAACAATTCAAGTTGCTGGGTAAATACGTATATTTAAAAACCTAAATCTGAGACCCCTTCATTTGCAAATTTATGAAACATTGCCTCTATTCTTAAATGTCATCAGACACTAATCCCCTAAAAGTACAGTGTGATCTGTCCACTGATGGCCTGTTTATTAGTTTATTCTTATTTCTATTGTATTCTACTTAGATTCTTTATACTGCATTCATCACATGGGTATCAGAGCATCTAAATGCCTATTAAGATTCAAAATGGTACTAAATATCCAACCCAGATCTATCACCCCAAGTTTCTTAGCTTTGAAATCTGCTGTGACATGAACCTTGGTTCTTGGAAACATGTTTTTCACATTTTCAAATGCCTGTCACGTTGTGAAGCATCTCGCTGGATTACATCACAGTGGCATGCAGCACACAGGAAATCTAAAAAATATGCTGCTCTAAACTGCCCTTAAGGAAACTTTGCTATTCAAAATAGAGTATGTTTTAAATCTTGCTTGTTTGTGTAACTGGGCTGCACTACACTAGCAATGTTAGAACTTGGAGGTGGTGTATAGTAATTGGGTCACAGTAACCCACGCGGGTGTTTTGAGGATAAATTAATTCAAGTAGAAGTGGGTGGCATCCTGGGCAGCAGTGACCATGAGATGGTCGAGTTCAGGATCCTGACAAAAGGAAGAAAGGAGAGCAGCAGAATACGGACTCTGACTTCAGAAAAGCAGACTTTGACTCCCTCAGGGTACTGATGGGCAGGATCCCCTGGGGGGAGCTAATATGAGGGGGAAAGGAGTCCAGGAGAGCTGGTTGTATTTTAAAGAAACCTTATTAAGGGCATAGGAACAAACCATCCTAATGTGCATAAAGAATAGCAAATATGGCAGGTGACCAGCTTGGCTTAACAGAGAAATCTTCGGTGAGCTTAAACACAAAAAGGAAGCTTACAAGAAATGGAAACTTGGACAGATGACTAGGGAGGAGTATAAAAAATATTGCTTGAGCATGCAGGAAGCAGGAAGGCCAAAGCACAATTGGAGTTGCAGCTATCAAGTGATGTGAAGGGTAACAATAAGGGTTTCTACAGGTATGTTAGCAACAAGAAGAAGGTTAGGGAAAGTGTGGGACCCTTACTGAATGGGGGAGACCAACCTAGTGACAGATGATGTGGAAAAAGTGGAAGTACTCAGTGCTTTTTTTGCCTTGGTCTTCATAGACAAGGTCAGCTCCCAGACTGCTGCACTGGGCAGCACAATGTGGAGGTGAGGTGAGCAGCCCTCAGTGGTGAAAGAACAGGTTAAGGACTATTTAGAAAAGCTGGACATGCACAAGTGCATGGGGCCAGATGCACTGCATCCGAGGGTACTGAGGGAGTTGGCTGATGTGATTGCAGAGCTATTGGCCATTATCTTTGAAAACTCATGGCAATCAGGGGAGGTCCCGGACGAATGGAAAAAGGCAAATGTAGTGCCCATCTGTTTTAAAAAAAAAAAGGAAGGAGGAAAGTCTGGGGAACTACAGACCAGTCAGCCTCACCTCAGTCCCTGGAAAAATCAGGGAGCAGGTCCTCAGGAATCCATTTTGAAGCATTTGGAGGAGAGAAAGGGGATCAGGAACAATCAACATGGATTTATCCAAGACAAGTCATGCCTGACAAATCTGATTGCCTTCTATGATGAGAGAACTGGCTCTGTGGATATGGGGAAAGTGTTGGATGTGATATATGTTGACGTTAGCAAAGATTTTGATATGGTCTCCCACAGTATTCTTGCCAGCAAGTTAAAGAAATATAGATTGGATGAATGGACTATAAGGTGGATAGAAAGCTGAGTAGATCGTTGGGCTCAATGCATAGTGATCAACGGCTCCATGTCTAGTTGGCAGCCGGTATCCAGGGGAGTGCCCCAGGGGTCGGTTCTGGGGCCGGTTTTGTTCAACATCTTCATTAATGATCTGGATGATGGGATGGATTGCACCCTCAGCAAGTTCGTGGATGACACTAAGCTGGGGGGAGAGGTAGATACGCTGAAAGGTAGGAATAGGGTCCAGAGTGACCTAGACAAATTGGAGGGCTGGGCCAAAAGAAACCTGATGAGGTTCAACAAGGACAAGGGCAGAGCCCTGCACTTACGACGGAAGAATCCCATGCACTGCTACAGGCTGGGGACCGACTGGCTAAGTGGCAGTTCTGCAGAAAAGGACCTGGGGATTACAGTGGATGAGAAGTTGGATATGAGTCAACAGTGTGCCCTTGTTGCCAAGAAGGATAACGACATATTGGGCTGCATTAGTAGGAGCGTTGCCAGCGGATCAAGGGATGTGATTATTCCCCTCTACTCAGCACTGGTGAGGCAACATCTGGAGTATTGCATCCAGTTTCGAGGTCCCCACAACAGAAAGGATGTGGACAAATTGGAGAGAGTCCAGCGGAGGGCATGGAAATGATTAGGGGGCTGAGGCACATGATTTATGAGGAGAGGCTAAGGGAACTGGGGTTATTTAGTCTGCAGAAGAGAAGAGTGAGGCGGGATTTGATAGCAGCCTTCAGCTAACCTCATTATCTCTAGCCTGCTTCTTGCTTGCATATATATACCTGCCCCTGGAAATTTCCACTACATCCACTACGTCTGTTAGTCTATAAGGTGCCACAGGACTCTTTGCTGCTTTTACAGATCCAGACTAACACGGCTACCCCTCTGATACAGTACATCTCTGTTTCATCTAATATATCTATAGGTAAATCTAGCATGCTTATCACCATGCTGTCTGACATGACATATAGAATCAGTCATTATAAATAAGAGGGATTTATTAAAGAACATTAGTGTTAATTATTCACACAATTTCTACACTGCTTGACTTCCAGCTTTGTCTTCCCTGTTTACCAGGAACCACACCCTTTACAGCCCACAGAAACATCTAGTGGCTGAATAATATGCTGCAAAAAAATCTTTCTTGAGTTTAAACTAACGGAGAACATTGGGAAGACTGCCATGAGCTTTGATAGCAACACCATAGGTTATTCTACCTTTCATGTACTATTTTTGTCAATTACAAAAGTCCAATATATACAGTCCACCTTTCTTTATAGTCCTTACAGGTAAAGTTTACACTGGCAGATCAGATGCTGCAGAAACATCCCTGGCTATTTGGAGTCCTCTGTGCTGAAACAACAGACTCGCTCACTCTCTGGGTCAATATTAGTATGTGACAATTTGCTGAGAGGACAGAAGTATAAGGAGTAGCAGGAAAAACAATCTGCTTTACTGATGTGAGTTCTCACTTATACCACCATGTTCAAAACATCCCTCAGTTTAACTCTTATTTTTAATGTAGTAACTCTTTTTTTGGTGGATATCTAGGAGTGTTAGCTTCATCTCATTTTTGGCCCAAAATAGGATTTGAAGCAGGATGCATCCAATCAGGAGGTAGTTTTATTAATTTAGGGGCCTACTATTGACATACATTTAAAAGGAGGACTTATAAGTAGAGAGAAAATGTGGTCTTGTGATTAAGACATTGGATTGGGACACCAGAGATCTGGGTTTAGGTTCCGGCTCTGCCACACACAGACTTCTTGCAGGAATTTGGGCAAGTCAGTTAATATCTCTGCCTCAGTACCCCACTCGTAAAGTGGAGATAAGAAGATTTCCTTTTTGGTCTTGTCTATTTTAGATTGTAACCTGTGTGAAGTGGGGCCAAGCACAGTCTTTTGCTACGTATCTGGGGTAACAGACATTCACTAGTGGAATACATATGTACAGTGCCTTGCACAATGTCACCCTGCTCTCTGTTGCAGCTATGTGTATGTACAATGCCTAGCACAACAGACCCCTGTTTTCTATTAGGGCCGCTAGGCCAGATCACAATACAGATAGTTAAACTATTACAACACACACACAAACTGCCAAGAAATAAAAAGTCTCACATTTTGTATTCTTTCTTTTAAAACGTGCACATTTAACAGGTTGGGTTATTTTCAGTCATTCTTTTGTTTTCTCATTCTTTCGTTTAGATATGGATTCTCGCCAGGTTTTCTTGTCATGGCTCATCTGTATTACATACTATGAATGCAAATGAAAACATAAAGATATTGCTATGTAAAAAGCTTTCATTTTCTTTTTTTTTTTGGGGGGGCGGTATAAGGTAGAAAAAAAGAATAGAAAATTCTTTCCAGTTGAAGATTGTACTTAAAAAGTGATGATCTTCTTTTGTTGCTTTCAATTGTCCAGGGAATGTGAGATGAATGATGGCACAAATTGCTGATAGGCTATGTCAGAATTAATTTCTGCTTTCCACAATCTTTTTGTAAAACTCACTCTAGTTGAACTTTGGGTTATTTTCTTTTGGAAGTGAATTTATAAACTGTCTGAGATAAAGTTGTAAGTATGGAACAATTAGGGGATAAGTACAGTCATGGTACTAAAACTATTTGTAATACAACAATGAAATACATCCCACCTATCAATGTGAAGGCCAGACCAATGTTTAAGTCCATCTTTTTTTTTTTTGCCAAAAAATGTTACCTCATGATCTAGAGCCTTTATATGCAAATTACAAACAAAAAATATGTTAAATAACATGAATTAGGCTGCAAGGTAAAGCGATCAAAAGTTAGGAAATGCCAGAATGAAGGTTGCCCATGCTGGGCACACATCATTATGCCCATTTTGCACATGGGGAAACTAAAGCGCATTGTGTGCCATGCCCCAAGGTCACAGTAGAAGTCAATAGTAGACTCAGGAATAGAGCTTAGGTTGGGTTCCCAGTCTGGCATCCTGCTCCCTGGAAAACACTGCTACCTCATTACAAAACTTAAGATGGTACAGAATGTGGTAGCCACTTGTTTAGCAACACCTCATGCATCACACCTAAGCGCCAGAAACCCAGCTGGTACATATGTGGTCCACAGCACCATTATGTACAAAAGTTTGGCTTCCTAATTCATTTCTGGTTGCAGTTCAAAGGGTTGGCTTTGACTTATAAAATTCTAAGTGATCTGGGTTCTGGCTGAGACGCCCACTCTCTCATTCAGTGGTGGCACAGTACTGGGGATCAGCAGAATTGCTTGAGCTAACAAGGAGAGGGCTGTTTGCTTGCAGGACATTTTTAGTGAGGGAGTCTTGGACATTCAGGAACCTCAGGATCTGCTAGGCCAGGAAAGTCAAAGTTCCCCCAGACTTTTGAGGATGAAGTAGGGCCGGGGTATATGTGTATGTAGACTTAGAGGGGCAGTTATTGATAGTCTGCACGCTAGATAGAACTGCTGGATTAATTGGAAAATGAAAAATTTGTGATTTCTTATTGGTTTATGCCCCAATATAAAAAGGATCCACTTTGAGATTGTGTGCAGACATAAAAGAGCTAGAATGTGCACATACAAAACCTAGTCACCCAGTGGGCTGAAAATTATGCCCTTAGGCCCTGATTCAGCAAAGCACTTAAGCACATGCTCAACTTTAAACATGTGAGTAGCCCCAAGAAAGCCAGTGGGACGACTCACATGTTTAAAGTCAAACACGTGTTTAGAAGTTTTTGCTGAATTGGGGCCTTACAATCCAAAAGTAGGGTAATTTAGAAAAAATATTGGAACATGCCAGTGATTTTCTTGTTTAAAATATAAAGTGTAGCTATTCTAGGATGCAGAAGAGGGGAGAAAAATAGTCAGCATTAATGGGCAGTTATTTAATATGGATGTTTGTTATTTTAATGGAAAGTGGGGTTGTTTCCATGGGTTTTAATTTGCTTCTGCACTCAAAGTTTCCTAAAGTGGCTACTTTTAGTCTGTCAAGATAGTTTTTTTTTTAAAGTTTTTTTTTTAGTTTGTTTTATTGAGCAAAAAATCCCCATAATAATTTTAATTGCGTTTCAGTGTAAATAATGGGGACAATTACTAGCACTGGCAACATTTCCAGTTAGTATCTCAGTTTTAATGTCAGCTCTTAGTGATTTTATAGCTACTTCAAAAGTAAATATCCTAATGTCTAAGCCTCTCCCTTCTTCATTTGTAATTCACTGACTTAATTACTTTAAATCTGGATGACAAATCAAGTTGAGTTGAAAGCCTGGTCCCAGCCATTTCTTTCATTCTTTGGAATTTTGGGAGGAATGGAAGAATCACTGATTTTTTTTTAACGTCATTTAAACATGCTGGGTTCAGTTCTAAGGCCAGATGTTTGCATGTCCCCTATTTGATTTTATATATCCTGAAAAATCTGCCACTCTTTATATCCCATGGCTACATAAATATAGATACCAGGATCCTGTGCTCTCCTGCACACATGAATCTCATAGGATCTAAAACCAGAATGTTTGGTTAACAAAACTGTTTTCTACCACTTGAGCTTAAGGAGTATTTTCTATAGCTGTTAATGCTAGGACTTTACACTTCTATAGGCTAATCATTTGCAGACGTACACAATACCCAACGTTTTCAAATTTGGGTGCCTGTAGTTTTGAATCTTAATAAAAGTGGACTGATTCTTATAGATGCTGAGCATCCTCAACACTGTGGGTTTTCACTGAGATGGGAGGCGCAGTTACTCAAAACCATTAGGTAACCATTAGGTAACTAATTTCAGTCACCCACATTTGAAAAATTTGGCCTCTGTGTCTCGATACCACAGTTCTAGGTGGCTTATGGCTTTCTAAGATTAAAGACTTTCTTTTGACAGATCCCCTCTAGAAGCCTGTATTTCATTGTTGGATCATACAGAATAACGGGACTCGTACTCGGAACAGAACTTTGTTCTTTGTTGAGCGCACGGGGCTGCTGAGCTTGAGGGATTTGTTTTTTGTTACTGGATAACATTGCAGAAGATTGGCCTTTATGAATTTCGCTGGTATTTATTGTAATAACATTAATCATGATGAACTCACTTGGCAATAATGGGAATGTCATATGTACTTGTATAAGAATATTCACTGTAGTTCATCATTAATTAACTGAGCTATTATTTTTAAGTGTTACCAGACATGGTATGTAAAAAATGGTTTACTTTGTAATCGGCTAGTGTTGAAACCATGTAGACTCTCTTTGCTGGGGTTTGTATCAGAAAAATTCCAAAATGGAAACGCAAAGAATGCATGACCAAACTGCAAATTAGATGATACATCTCAGCTGCGTAGCCTTTTAAAATATAGAGAGACAAGATGGGTCAGGTAATATCTTTTATTGGACCAACTTCTTTTGGTGAGAGAGACAAGCTTTCGAGCTATACAGAGCTCTTCTTCAGATCTGGGAAAGATACTTAGAATGTCACAGCTAAATTCAAGGTGGAACTGATTGTTTAGCATAAGTAGTTATGTGTTTTTGTATCAATAATGAGAACATCAGTATACAAACCCTCAGGCTTTGGAAAAGACACCAACCTCTGACTGACTGCAGAGAAGAAATTTCCCCACGGGAAAGTTATTCCATAATTGTCCATTTATATTTTTTCACCTCTGCCTCTAAAGCATCTGGTGTTGGCCATGGTCTGAGATAGGATACTGGCCTTAGATAGACCACTAGTTTGTTCCAGTATGGCAACACAGAGACTCCCACGTGAAGTCATGAAGTGGAAATCAACTGGCATGAGGACACAAGGGCATCCAACAGAAACCTTATAAAGCACCTTTATCAGGGAGGGCAGAACAGTTGATCTCAATACCATAGAGCAGATGGAAGCAGCATCAAGTGACAGCTGGGTTCTGTTGGTCGCGATCCGATGCTCTGAGGCTTTGCAGGACTAAACCCAGAGTTCAATGGCAAAACACCCCATCTTTGTCGTTGTAAATTCCCATTTGAGTCCATGCATTTTGCAATGTCATCTTGTAATCATTAGTCCTTAAGTGGTGTTATCATTTGATGGTTATTGTCGGGCTTCCCATCATTATCTCCTATTTGTTGTCTCGCCTTCGGGGGTGCCTGCCTCACCTCTGCGGTTGTCAATGCTGCTAACATGTTTAGCATCGGATACAATGGATGTTTTCTGATTGTCTTCTGGTCTTTCCAAGTCTCTCACTTTTTCTTGACCATCTGGATGTTTGTGATGGCTTTCCCACCTTATCTTTTCCTGATGCATGCATTCCTCATTCACACAAACAATCTCTTACAGAAACCTTCAAAGGTATACAGACAGCAGTATTTTATATTCAGTAGAATACATTGTAAATCAAGCCTTGCTAAATCTTACAACTAAAACAATTCACATCGGGGCTTCAGACCCTCAATGTTCCTCTAATCTCCTTAACATAGACACAATACAAGATCCTGTCTCTTACTTTCTTAAACCTTAAAACAAAGAAATGTATATTTAACTAGATTGCCTAATTTGTAATACATATAGGAAACCAGAGTAGACATTATAACTTATCCTAAAACAAAAGGGTGACCATAATCAGTCATAAGGATTGTTCTGGTCTGTCATTCCTTTCTGCTATTCAAAAAGGGTGTCTGACAGGATAAAATCAAATCATACATTAATTCTCATAGTACAATGATAAAATCCTGCTTCTACACAGACTCAGTGGGTGGCTATGGTTCAAACATTTTCCATTGTGTGCATTTTCATGACCTAGTGGTAAAAACACCAGAGCCATACCTACACTCGTGCTGACATGGTTACCATACAGTTAGTTATGCTGTTCCTTGAAAACCAGCACAATGTTTGTTAGTGAAAACACAGCCCATGAGTAGGAAGCAGCAAAATGGTACAGAGTAAGAGAAACACTTGGAGCATGAATATTATGACTGAGAGGTTGAAACAATTAGGTTAGTCTAGTCTGTCTAAAGTATATTTTTTTAAATGTCATTTAGTCCACATAAACTTTGTTTAATGAGATTGGCTTCATTGCATTGCACCTTAGGCTTGAGAGAGAAACAGCTGTCAGTGTTATAATAATCCATATTTTATATTAGAGATGGGCACTAATGCACTGGGGTCCAGCAATTGCTCATGAACTTTGACAAAATTCAAAGGTGGATCCAAACTTCACAGCTCAGGTTTATATCTCTATCATGGGCTGTCATTGGACAATGTATTTTCTCATCTCTTATTTTGTTATCATTTTCCTGTAGGGTCTGTCGTATAGTTGCTTTCAACTTTAAGCTCTTCAAAGGAAACTAGTGACTGAGTAGTCCTAGGGGTCGAATGATCACTTATTACAAAAATTGTAAGATTTTGGGGGCAGCAATCTTCTTTTCTCTATGTGCATGTACAGTGCCTAGCAGAATCACGGATAACTGATGAGCATTAGGCACTCTTATACTGCAAGTGTTAAATAAAAGATATCATGATCCCATTCACTACAATTGTTTGTGTGTTGTAACAGTCGGGATAGAGAGTGATTAGTACCTAACTGCTGTCTGTTTGATATGTATATGAATTGAAAGATTCCTCCTTGGTTAAATTAAAACTGTACATACAGTTGTGTGTGTGAGAGAGAGATATGGGATGAAATAAGCTGTTTTCATAGATTTGTATATTTTAAGGCCAGAAGGGACCATTATGATCATCTCGTCTGACCTGCATAACAGAGGCCAAAGAATTTCACCAAGGGATTTCTGTATCAAGCCCATGACTTCTTGGTGGAGCTAGAGCATATATTTCAGAACAACAGCAATCTTGATTTTAAAAACTTGAAGGGATGGAGACTCCACCACATCCCTTGGTAAATTGCTCCAATGGTTAATTAATCTCGCTGTTAGGAAAATAGGGACATAACTGGAATGGACCTTGCAGGTCAGTCCTCTGCTATCACAAGTAACCTGTCATATAATCTTGTTCATAAACTTATCAAGCTCCATCTTAAAACAAGTTAGATGGTTTGCCCCCACTGCTCCTGTTGGGAGGCTGTTCCAGAACCTCACTCCTCTGTGAGTTAGAAACCTTCTAATTTTCAGCCTAAATTTACTCATGCCATTTGTCTTGTGCCAACATTGTCCTTTACTTAAATAGCTCTCCTTCCTCCTCGGTGTTTACTCTGTCTGATATATTTATAGAGAGCAATCATATCCCCTCCATCCTTTGTTTTTCTGGGCTAAACATGCCAAGCTCTTTTAGCTTCCTCTTGTAAGATAGACTCTCCATTCCCCTGATCATCCTAGTATCCCTTCTCTGCACCTGTTCCAGTTTGAATTAATCTTTCTTAACTGTTACAATTTTGCAAATTTGACTTATTTCTAGTCTGAATTTATCTAGCTTCAACTTCCTGCTGTTGGATCTTGTTATGCCTTTGCCTTCTAGATTAAACAGCCCTCTACTATCAGAAATCTTCTCCTTGTGTAGGTACTTACAGACTGTGATCAAGTCACTTCTTAAACTTGTTTTGCATAAAATATAGGGTTAAGCTTCTTAAGTCTTTCACTTAAGGCAGATTTTCCAAGCCTTCAATCATTCCTGCAGCTCTTTGCTTAACCATTTTCCAGTTTTTCACCACAACTGGACATGTTATTCCAGGAATCATAGAATCACAGGGTTGGAAGGGACCTCAGGAGGTCATCTAGTCCAACCCCCTACTCAAAGCAGAACCAATTCCCAACTAAATCATCCCCGCCAGGGCTTTGTCAAGCCTGACCTTAAAAACCTCTAAGGAAGGAGAGTCCACCACCTCCCTAGGTAACCCATTCCAGTGCTTCATCACCCTCCTAGTGAAAAAGTTTTTCCTAATAGCCAACCTAAACCTCCCCCACTGCAACTTGAGACCATTACTCCTTGTTCTGTCAATGGTCTCACCAGTGTTGTATATTGGGGAGGATGCCATCTCCCTACTCAATATTCCCTTGCTTATACATCTAAGGATCATGTTAGCCCTCTTAGCCACAGTATTGCCCTAGGAGTCTGCTTATAATTTTCAGTGAGAACTATGTAGCCCATCCTGTAGGTACTTTAATCATATTTAAAATACACAATCCATACAAAATAAAAAACCCAGTGTATAACAACCCCAGTTCCCATGACAAAATCAACACCCTCCAACTACAAAGAGAATACCCCAACCTTCTTTAGAAACCCAGCCATCCCATGCTCTCCACTCTCTCCAAACCACCAGAAAATACCTATAAATAAATTTTGTTGCTTTGATTTAAACTGCTAATGTTTGTAGGAATCCTAGTGCAACATGCATGTGAGATTGGTTGGTGATACAGATGAACATTTTTTACAGGTCTTTTAATAATTTAGTTGAAAAGTCTTTTTAAAAGTTTGAACAATTCTATTTAAGAACAGCTAGGAAAGTCCCCTAGGGTAATTCCCTAAAAATGTGAGAGGCAGCACTATAGGAACACGTCATTGGTTTTGGCTATCATACCATACAAAATCTAACATGTCTCCTAACAGAATGCTGCAACGAAAGGGGTAAAATCAAAATGTAAAAATAAAAGGGAAAATGCAAATGTGTTTGTCATTAAATCTCTTTCATAGCTCTAATCCATCCTTGACTCTCTCCTTTGTTATATTTTCTTTTTGTGGAGACGGGCCAGAAAAAACACAGCCTCGCAAGCTGTGAAGGAGGATAACAAATAGGGTTTGTGTGCTCTTGGGCATGATGGATGAGACGTGGCCGGATGGGGCTTCACTTTGGAAGTGATTCTATCTACAGTAGTTAGACTCTAGCACTTGCGACATGAAGGACCCTATTGTCCACAATGACATTTCATTCACAGAAGCTGGCAGTGAGCCTCGCCATGCAGGGCTGTCGTTCGGGTGATGTGTATGGATCCCAAGAAATGGAAAGCTCTGTGTTGTCAGTGTAACATACTTTTACAAACACCGCGTGACAACCTGTTTCCGTTTAAAATAACTCTTGGTACATGAGGCAGAGGAAAGGATGGTCCTGTGGTTAAGGCCATGAACTGGGTCTTGGAAGATTTGGGTTCCATTCTCAAGTCTGCCAGACTTCCTGTGTGACCCTGGGCCAGTTACTTTGGTGATCTCAGTGATTTTTTCCAGTGTGAAAGTCCTTTTCGAAAGTGACGTAGGCTCTTTGAAGTCCTCATGAGAGGCCCAGTGAGACTTAGGTCCAAAGTGCCTAAATCACTTTTGAAAACAGAACTTAAGCTCCTTAATCACTGACATGCTTTTTGCAAATTTGACCCTTCATCTCTTTGGGTTGAAGTTTCCTCTTCCATAAAATGAAGATAACACTTCCTTGCGAAGTGTTGTGAGGGTAAATGTATTCGTCGTTGTGCGGTGCACATTTACTACAGTCACAGGACTCATAAATAGATGGATGACCGTATTTAAAATTTCTGTTACGGTGTCACAGGATAGCTGGTCCTTGTGGATAGACTAGGCCCAGCTCCCCTGGACCAGAGCAGGGGCGTCCAATCCAGACAATTAAATTGGACTGGGCTACACTTAGGTCTATAAAGGGCTGCTAGTGGGCAGTGAGAATGGAGGGATTGATTGAGACAGGCTGTGCTGGGGGAGGGAAAGCCACAATGGAATGGAACTAGCTCTGGGTGGTGGGTCCCCTGGAGTAAAGGGGGCTAGATGCTCAGGAAGACAGTGCCGAGGCTGCTTCCTCAGAGAGAGAGCAGAACTGGGAATCTGCCAGAGGTGCCTGAAAGGGCTGGAGATGAAACATGAAAGTAAGGCCTGAGTTAAGACTGTTTTTTCTGTTTGTTTGCTTGCTTTTTATTCAGAAAATAAACCTTCTTGAAAGAGACAGGGCATGGCAGCACATACATCGGAGCTGGGGAGAAGCCCAGTCCAGTGACGCATGGTTATAAGTAACATTAATAAACAGCTGGGTAATCCTGTGAACATATATGGTGCTTTAGGGTAGAAAACATTTCTTTATATTCTATAAAGAGCTTACAGTTGAATAAAGACAAGTCAAAAGACAGGACAGCGGTTCAGCTAAAAGATGTTGTGGATAGATCAGAGGAAAAGGAGCCCACTGAAGGAAAAAATCTTGGGAGTGGGCTTTAAGGAGGGATTTGAAAGGAGCAGGGGTTGTAGCTGCTCTCATGGTTTGTGATCAGTGTAATGGGACAGATTCTGTTCTCAGTGGTACCTGATGTCAGAACAAGGAGTAATGGTCTCAAGTTGCAGTGGGGGAGGTTTAGGTTGGATATTAGGAAAAACTTTTTCACTAGTAGGGTGGTGAAGCACTGGAATGGGTTACCTAGGGTGGTGGTGGACTCTCCTTCCTTAGAGGTTTTTAAGGTCAGGCTCGACAAAGCCCTGGCTGGGATGATTTAGTTGGGGATTAGGTCCTGCTTTGAGCAGGGGGTTGGACTAGATGACCTCCTGAGGTCCCTTCCAACCCTGATATTCTATGATTCTATGATTCTGGAAGCTGGAAGTTAAGTTACAGATAGCTGAGATAACTGGGACTAGAAAGAGTAATAATAATGTGTAGCTAGGTCTTATAGAGCACTTTTCATTAGCCGATCTCAAAGCACTTTACAAAGTGGTCAATATCATTATCACCATTTACAGATGGGGAAACTGCCTCCCAGCCACCAGAGCCTTGCACTGAGTTGCATAGCTACAGGTGTAGTGCCTGTAGTCTAGATGCTGCTATAAGTGTATATTGACCAATCAGTCATTAACTTTCTTCCGGACCTCAGCAGAACTTAATTCAGGAACCAAGCTGCTTCCTATGTTCCAACAACATTATGACTTCTATGAGAGCAGGTTAGAATGAAAGGAACCTAGTAAAGGGATAAAGCACTACTACACCAGTGATGTATCATTGCTTTTCAGGTTGCTAACTTGGCCCTGGTGCATAAGATCATGTGTTTGCAGCCATTGTCCTGCTCTTCGTCATCACTACTAACACTGCCCACATACAGCCATTTTCTCTTTTCACTGTTCCCTTACGAACCTTTACTCTCACTGGAGGATTTAGGATGTTCATCTTAGCCCAGACCTTCAGTCCTCACGTGTACATTATTCCTACTGAAGTCAGTGGGGACATTGCCTGCCTGCAAATTGAAGGAATTAGTCAGTCTCTCCCTGTTTTGATTCTGTTGTAATCAACACCACTTGGGTAGACCCCTGAACTGACTTGCTTTCACTGTAAACTCTTAATCTCCCAACGCCCTTAACATGCTTTTGCTTCAAGGAAAGATCCTTGTACAGAATTCAACTTAGAAACATTTAACATAAGAATTTCCTTTTCTTTCTGTCATTTCCCCATATGTGTTAAAACATACAGTATTGCTTTCATTCAACAAGGGGGATAGCCTTTCTCCCCAGTCCCCTGTCAGGGCCAGCCCTGTCCCACAGGTGAGAATTAAGATAAAAACACAGACTGAATGCTCTGCTAAACCAGGCTCAGTGTGGATGTCCCATCAGAGCTCACAGGCCCAGCTGTTTATTCTTACACAATAGATCAGTATTAGATTTATTTTATCAGAGGCTTTATTTAAACTGTTAATAACAAAGCAACAGTGAACAGAAAAAAATCCATGTCTTCCAAGTTTAGGATAGGGTGGTAGTGTAGAAATCCTTTGTTAACTAAGAGAAATGTCCACAAGCAGTATTTCACCTTCAAACTGAACTCTATTTTTTACTTTCAACACTTTCCCAGTTACTAATCAGTGAAAGTTGCTGCATTCTAGATCAAGATTATTTAGCTTGCAATGTACCAAGCATTATGCCAATGTTATAGCCTCCCCCTCTAGTGCCGGGGAGGGGGTTGTCACACAGCCTGGTGTGATGGAGAAGAGAGATGGTAACTAATCATAGTGTTCAACTAACCAAAGCAACACACAGCATTCATATGGCTTCAGGTACATCTACACAACCACAACAACAAATCCCTGTGGCCGAGAGTCTCAGAGCCTGGGTTAACTCTGGAGACCCACGTGGAGCCAGACTCCAGCCTGAGTCGGAAAATCTACATGGCTATTTTTGGCTCTGTCGTGTGAGCTTGAGTCAATTGACCAGACTTAGACTCGTTGCCATATTTTTTTGCTGTGTAGATGTACCCTTACATATCAAATGTGTTTAAATGCAAATGAGTGATCACTGTAATTTCAGACAAAACAATAATTATTATTAACCAGTGGGTGTGAAAACTATTTAGGTAGGGTTGGAGAAAACTCATTTTGGATGGTCGGTTCTGAATTATGACTTTTTTCATTTGTATGTTCTACTTAGAGGCTAGTAAATGTCTGATCTCAGAAACAGCTAGGAATATTATTTAACATTTTATGTTATAGTAGCACCTAGAAGCCAACCAGGAGAGGGAGTGATGCTTAGGATACATATCTCAGGTACTTTATGGCCTCCAATACTACAATATTTGAGTGCCACACAACCTTTAATGTATTTATTCTCACAATACTCCTTTGAGGTAGAGAAGTACCATTGCTCTCATTTTACTAATGGGGAACTGAGGTACAGACAAACAAAAGTGACTTGTCTAAGGTCATATGGCAGAACAGGGAATAGAACCTGGGTTTTCTAAGTGATAGACTAGTACCCTAACCACTAGAGAATCCTAATTCCCAACATGTGCTCTACTTCCAGGCATTATTTTATCTTCACCAGCAACCAAGAGACCAGGGAGAAAACATCCCAATCATCATCTGTGCTGGCCTTTATATGAGGGGAAGCAAAAAAAAAAAAAAAAAAGCTAGAAGCTGTGCACAGCTTTGAGTTTCATGACAAGGAACGTGAACTTGATGTGAAACTGGAGAAGGGAGCATTTGAAGAAATAATAGTTGCTAATAGTGTAAAATGGTGAATGGAATTTTCAAAAGTGCATGGGAAAATCATTTGCCCAGATAACCTATGTCATGTAATGACATATGGAAAACTCCATTGCTTCATTTTCAGAGGTAATAGCAGTTGAGTAATGGGAAGCAAAGTCATTGGTAAATGCCTCTTGTATCAATGTACATCTGTGCACAAAAGTAACGTGGTTTCTTTTCAAAGCAACGTGAGGACATCTTGTTAGTTGTTCATCTCTAAGCTGTTACTCGCCCTGCACCCAGTTCACCTCTGGCTAAATTCCAGTGACTTTGTTGGACTGACACAGGGATAAATTTGGATTTCAGTCCTTACACAGGTAAACAAGTTCTCTCTCTAGTGGTGTTTACTTTGCACTCATATTTGGAGTTATAATAAAACTTTGATTATCTGAATCTTACTAATCACCAAGCTCTTTTTATCCAAAATAAGGCCCCAGTTCAGCCAGGTGCTTCAGCACATGCCTCACTTTAAGCATGTGAATAGTCCCATTCACTTCACTTGGACTCCTGCCACCTTTAATGTCATACCTGTGCTTACGAATTTTGCTGATTTGTGGCCTAAGATTTTATTCCCTAAAATAAAACTCTGAAAAGTTCCCTACTTATCTAAAACCTGTTACTAGAAAAACTATTTGCACATCCCCCGTGGCCCCATTCAGTTTGGCTAATCAAGGCTTCAGTAGAGCTAGTCTGCAAAGATAAATACCAAAATGGATTGAGGTCTGCCGTGGAATATACACTTCTTCCTCCTATAGACTTTAATAGGAGCCCCTAATGTACCCCTAAGGGCAGAATTTGGCTCTAAAGGGATCTGGATATTAACAATCTATTGTGAAGTGCTTCACAAAATATCGGTTTCAGTTTTTTATACTCTCAAATGATACTTTACTAACAGTTACCTTTGGCCGAATGATTCTTGGAATTTTTGCTATCTTATCCAACAAAATGACATTGTGAATTGCATGTCAGTTGCAAGTTTAAGAAATGAAATGTGTTCTGTCACAACATAGCGTTGTCAAAGACTTGCACTGAAAAAAACCATTGGATTCTCCCTCGTGTCCACATTTCAGTTTAGTTTTGTTTAGACTCCATGTTTCACATGTGCTCTGTGATTACTTAAAAGTAAATCAGCAATAGTTATCTCGATGATAGGAGCATCTTTAACTTTTGAGATTATTTCTTGTTTGAGGTGGACAAAAGTAAATAAGCAAAGAATCCTGTGGCACCTTATAGACTAACAGACGTTTTGCAGCATGAGCTTTCGTGGGTGAATGCCCACTTATGGCATTCACCCACGAAAGCTCATGCTGCAAAACGTCTGTTAGTCTATAAGGTGCCACAGGATTCTTTGCTGCTTTTACAGAACCAGACTAACACGGCTACCTCTCTGATAAAAGTAAATAAGAACACTTTTTTTTTTAAGGCAATGCTTTTCCCTTTTCATGGAAAGGCTTTTTCCATTGAAAGTGGAAACCTGAAAATGGGGGAAATCTATAACTTTTGGTCTGGTAGAAAATAATGTGCACATTCTTTTGATGTATGATAGTGTAATAAAATATGGAACTGTACAGCTAAAGAATAACTGACAGTGAGCAAAATCCTGCAGCCTGGACTCCTGTGAAACTTTGATGGAAGTAAAATTTAATATCTGAAAACATGGTTGGTATAGCGCTTATTGAAGTCAATGGGAATTGCAGCTGTGTCAGGATTGCTGCGCTGGTAACTAGGGATCCGGTCCTGCAAAGAGGTCTGCATGTACTTCCCATGGCATAAGAGTTTGCAGCAGCAGGGCCCAGTTCTTCACAGAAGTGACTCTGTAAATGATTGCTTTTCAAAATAAAAAGCAAAAAAGGAACTAAGTGTTGTCAATTTTATTATTATTGCTAAGTTATGGCTCCTGTGTATTTGCCTCATCAAATCCCTTTTAGAAGGCCAGAATGGTATGTTTGTTGGCACTATGCCTAAACTTTGTTCCTATGTTTGATCAGAAAAAGAAGTGCTTTACATGTATATAAATTTGCTGTTGTGGGCTAATATCCTCCAGATACTTCTGGTTTAACCCCCAGGAGGCATTTTAGTTGCTAAAATGAGCATCTAAAAAAGTAATGAATTTTTTTTGCTCTTACTTAAAACCAACAGTTACTTAGTTTGTCTTTTCAGAAGTGATTTAGGGACTTGACAGCCTAAGTCCCAGTGATTTTCAATGAGATTTAAGTACTTGGGGGGGCTATATTTTAAAAGGTACGGAGGCACCTAAAGATGCAGATAGGTGCCTGGTGGGAGGAGTTCAGTGCCTAGAAGCTTTTGAAAATCCCACTAGGCATCTATCTGAAATTTTATGTGCCTAAATACCTTTATAATCTGGCCTCAACTGCCTATTTCTTTGGCAAATGGGATTTAGCCTTCTAAATCCCTTAGGTGCATTTGAAAATTTTACCCAATATTTTCATTTGCCCAGGCAAAACAGAATCATTCACAGAGCTCTCATGGCTAATGACTCCTGAGATGATTGAAACGGAGAGAATTTTCTAAGTAGAATGCACTTTTCTCTTTGCTCTTAGTTTACTATTTGCATTTCTCAGTGAAAATAGACCGGGATAGGCAACCTATGGCACGTGTGCCGAAGGTGGCATGCGAGCTGATTTTCAGTGGCACTCACGCTGCCCGGGTCCTGGCCACTGGCCTGGGGGGGCTCTGCATTTTAATTTAATTTTAAATGAAGCTTCTTAAACATTTTAAAAACCTTATTTACTTTACATACAACAATAGTTTAGTTATATATTATAGACTTATAGAAAGAGACCTTCTAAAAACATTAAAATGTATTATTGGCACACGAAACCTTAAATTAGAGTGAATAAATGAAGACTCGGCACACCACTTTTGAAAGGTTGCCGACCTCTGAAATAGACTCTTCAGTTTAGTTTATTACCAGTCAATTTCTAGACAATTTCACATTCAGGATCCTAGTATCCTGATGGCAAACACTGCAGGGAGAATATTTACTGGGGGGGAGGGGATTGAATTTTTTTATAAATATGTAAAATATTTTTAATGTTGGTAAGTTCTGTAAAACTTTTTTTTTCCCCTGTGAAACCTAAATTTGGGCTAAGATGGAACCTGACGATGTCTAGCTGGACCTGATGCTTAGAGCATGAACTCATCTTCTCTGGGAGAATGTAGAAATATATATATACACACACACACACCCATACATATATATTTTGAAATGAACAAATTCCACTGACTTTGGAAAGAGATGAAGACAATAGTTTTATAGATTTATTTTTTCTTCAATACTAGTGCAACCTTCCTCCCCTTCCAAATTCTTCCTGTCATCATGGCAATTGAGTGCTGCTGATTTAGTGATTCAGATTGAGGGAGACAAGCGATCCAGCATGTTGAATTTGAACTCTGACCCTCCCTTTGCATCGTTGCACAACTTTTTAGTTTTACTAATCAGAAAGCATTTTCCCTCCCTGTTTTTCTCCGATGAGTAAAAAAAATAAAAATGTATAGGGGACGGGGTGGTTTGGAAACGATCAAGAAAAGACACCTGTACATTCCTCTGATTTGGCTCTATGTTAAATGTTTTACGTGGCCCTGAAGTCTGATACTGTTTTACATTGTTCTGGAATATACAGATAGGACTAAATTACTTAAGATCCCTACTATGCCTAAGCACTGGAACTTATCCAGGCATATGCCTTTTCATAAGCTGTCTTCATTAATATCAAGCTCTTGACAGAGCATTCCTGATAAATTGATAAGGACAGGACATCACGTGTATTTTAGCTCTACAACAGCTAAATTCACAGTGATTTCTAATGGGGTTGTGTTTGCCACGAAAGACCATGATACTTGTACTAGTGTGGTGGAGTGTTTAAAGCTCGCTGGTATTTCATTAGATCATATGGTGGGAAAAGATACAAAAATAACAGACCTGTTAATCTGCTAATTGCTGGCTCGTTAAATGATATTCCATTTCTGTTTTTTTTCCGTGCTCTGATTAATGACTGTTTAAAACAACCTAAAAACATTTCTTTGTGGAGTATTTAAAAATATTTTACTTTGCACACAAAAGACCTTCTACCAACTTTTCTGATGCAAACTCTGTATTTGGCATGCAATATATGTGTACAGGAGTGCCATGCTGTTCTCACACGGGAGACTTGCCCTGGTGAATAGCTTCACTCTGACAACACCCAGCTTTTACAGGAGTGCCGCCATCATTGTCTCTGGAGTTCTGGCCTTTGGGGTCTGGAACTTGTTTCCCCTGGACATTCCTTCTTCCCATCTATTTAACAACAAACCTTGTTTTGCACAAAAGTGATTAGTCTCATAGCCAGTGTCAGCCCTGTATTTAGAATATTCCACTTTTCTTTATTTCTGCTACTCCTTTTCTTCTGAGGCCTGATCTAAAGCGGGGGTTCTCAACCTTTGTCCTTCGGGTGCCAACTCCCAACATGCTATAAAAAGTCCACGTCCCATCCATGCCACAACTGTTTTTCAGTAGATTAAAAGCCAGGGCTGGCGTTAGTGGGTAGCAAGCAGAGCAATTGCCCAGGTCCTCGTGCCAGAGGAGGCCCTGTGAAGCTAAGTTGCTCAGGCTTTGGCTTCAGCCAGGGGAGGAGGGGTTCAGGCTCAGCCCTGAACAGTGGGGCTCGGGATTCAGCTTTCTGCCCTGGGCCCCAGTGGGTCTAATGCTGGCCCTGCTATCTGGTTTATTTTGGTGGACCCCCTAAAATCTGCTTGCCTCCCCGCAGGGGGCCCTGGACCGCTGATCTAAAGCACATTGAAGTCAGAGTGAAGTCTTCCATTGGCTTTGATGGCTTTTGGATAAGCCCCCTGATGTAGGCTAGTGTTGTCTTTGGGCCTAATCCTGTTCTTAATGAAGTCAATGGCAAGATTCCCGTAGTAATTATGAGTCTGATCCTATCAGGTGCAGAGCATCTTCTGAGAAGTGCTGAGCACTCTCAATTCTCATTGGCTTCAGTGACAATTAATAGCATTCAGCAGCTATCTGGTGTTTTGGGGCATCTCACAAGATGGGAGCCTTACGGTGGCAGTTTTGTTACATTTCTATTTTAATTGCGGGTGTTTTTATAACCTCTTATTGTAAAGAGTTTTGAGTGTTTTGACATGGGTCTCCTGATAAACAATGATCTTTGTTATGAGATGTGCCTCCTTGTAGGTAAGGTGACAGAATCTGTGGATATCTTCTTCCAATGAAATATGTGCTTCAGCTGTTTATTTCCTCACAATTACAGTAACGTAGCTGCTTCATAATGATTCTCTTCAGAGACCTCGATCCTACAACATATTGATGAACTGCTGTGCCGCTTAAATTTTCATGGGTGTACATGGGTGCACCAGTATGTTGTCAGTTGCAGCACTGGGCCATAACTGTGGTATTGGGGACTAGGCTTGTACAGGCTGGGTTTCCCAGACAGTCTGGGCAGGGTGTTGTGAAGCTCTTGTTGTTATGCCCAGGTAATTAGAATTAGACACAGAATAAAGCAGTGCTCTTGATTTGTCTCATGTTTTCTGGCTGTTCTTGAAAGCCTCCTAAGCACTGAGTGACCACTGAACACCTCATGGTACCAGAGTAGAAAGGAACTAAGAGCAGCCAGAAAACGAGAGACACATGATTTCTTTATATACTGGCAAAAGGGTGCAGAGTCTTTCTTATGTAGAAAGAACAGGAGTACTTGTGGCCCCTTAAAGACTAACAAATTTATTTCAGCATAAGCTTTCGTGGGCTACAGGTCACTTCTTTGGATGCATAGAATGGAACACAGGCAGGAGATATTTATACATACAGAGAACATGAAAAGGTGGAAGTACGCATACCAACTGGAAGAGTCCAATCAATTGAGATGAGCTCTTCCAGTTGGTATGCGTACTTCCACCTTTTCATGTTCTCTGTATGTATAAATATCTCCTGTCTGTGTGTTCCATTCTATGCATCCGAAGAAGTGAGCTGCAGCTCACGAAAGCTTATGCTGAAATAAATCTGTTAGTCTCTAAGGTGCCACAAGTATTCCTGGTTTTTTTGCGGATACAGACTAACACGGCTGCTACTCTGAAACCTTTCTTCTGTAGGTCACCAAGTCATATCCATCCCTCACTGTCACTGAGTGGAAGTTGTTCCTAGATGCATGAGATCTCACACAATGTAGTCAAAATTTAGTGTCAGAACATTTTGAGCCCCCTGACTGTTGATTTCCTACACAAATTTCACACAGTGGCATTTTCTACACTGATATTTACAAAGTGGTGGAGCATTTGCGTTTTCATGAGGAAAAAATCTTCAAGTCAAAATTCTTTATTTCACAATTCAAAAATCTTAAGGTTTATCCCTTGAAAACAGGAATACTTTGAGATCATTTCACCCATAACGGCCCTGTTTTCAAGCAAAAGCCATAAAATGTTGCGGTTTGATTTTCACAATTTACTTTGTGCTGTCCAAAAGGAAGAACCTACCAAAGATCTCGCTTCCACCAGACATCAGGCTGAGGCCCAGTCTTCAGAGTGTATTGTTATACTTTCCGTTGTGTCAGATGCTTCTGAACAGCCTTGTTGTGGGATAGTCATTGCAAGGCACTCCTAGTGAACTAATTCGATGTAACTATCCATTAGGAAACAGTTTACATACATAAGGGAGGGAGGAAAACTTGGAAGTTGGTCCTTGTCCTGCAGCATCACTCTTACGTTTGAAATGGATATAACCAGTGTCCTGGCAGAGCATAACATTAACAATTCAAACTACTAAAAAAGGCGGGTTCCAAATGCAACCAATGGGGTGCCACACTTGCAGTTCCCTTCTAGCTATTCTGACTGAGCTTGTCTCCAATCTAACAAGCTATTTTGCCCCTATGCTTTCATTAATATAGGAGAATTGGTTCCCAGATGAAGTTCTGTCATTTTGCTGCAAAAGGATCCGTTTCCTGGACAGAAATGGTGAATTTTCATCCAGGGTTAAATTTGCAATGATGTGCAAAGTAAAAAACAGACCAGATCCTTCAGTGGTGTAAATCAGTGTGTCTCAGACATCAAGTCATTAGGTCTTTTGGTCCTTATTTCCCTGAAATTCATAAATGGACTAGAGTCAGCACTGTGTAGTCACCGGGGAACCTGAGAGAGCAATTTATTTATGAGGAAAGATTAAAAAAGCTGAATGCTATGGGTCTGGATCTGATCTCCTTATGCTGGTGTAAATCAGGAGGAAGGCCATTAAAGTCAGAACTGAGATCGGATTCACTATCAAATCCGTGTCCCTGGCCCCAAGCTCTGCTTATGGGCCAGTCTTCTGAATAGCCTTGTGTCTTCCATGAATATTTTTAAAGAAGCCTTTATGGTTAGCTGAAGCATTCTCTGCAGTTTAACGTTCATTAAATCCCTTTACTCCTCTAATTATTCATTTTAACTAGCTTCTGCCTATTTTTTTATATAGTTCCCAGTCCTAGTTATATTTTAAAGGCTCTCTGTTAGGTTCTTTGTGCACAGTATATAACTCTTTACATCCTTGCTTAACCACGCTGATCTCTGTTGCCCTTTTAGATGTTTAGATTTAACCAGGATGAATTTCAATTGTGGTCTCTCCAGCTGGTTTTTAAGTAGTTCCCACTTTTCTGCAGTAGTTTTCCTATACATTGTAAGATTCCACTCGAAATTCCTTAGGGTATTTTACATTCCCTCTAAGTCAGCTTTCCTCAAGGCAGAGACCTTTGTGCTTCACTTCCATGGGTTCTAACCCATATGAATCTTTCAAATTTAATGTTATAATTAAAACAGTGTGAACTCAGCACTTCCATTTCTCAGGGGTTCCTGCAAACATTTGCTTTGGTTTTGGTCCACGTGGGCTCACATCCTCTTGATATTGTTTGCTTTGAATTTCAGATGTGAATGAACCCAACATCACTGAAGCGAAACTGAGCCCAAACCACTCGGTTTCACCTAGTTTTGAAACAAAACAACAAACCTCACTTGATTTTTGAAATACATCCCACAAGGACCCACATTCACTTGAATGTTTAGTTGTCTTCAGTGACGCGGTCTGCATTTTGAATTTATAACAAAACGAGGTGACTTTAAAGTAGTTTAAGGGGGCACATTTCACCCAGCTTCAATCAGGAATTCAAGTTCAAGGGAGTTCCCTCTCCCTTTGGCAGGAAGGATGAGCACTCCCTCTTCTGTTTCAATCTACTTTGACCACCGGCCCCAGTTCTGATCGTTAGATTCTGGATGGCTTCATGCTCCCAAATGTAAGTTCTATCACATTGCTCATTTTCTAGAGTAAGATCCAGAATAGCCTAGCATTAGTGCTGGATTGCACCTGCCTTAACTAACATGAAGCCTGATCCCCCTCTGATTTTCTGCACAGTTTTCATCTCCATTAGTATTTAAAGAATAAACAACCTACGGACCTGACCTCCTTCTTGGTGACTGGAATTCTGCCCTCCCTTTTCACTGTCCAGTCTGTTGTGCTGAGAGACTAGCAGAAACAAGGAGCACACAGAGGCATATGATCTACAACAGGCATCAGACTGCTCTTGAAGATAATCCAGAAAGGCTCCATGCAGCACATCCTGGTCCTCTCCAGGAATTATGGGAACCATGGCTCTATGCTTTAAACGTAATTCATATATGTTTTTGGAATTCCAAACCTTTCCCACACTAAGGATGGGGGGGGGGGGAAACCAGTTCAGGATATAGTCAGATCCTGCAAAAATGTATTTAAACTCAGCATCTTCCTGTCCTTTGTTCTTCCCACTTCTCCTCCTCCTCTTCAACTTTAGACATTACCTTTTCCTTCTTCTTGTCCTTCTCTTTGACTCTAGACTGGCCCTTTTCTTTTAGCTTACAATTAGGCAGATTGTTTACAGCAAATGAGTGCTGAGTTTTTAAGGCTTTATCAAAAAAGAAAAAAAACATATAAAATTAGTCAACATTTTAAAAATGATTTTGTTGTTGTGGGAAAATGGCTTTTATTTTGAAATTGAAACGTGCATAATAAGTTTCCCTCCCCTTCCCTCACTTTTTGCAGTGAAAAGGGGAAAAGGAAGAACAAAGGTAAAAGGAGAGAAAAAGGAGGGAACAAAACCCAACCCATTTTCAAATAAACATTTTTTCCCTTTTAAAATCTGTGGAATGAATATTATTTCATAATTTTCTACAGAACATTTCTTCATTTTCCAACCAGCTCTACACCTCTGGGCATTAAATGCCAATATATTAATTTAGGCACATGAAAGGCTGAGGAGGGCCCAGATTGTCAAGTGTATGTGAGCCCCTAACTCCTATGCTTTTGAGGATCTGAGCAGATTTAAGCAGGTTTTGAACTTGTGCCCTTCAGGGAGTCTAGTTAGCGGAAGCTAGGTGTTTAGCACACTAGGCTATGTTACCATTACACTGTACAAAGATACAGCAAGTTATCATCTGTATCTGAATTGACTCCTCTGCATTTTAAATGGAGAAACCCAAAACTCTACTTAGAGCACCTAACAATATATCTAATTGCACGTTTGTTTTCCAGATCCCTGAAATAATGTTCTTTTCTGCAAACTAGCTCTGCAACAGACAATAAAACAATTCCTGGGTAAACTTAAATCTAGGATCGTGGATATGCACATGATTAAAATGCTGTCCCTACAGTAATTCTGTGTTTTGGAAATGTGTCCCTCTGAAATTCCAGTCTTATAGACCTTCTTTATGAATAATGTTCAGCAGGATTTTTGCCTGAGTAAATGTGGCTAGATTGAACCCAAAGTTTCATTTAAGTAAAACTGATTCTCACTTTTGTACAGACTAAGGGTATGTCTACACTATGAAATTAGGTTGATTTAATATACGTTGATTTTTTAGAAATCTATTTGATACAGTCGATTGTGTGTGTCCCCACTTAAGACCATTAAGTTGGCGGAGTGCGTCCACAGTACCGAGGTTAGCATCGACTTTCAGAGCGTTGCGCTGTGGGTAGCTATCCCACAGTTCCCGCCCTCTCCGCCCCCCATTGGAATTCTGGGTTGAGCTCCCAGTGCCTGATGGGGCAAAAACATTGTCGCGGGTAGTTCTGGAAACATGTCGTCAGGCTCCCTCCCCCCGTTTCCCCGTGAAAGCAATGGCAAAAAATCATTTCTCACCTTTTTTCCTGGGTTACCCCGTGCAGATGACATACCACGGCAAGCATGGAGCCCGCTCAGCTCACTGTCATCGTACGTCTCCTGGGTGCTGCTGGCAGACGCGGTACTGCAGTGCTACACAGCAGCAGCTCCTTGCCTTTGCAAGTTAGCAAAGATGGTTAGCAGCCGTATTGTACCGTCTGCTGCTGTCTCCTGGTTCCTCCTGGCCAGCCTCAGTGAGGTCGGTCGAGGGCTCCTGGGCAGATATGGGTGCTCCTGGCCGGCCTCAGTGAGGTCGGTCGGGGGCTCCTGGGCAGACATGGGTGCTCCTGGCTGGCCTCAGTGAGGTTGGTCGGGGGCGCCTGGACATAAATGGTAGTGATTCCAGGTCATTCCCTTCTTTAAATTTCGTCTAATGGAGATTCAGTCCTGCCTGGAATATCAGGCAAGCCTACCAAAGAACCAGAGAGGTAAACGGCAGCTCGGGTCAGAGCCCCAGACCTCCTGCTTCTATGATGCGCAGCATGACATTCTAGGGGGTGCCCCTACAACTACCCCACCCCTGTGATTCCCTCCTCCTCCACCCCTCCCAGGCTACCGTGGCAGCTATCCCCCTATTTGTGTGATGAATTAATAAAGAATGCATGAATTTGAGACAATGGCTTTATTGCCTCTGCAAGCGGTGATCGAAGGGGGGAGAGGAGGGCAGTTGGTTTGCAGGGAAGTAGAGTGAACCAAGGGGGCGGGTTTTCATCAAGGAGAAACAAACAGAACTTTCACACTGTAGCCTGGCCAGTCATGAAACTGGTTTTCAAAGCTTCTCTGATGTGCAGTGCACCCTGCTGCGCTCTTCTAACCACCCTGGTGTCTGGCTGTGCTTAATCATTTCGTCTTTTAGAATGGAGTTCTGATAGCACAGATTCGTCTCCCCATACAGCGATCAGATACAGTACCTCCCATTCGGTCCATGCTGGAGCTCTTTTGCGATTCTGGGACTCCATGGTCACCTGTGCTGATGAGCTCTGGATGGTCAGCTGTGCTGATCAGCTTGCCACGGTGGTCAAACAGGAAACGAAATTCAAAAGTTCGCGGGGCTTTTCCTGTCTACCTGGCCAGTGCATCTGAGTTGAGAGTGCTGTCCAGAGCGGTCACAATGGAGCACTCTGGGATAGCTCCTGGAGGCCAATACCGTCGAATTGCGTCAACACTACCCCAAATTCGACCCAGCAGGGTTGATTTCAGCGCTAATCCCCTCGTCGGAGAGGAGTACAGAAATTGATTTCAAGAGCCCTTTAAGTCGACAAAAATGGCTTAGTCGTGTGGACGGGTGCAGGGTTAAATAGATCTAACGCTGCTAAATTCAACGTAAACTCGTAGTGTAGACCAGGGCTAATAGTGAAAATTCTGAAGATTTTTCATTTTTCTGTTGATCTGTTACTCGCATTCTTTTTATTAAGATGATATAAAGCTGTTGACACATTTTTTTCCAATTGATCTCAGAATTGTTTGATGGCAACAGAGCACTGCATTCAAAATCAATGCCATAACTTCTCAAGGAAGTTGCAAGCTGCTTCAATAAATGAGCAAAGGCAGAATTTTGCTTTCCAGACACAGCATTTGATGAAAACCATAAAAATAACCTGACAAATTACAGAGATAATCTCATTTAGTGTGGCTTTAAAAAATGTTAACAGTTGAAAGCAGATTCTTTGCTGCCACTAACACCAATTTGTGGATAAAAAGCCAACAGGATTTTTAAAGATCTGTTTTTAATTGATCTAACATTTTGGTGTTGGTTTGCAGATTTGCCAGTGTGCATAACCTGTGTCTGTCTTATGGGCTAAGTTTGTCTCGTTTGTTTAGCTTCATTATGTAGCATAGGTTAGTTTTCTTTGCTCATAAGTAATTGCATGTAGATGCACCAACAATTAGTGTCCATGCGAGGGCACTGTAGCACTGTCTATCTGACCTCTACTCATCTTCTGCATGACCTTTCTTAGCATTCTTGATCTGAACTCTAATAAGAGTTTACATTTCCATGTCCCTGCTAGATCTGGGGCTCTAGAAGGTGAGTCCAGTACTATATATTTTTTTCTTTCTCAAATATTACATTGTCTATTTATACTGTTTGTTTTTGTAGCCCATGATGTAATATTACAAAATTTCAGCCATGTGCATCACACGTGCGAGGCCAACTGCAGCTGGTTTATGTGGCGCGGCTGATGTAATGTCAAAAAATTTCATATTATATTTAAAATGACACCTGTAAAAATAATCCTCAATTTGTAATTTAAATCCTGTAATACTCAATTATGTGAACTGACAGGAAGTGTCCCAGTGGTTTTGGAAAATAACATTCTTTTATCCATCGACCCTTTGATGCATTTTTAAACAGTCATAATGGAAGTTCACATCATGACCCTCTGCTTGGAGAGAACAAAGCCAGGGAGGAATAAAAGTTCCTCCTACAACAAGGTAATGCCATCTCTACACATGTATTTTTGCTTTCCCAGAGTAACGTCAGCTCTGCACTCCTGATCATTCTTCAAGCCAAGGAGAGCTGAACTCTGTAGATCTAGCCTTGGTTTTAATTGTGTGCTGTGCATATGGTAGCACATGCACATCATCTGTAAATCTATATCCTGCTTTACTGCAAGGGAGAGACTTCCAGGGTTTTTCTATCATCCACATCAGCAGCAATCAGATTCTATTAATGTGGGAGTGACGATTGTGACTTGGCCATTGAAAAAGCTCAGAAGTCTTCCAGATGCAGAAATCAGCTTTGGAAATCTGTGGAACTATTCCTTAAGTATGTCTCTTTTTTTGTGGGGGTAAGAGGAAGCAAGACATAGGATGTCTGTAGGTCATGAATGTGATAGCCCTGGGATTTCTCCCATTGTAAATTACACTCCATTCCTGAATTCCATGGCATTTCCCTGCATCTAAGAGGTTTAAAAAGTTCTGTCATTCCCGCTGACTTACTTAAAAAACAAACAAACTTGTACCTGTTATCAGTGTCTCACTTTGACCCAAATCTGAGATCTCTCATATTTGCATACTCAATATACAGTTCCTGAACGTTTCATTTGACTTCTAGAGAGTTCTGTTTTGTGCCATTTAAATAAACTGTGTTCTTTCCATGCAACCCATGTAACCTGAGACCACGCAATAAATGCTAATAAGTTTCCTGAAGAGTAGTGCTCTTTAGACAGCTTATTTTTCATCCCTCCTTTCATGTGTACCCTTATGGATGACTCAGTCGGTAACACAAGTGTTCTTAAAGAAGATAAAATGTAAAGAAAAGTGAAAGATGCTGGGCAGATAAGGAAGGTCACAGGAAATGCTTCCGAAATAATATTTTTTCTCCAAGTTGCACCCTTTAAGCTCGTTACCAGTCTGCTGCTGTTTGTAGGCAAAAGAAGAAAAATAACATATTAAATGATTAGCAAAACCAAACAAATCGTCAGATCAACTGAAAAGCATTCACCCAAGCTGTGTCTTTACTACAACTATCTTATGTCAATTGTTAGGGGGAAGTTTGGTTTGTATTGATACAAATATTTGTCTATGCCTTGTAGGGGAAATTTGGCCAGCCAGCAGCATACCAGCTGTCAATGAAGACATCATTATGTTGGGAATGGGGGCTTGGCATCATTTGTGGAAAGGGCCTTGAGCAGACAGGGCTGTATTTGCACCAGTGGCACTGGCAGATATGGACAGGTTTTGTAGGATGAGCCAAGAGATCATGACGTGTGAGATCATGTGGATCTAGTGGAATGAAGAAAGGGTTCACAGAAATTGTGTCCTCTTTTCCAATTCAAGGTAGAAGAACCAGCTATGGAAGTCGTGTAGGGTTGTCTCTACCCCTTTCGTGAGATACACGACCAGACCCTACGTAGGTCTTATGTACAGGGTCTGTTTTCTTCTATGTTGCTCTGGCAGAAATATACATTTTCGTGCTGCTCCCTATATTCTCATCTTCTTGTGCCTTGTGTGGGGTGCAGAGGCCAAAATGGTAGCCCTCTATCTTGTGGGCTATAGCTGTAGAGATAAAAGGCTGCTCTCCATATTGAAAGGTGGGGCCCTGAGCTGCAAGGGTGGAGAGTGAGCTGCAGGCTGCAGTGGAAATCAGATTCAGGTTTCTGTCATGTGGTCTTTACAGAAAAATAACATAGTTGCCTAATTATGATTATTGTGTTTATTGTGGTAGCGATTAGGTGCAAACAAAATGGAAATCGCATTGTGATAGACACTGTACAGACATTGAGCAGTAGACAGTCCCTTCCCTAAAAAACTTCCAGCTCTTGTTGCTTTAATCAATGTGAAGAACAACATTGCTGGGCCTTTTATACCCCCCTTCCCACCCTCCCCCCCGCCCCCGCTTCATAAAAGAGGAAAAAATTCTTTCTGCAGACTGCTTGCCTTGCACATAAGACAACAGGAAAGGGAGTGTTTAGTTTTTAAAGGTTTGTTTTGATCTTACACTTCACAATCCCGAGACAATATTGCCACACGTCATATGCTAGTTACAAACATGCCAAGAAAATGATGGGCTACAAAGACCTGTATTTTTGTATTGTTTCTGTGGTCCAAATGCATATGTGGATATAAAGAAAGAGGAAGAGATCTTAGAGTCACTGTGGATAGTTCTTTGAAAACATCTGCTCAATATGCTGTGGCAGTCAAAAAAGCTAACACTATATTAGGAACCATTAGTACAGGGATAGACAAGACAGGAAATATCATAATGCCACCATATAAATTCATGCCATGCCCACACCTTGAATACTGCATGCAGTTCTGATCGCCTCATATCAAAAAAGATTTATTAGTATTGGAAGAAGTACAGAGAAGGGCAACAAAATTGATCAGTTGGAACAGTTTCCCTATGAGGAGAAATTTAAAAGACCGGGAGTATTCAGCTTAGAAAAGAGATGACTAAGGGGTGATCTGATAGAGGACTATAAAATCATCAGTGGTGTGAAGAAAGTGAATAAGGAAGTGTTATTTACTCCTTCACATAACACAAGAGCTTGCCCAGTGAAAGGAATAGGCTGCAGGTTTAAAACAAGCATAAGGAAGTACTATTTCGTCAGCGTGTGGAACTCATTGCCATGCGATGTTGTGAAGGCCAAAAGTATAATTGGGTTAACAAAGAATTGGATAAGCTCCTGCAGGATAGGTCCATCAATGGCTATTAGCCAAGATGGTCAGGGATACAACCACATGGTCTGGGTGTCCCTAAGCCTTTGGCTGCTAGAAGCTGGGCCTGGATGACAGGGGATGGATCACTTGATAATTGCCCTGTTCTGTTCATTCCCTCTGAAGCAGCTGGCACCAGCCACTGTCAGAAGAGCTAGATGGATGGATGGATATTGAGCTAGATGGACCATTGGTCTGACTCAGTGTGGCCATTTTTATGTTCTTATTAAAAATCACATAAACTCCATTGTCTCCTTCCTCTCCCCCTTTGTCTGTTGCTTGTCTTCTTAGATTGTAATCTCTTTGGGGCAGGGACCACATCTATCACTAGAGCCCTGGTCTTGCAGTCGTTTGTGTGCATAAGCACTACTGTGTCCAGGTGGAGCCAGCTTATGCCAGTGATACCAAGTTAAATGCAGGGACTGCAACTGATGGCCTTCCATGGGCCATGCAAGATTGGGAACGTTCCTTGCACATATCATCCCACTTCTCACTCACCTAATGGCATGTCCCAATATAACCCAGGATGTGTTTCCAGCTCTGTTTGATGGCAATGTTTGTTTCTTAGCATTGGGAGCAGAGCAGGTGGGTCCTCAGGAGGTTGAATTGAACCGTGCCTTGCATTTGGCTATGAAATCAGCATTATGTTTTGAACAAGGAAAGATAGCTGTGCACCTGCATGGTGTCCATGGCTAGCTGGTCAACTACTCACAGATGCAAGTTGTAGTTGTAGCGTCAACTACTGATGTTGAAATCACATTTTCTCAAGATTTCCAGGAGAAAAAAATTGTCCGTCCAGAGTATAGAATTATTCTTGCACCATAAAGTCATATTGAATCTACAGGGGTTCTTTATGTTCCTCCTTTAACACAAGTTTATGTTTTTCAGACCTTAGAGCTGCAGGTCATTCTTTACATTTACTATTGAGAGCAGATGTGCCCACTCCCTATCGTATTCTACTAAAAATGGCTGGGTCACAAGAGGTCAAATGCCGAATGCCTTTCAATCTCCATTATTATTTCCTCCACTCAATTGCCACAGCAGGAAGACCATAGTCATTAATGTAGACCTTCAAAATGCTCAAATATATTACTGCTCAAAACCATTCTTTATCCTTGCTCTCCAGACTGCCTGTTCCCACATCCTGTAATCCTCGCCACTACACATATTTGTGCCCTCGGTAGTCAGGTTCAGGGACATCTTACTACTATTATTATTGTTTGTGTTATTGTAGCTTCTAAGGGACCTGGTCAGGGACCAGAACCTCATTGTACTAGGCATTGCAAAAACAGAACAAACATAAGGTCTGTGCCCCAAAGAGCTTACAATCTAAGTATAAGACAAGAGACAAAAGATGAATCAGATAGATGGGGGAGCATAAAGAAACAATGAGGCAATATTGGCCAGCAGGATAGGCTGTGGTCTCAACACTCTGCAGCCTAATCATTGACAAGTTTTCTGTAGGCTTCATGGCCTGTGCGGTTCTGTGGCAGCCCCAATGGAAAACCAGAGGAGTTTGATTTCAAGGCTAGAAAAAGCTCTCTGATTTCCTTGCGTAGCCTTGGAAGTAGGATTGTTAAGGAACATGTGATTAATGCACTCCGTCCTACTGGAAGTAAACACTGACCGCTAATTCATATTCCCATCCATCATCTCTGTTGATGCAATAACTCATGGGTGCAGCTTTCATTTTTGCACGCAACATTTGCAAAAACAATTCGTATATGACTTCCAAAAAACCATGAGCTGTTTAAAAAAAAAAGATTGTTCTGTAACTGCATGTAATGCTTTAGAGGATTATTGATTTTTTTTTTCATGCTCAACAGGTGGAAATTCGATATCTGTCTCAATTTAGATCAACTATTCAACACACGTTATTTCAGAGGGAGAGGAGGAGAGAATATTGTTTTTGCTGCAGATACCTAATGAGCAGTCAGGCACCATATTCCAAAGACAAGGGATAGGAAGTGTAGCTGAGAGAATTTAATTAATAGATTATATTCATCACCAATGAAGGGAATATTTTGCCCTTCAGTCATGCTTTAGGTCTCTGGGAGTGTAGCAAACTCAGACCATTTCTTTTTATTTCAGTGTATTCACCCGAGTTTCCAAATAAAACAGAAACTAGGCACAGTAAACATCCTGAAAACATTTCCAGCCTGGAAAGATGATATGGTTACCAGCAATATCCTGAACAGGAGACTTCTAGTATGCAAGGACACTAATAGTCTTGCAGACAGGTTGCCAGCTGGGTGCAGTGTCTTGGGCATGAGGTCAGCCTTGTATACTTCACTCCAGATCAGTGTTTTTGGGGGGCTGGTGGAAAGCACCTCTATAGAGAAAAGATGTCAAGTCCAAAGCTATCAAAATCAGCACTTGCCACTTCATCCCTTCCTCTAAGTGTTACACTCACATAGTGCACTACTTTTACAGTGGTATGAGCCCTGGTGGGAAAAGAGGTGAGTTTACATAGTGTTGACAGGATGGTTAAAATTACACTCCGAAAATACAATAGCATAGGAAGAGTTCTTCAGGTTTAAAGATATAAAGTTTATTCAGGTAGGAAGCATAATCAAGTGATTAGAGAAAATATAGTTTCAGAGATCCCTAGTTTCCAAGGTCAGAAGGGATACTGTGATCATCTAGCCTACGGCCTGTGTTATACAGGTCAGAGCTTGCCCAAAATCATTCTTGGAGCATACCTCTTTGAAAAACATAAAATCTTGATTTTAAAAATTGTCGATGATGGAGACTCCATCGTGACTCTGTAAATTGCTCCAAAGGTTAGTTACTCTCACCATTAAGAAATTACACCTTGTTTTCATTGTGAATTTGTCTAGCTTCAGCTTCCTGCCATTGGATCCTGTTATACCTTCCCCCTAGACTGAAGAGCCCATTATTAAATATTTGTTCCCCAGGTAGGTACTTATAGACTAATAAAGTCACTCTTGAACCGTCTCTTTGTTAAACTAAATAGTTAGATTAAAGGATCTCAATCACTATAAGGCATGTTTTCTAATCCTTTAATCGTTCTTGTGGGCTCTTTTCTGAACCCTCTCTAATTTATCAACATCCTCCCTCTGAGCCGAAGGACCAGGTCCTCAGCTGGTGTAAATTACCATTGCTCCATTACACCAGCTGAAGATCTGGCATATATGCTTTATCTATGTGCACAACTTAATCTGGGCCAAATTCTGTCTTTATATGCACAGACCTTCCACTGCAGCCAATAACGGGAGTCACGTGAATGGATCTGTGGCACTATGTAGCCCGTGTTCTGTCAGGGCCTACACAAAGAGGGTATCCTGTTGCTACAGGTAGAGTTCCAAACTCCAGTCAGTGTCAGCTCCTGCTCAGGCATGTGTTCTTTTTAAAAACGTATATGTGACTTTCCAGGGTAAGCGAATAGGAAAACATTTCAACAGGAGGTTCATTTCTTTGATATATAGAGGACTATCTAGGGAGAAATCTGAGATATACATTATACACACACAAATCTGGGATGTCATTTCAGTTACAGCAACACAGAAGAATTTTAAACTACAGTTCAATGACGGAATCTTGAATTACAATGATAAATGCTAGAGTACGATTGCTAAAATTTTGCAGATGATACAAAACTACTCAAGATAGTTAAGTCGAAAGCAGACTGCAAAGAGATACAAAGGGACCTCCAAACTGGGTGACTGGGCAACAAATTGGCAGATGAAATTCAATGCTGATAAATGCAAAGTAATGCACATTGGAAAACATAATCCCAACTATATATAAAATAATGGGGAATAATTAGCTGTTCTCTCTCAAGAGAGATCTTGGAGTCATTATGGATAGTTCTTAGAAAACATCCGCTCAATGTGCAGCAACAGTCAAAAAAGCTAACAGAATGCTGGGAATCATTAAGAAAGGGATAGACAATAAAACAGAAAATATCATATTGCCTCTACATAAATTCACAATATGCCCACATCTTGAATACTGCGTTTAGATATGGTTGCCCCATCTCACAAAAGATCTATTGGAACTGGAAAAGGTTCAGGAAAGGGCAACAAAAATGATTAGGGGGTATGGAACGGCTTCTGTATGAGCAGAGATTAATAAGGTTGGGACTTGTAAAAGAGATGATTAAGGGGGGCTATTCTCAGAACACAAAAACTAGGGATTCACCAAATGAAATTAATAGACAGCAGGTTTAAAACAAACAAAAGGAAGTATTTCTTCACATAATGCATGGTCAGCCCGTGGAACTCTTTGCCAGAGAGGTTGTGAATGCCAAGAGTATAACAGAGTTCAAAAAGAACTAGATAAATTCATGGAGGATAGGTCCATCAATGGCTATTAGCCAGGATGGGCAGGGATGATGTCCCTAGCATCTGTTTGTCAGAAGCTGGGAAAGGGCAACAGGGGTTGATGATTACCTGTTCTGTTCATTCCCTCTGGGGCACCTGGCATTGGCCACCATTGGAAGACAGGATACTGAGCTAGATGGACTTTTGGTCTGATCCAATATGACTGTGCTTATGTTCTTATGATCTGTATTCTATGGGATAGTCATAAAATAATTGTCCCTTCCTTTGGTGAGTACTATACATTGAGACACATAGGGACAGGGGTGGCTCTAGGCATTTTGCCGCCCCAAGCACGCCTGCGGGAGGTCTGCCGAAGCCACGGGACCAGCAGACCCTCCGCAGACAAGCCGCCGAAGGCAGCCTGCCTGCCGCCCTCACGGCACTGGCAAAGCGCCCCCCGCGGCTTGCCGCCCCAAGCACGCGCTTGGCGTGCTGGGACCTGGAGCGCCCCTGCATAGGGATATACGTTTATGGTAATGTGGAGGGTTTCAGTTTGCTGTTAAGTCCAAAAAAATGGAAAAATTATTTTTGTTTAGATTTTGTGCATTTTAAAATGTTTTTTTAAAAATAGTCAGTTTGAACTAAAATATCAAAACATTTCTTTTAGAAAATATCCATATGAACCATTTTAAGTTTTTAGATCCCTCCCCCCCAATAAATGAATAATTCAATGAAACCAACATGAATTCAAAAAATGTTTTGGTGTCACTGAATCTGCATTTTTGCCACAAATAGTTTTGGTTGAACATTTTTGCCCATTTCTAAGCACAATGGCCATAGTAGCACTTATGGACCAGAAAAAGTCCACAGCACTGGCACCACTGCAAAGAGAGCATGGCCTTAGTTCCTCTCACTCATGGAACAATCAAGTGCAAAGGAGAGCAAATTCTTTATTTGTATCTTGTAGAGCACATTGTGCTTATTAACTAATAACACTGCTGTAAAGAACAATAGACCTAATTGGAAAAAAAATGTCAGTAGAAAATTTTGAAAAAAGAATTGTTGTTGAAATTTTCCATGACAAATTTTGGCTTTTCAGCACAAAATCAAAAACTGAACATTCTGGTTGGAAATGCCACCACAGTGCATCATGGGAGTTGTCATTCTGGTGTCTCATGCCTCCATTTTCCTCTGTGGGATTGTCTCCCTGGCTGGACTACATTTCTCTTAATGCACTAGTCTCCCCTCTTGCAGAGTAGCCATAGTGTATCATGGGACTCCCATGACCAAGGTACATTCATGGGAGATGTAGTCTGGCTGGGCAGCCCAACTCATAGAAGAGATTAGAGGTATGAGGCAGCCAAACACCAACTCACACGAGGCACTGCCACAGTATTTCTGAATTTAAATGTTCTGTTTTTGACTCAAAGTTTTCTACCAAAAGGAGACACGTCTTGCAAAAAACTTTATTTGATAAAAATTCCAATTTTCTGTTGGAAAAACTGTTTTTGATGGAAAATTTTTGGCCAGCCCTACTGAACAGTTTTCAATTGTGTGAGAGAAATAATTCTATAGAAGACTGATTTGATAGACTCCCAGGGCAGCATCATGAACTCCAGATTGCCCAAAAATCTCTGGAGTTGTGGCTTAAATTACATATGCAACATCTTCACGGATCTGTTACAAGATGATGATAGGGCAATAAAATATTGGTCTTCTGTGCCATTGATGCCAGTGAGAGTTCTGCTTGAGGCAGAACAGGGAGAGGCTGTCAATGGACGTTCCATAGATGAATAAGGCAATTTCAGTTAAGATATAGTATTATGCCTAGGTTACTGAATCTTTTGTGTCGCCTGCTATCTTAATTAATCAGCCTTCTTTTATACTTACAATGTCATATGTGTGCACACTGATGTATAGGTCCCATTTTCCACTCTCTAAAGGAAAGGGACTGTTCACTCGCATAGGTTAATGCTACTGCAGGTCTCAGTAAGGTGAAAGGTCCTTGCTCCCCGAGAGGATTGACACATTATGACGGCTTCATTTGAGTAAAAGAGGATGTTGATCATTAGTTATGACCCAAATTTCTTTTTTTCTGGCAATCATTCAAAGTGTTCCCAGATGCCCATGGGGCTGTTTGTTACCTGCAAATAAAACATACCTTTATAACAAGGACATTAATGTTAATGAGTAATATCAAAATGCACCATGTGCCTTTCCCAGACCTTTTTCCATTTTGATGGATTGAATGATGGAAGGGAAACATATGCTTTCCAGATTGAACCCAAAGAGCTCACTAATTCAGAGTCCATGCTCCTTCAAGCTGCAGCCAAACAGAGAATAAATTGCATAGTATTTGTCATCCACTTGGGATTAATTATTGAGGTTTAGAGGTAAGTAGCTACACCAGTGAAGGTTACCAATTTTGTTCTTGAATACACGGTTAAGAGCATTGAGGGAACTAAGACGAGGGAATGGGCCAAACACAAATAACTTGGATATTTTTGTCCAGTGAAAACTGGGCAACAATATGTGAGGTCAAATGTTCAGTTCAGAAAATAATATGCATGTATGCTCTTTTGTTGATGCTTAGTACAATTGTATTAAGAATGGGTACGCCCAGCAGGTTAACATTAAAGAGCACTGACAGATCAACAGGAAAAGTCTTTGGTTTTTTAATAGTTAGTGCTATAGTTGACCTGTAGCTGGTACTGACTTGGAAAAAATGAGTATTGTTCCCTGAAGGACTCCTGTCAACCTTGAGCTCTAGACCTATAAGAAAGGAATCTTCCATCTGTCATACAGGACAGAGTTAGGATGCTGGTCCCCGGAGCCCTTTGATTATGTGATGATGTTTTAAGGAAATTAGCTGTTGGTTGCAATAGGGAAAGAACTTGCTTTGAGTTTGAAAATCAGTCAGGTTTTTGTTTCATGAAACACGCATCTGAGTGGGAAACTGAAAAAGATAAGGTCAAGGGGGGGAGGGTTGCATCAGGAGTGACGGTGTGGGCATGATGGCTTAAAATATAGTCAGATTTAGCTACATATTTTTTAGTTTAAATTGGGCATTTGAATAATTAGTTAACTTATGTGCTCATAAGGTACAAGCATTTCCACTAGTAGAAAAGAGGGCTTTTAATATTGGCTAATATTATGTCACAAAACAAAATAACCCCAGAAAAAAATGCTTCGATTCTATGATCCTTGATCCATATTGGTGTGCTAGGTAGGGTCAACTGGAGTGCTGTGATGTCACATAGGAGTCAATACAGGGTCTCTAATCTGATTGGGTTTTAGGATCTAATCCTGCAACCCTTACTCATAGTAGTAGTATTTACACAGATAGTCCATTGAAGTCAGTAAGGTTATTTGTTTAGGATTCCCAGGTGGAGCCACTAGCTGGAGCCATCATGTGGATCCTATGGGCACTTGTGACTTTTGTGTGGAGTCTGAAGAGGAGCAAAGTTTTTTTCTGTTTAATGTGTAGTAGTAGTGATGCAGTATGGCGTTTTATATTCTAATTTAGCGTGAGGATATTTGATACTGATAATTTACTCATTGAGTTGAAGTTACTATTAATTGATTATTCAATTAACTTTTCTGTGGTCCCTTTAATGCATTTGTCCTGTCTGATTGATTATACTTTTGTATTGAAAAGAGAGCAGAATACAAATCACACGTCTCCTGTGCCACCCTTGACTTGTAAATCAATGGCATTGTGGAGAGCTGCAATCATTGTCCGAGTCTCGTTTTTTTTTTCCAGGTGTCAGATCTGATTGGTGCTGTTTCAGCCTTTCCCTCATCATTTAAGGTCAAACATCTCCATGGAGATAACAACTTAAATTGAACTCCCTTAAGGCTTATTTTATGGATACAAATTCAGCAGCATTTGCTTGAAGGGGCATCTTCAGGAAATGTACAATAAGCACACACTCGTGCTGCCCTGCAAAGTAAACTTCCCAGGCTGTAATCAGAACTTAAATTTCAACCATTATCTTTTTTTTTTTTCGGTCAAATTGCAGGTGAACTGAGTTCGCTGTCTCCACAGAAAGAGAGGAACATATAATAGAGCTATTGAAGCCTGTTAACTCTATCTTTTCTCTACATTTTAAAGCTTAAAAAAAATCAAAGCTTAAAAAATATCAATGGCTGTAAAGAAAATAGCAGACCAGATTGGCAATTGGCATCATTTTATTCTCCAGATCCTTAGCTGCACATCAGTGGAGTTATGCTAATCTACACCAGCTGGCCCAGTAATAATATATTTACTGGGACTGACTCCTAGAAAATTCATTGAACACGAATAAAAATAAAAAAGTTGGTTTTTAGTCTCAAAAAGGCAATTTCTTTTCAATTAATTTCTTCCTCTATAGCTGGGTTTTGGAAGTCATGAAACTTGTAGAGTAATAATAAATATTTTTTTCTTAGCCCAATAAAAGGATCACATGTGCTAATATGTTTGTACTTTCTCTACAGTACTTCACTGGTACTAGAGATGTGATGAATAAGCCACTGAGATTTGCTTAGAATCTCCAGGTACAAGAGACTCATGCCAGCTTGTCTGATGCATTCACATTTGCCTATCCTGCTTCTTACTGTATTTACCCACAAAGCTTTGAGTCACTACAGGTGCAGATGTGCTCACCATTAGTAGCAGAATATGAGCATGGACAGTATGTTGCATAGACTGTATCAACAATCTTTGATACCATTGGCCAATAAGTGGTTGACTCAGTTGAGGAAATGGACAGGAGCAGAGAAGGGATTTGCTTCTTCCTCTTTGAGAAGACCCAGAGGGCTGCATTCAGTAATTTCCCTTCTACCCCAGAGGCTCCTACATTATGCTATTACAATTAGAGCTGTGTGAATAATGGTTTTTTTTCTGGTGATTGTGAAAAATTAAAAAAGATAGTTTCAGAGCAAACTAAAAATGAAATTTTTGGTGAATTGAAAAGTTAAAAAAGCATGTTGCAGTAGGTGGAACAAAATGTTTGCTGTTTTGACACTTTGAAACCAAAACATTTAGACTTCAATAATTGAATTTTTATTTTTATTTTTTTGATTTAAAAAAAATATAATTAAGGATAATTCAAAAGAAAAAGTAATTTTGAACAGAAAAACTAAAATGTTTCATTTGGAAAATGTCAAAATAAAATTTTATGATTATTTTCAGGAATTTCGTTAGGGTTTTTTTAAGCATAACTGACAGAAATTCACAATACTTTGGTGTTGACGAATCTGCATTTTTTGCCAAAAAAGTTTCAGCTGAAATATTTCACCAAGCTGAAATTACAAACCGTGGTCAGTAAAATGTTTCCCTGCAAAGGTGTTATAACATCACAGGTCTCTTCAAAGGAATCTGAAGCATTGCCACTATTGAAGAGGGCTGCCATCCTTTCTCTTGACTTGCTATAATAAAATAATAATTAGAAGCATATTTGCAAGAAAACATCCAACAATTATTGGGAATTTCTGAGAAGAAAGCTCAATGGTGTTGGAGCCAAATTTACCCAGTCATAAGAATATGATATATCCTAAAATCAAAATGCATCGTGGCAAAAAGAAACTTGTGATGCAACATTATCCAAGTTAAAGCTGTTGTCTATCCTGTTTCCAGTGGGTAGTTCTAGATTTTCACAACCTGCCCTCTGGGCATGGGCGCTGACACCATGGGTACTCTTGGGCTCAACCACCCACCAAAAAAAAAGAAAAAAGGGGGGGGGGTGCTCAGCACCCACGGGGCTGGATTAATCTTTTGTGGGCCTCCATGCTCAGACCATGGTTCCGCTCCCTGCTGCGCCCACACTCCACCCCTGCTCTGCAACGAAGCCCCACCCCTGCTCAGCCTCTTTCCCTGAGGCCCCACCCACTTCTCCCATGAAAGGGGAGGAGAAGGGGGCAGAGAGGAGTACTGTCTGACAGAAACAAAAGTCAGCACCTCTGCCTCTGGGTTCCAGGATGCAAAAATGGCACCTTTTCAGTCTTTACTGTCACCAAGTTCTATGGCAGGAGTGAGGTGTCCCCAAACAGCAGATATGTTCAGCCACTCATTCCCACAGAGCACATTTTTCTTTTATGAGGTGGAATCTGCAACGTACTGACTGGCCACAATGCCATGACTCTCTGCTAACAGAACTTAACCCTGCTCAAGTATGGGTGATCATACTACCCTTTCTTGGCTGGTCTGCAAAGGACATTTCTTTTGTTTCAAATGTTAGGGACTACAGATGCATGAATTATTCACAATGACTAATTTATTTCATGAATTTTGCCTCTTTCACTGCCCATCTTCAGGTCATGATTTCTCTCAAATGTCTGTGTGTAATTTGAGCTGTGGTGGTTAGCTTTGATTGAGCACATAAATACATCTCACGTTTCTATTCCCTGTCTGGATAAGTAATTTCATAAGGACTTTATTTAATTTCAGTACAATCCTACTGGAGTCACCCTTGTAAAATTCCACTGGACTCTTCCAGAACAGAAGAGGTTCTGATAAAGTTTGATAATCACCTTAGTTTATGGGTGCCAAAGGTGAGCTGAAGTGACACTGCTGGAAGTTGGGAGAGATTTCACAGCTGTCACAGTTTACATCAGCATCAGTGAGATCAGAACATGACCCAGATGTTGAGACTCACTTACCACTAAGAAGAAGGGTGAAGCAAAGGAGGTTCTCAGTCTTATTACATTTGTAAGCAGGTCTGAATGAATTCTTCCCTGACAGCTAGCTGGGAGGTGGAGAGGCTTTAGGTGTGTTCATGTAAATACAGTTCGCTCCTGCTCTGCTTAGATATCCAGCAGATAGAGCGGTGTCAAAGTAATCAGCTTTAGCTGGTTTTGAGTTACAAATCACTTTAGTACTGAATGCAGAGTGAAATGCTGTTACCAATGTTGTTGTTATTGTATGGATAAAGGGGAGCAGAACTGTGCTTAACCTGTCCCAGATGAGGGGGTCATCCTCAGGTGAAAGGACCTCATTAAGCCAGGGGCTTGAATGCCAGAGCCCCATGAAAGTAAGAGGAGTGGAGACAAGTGTCCCAGCCAGGAGGTTGTGGCCCCTCCCCAAAGGTTCCCACCGGACTGGTTTAACTCGTTCCTCCCTACTGTTCAAAGAGAGAGCTAAATGGGCTTCATTAGGAGCCTCTTCGTTATTTTTAATGTCGATCAGAGCTAATTCAGTTGTGGGGGTACTATGTTTCTGCCCAAAGCTGAAGATCACTGAGAGCTGAAATCACTTGAGATGGGGCAGTGTTTCTGTGCAGCCTGCAAAGAGCTGAACATTACTAAGAGACTGATGTGCAGAGATCACAGCAGAGAGGCAGGGGGCAGCAGAAGATGACTGACAGTCAGCTGGCAAACAAGTGGCTGGTAAGGTGGTGAGCAGAATGAGTGGCTAGCGGGGCGGCCGGAGGAGCAGCGAGCGGCCGGCGGGGCAGCTGGCAGAGAGGTGCAGCAAGCGGCTGGTGGAGAGGTGCAGTGAGAGGCCGACGGGGCAGCTGGCAGAGAGGCGCAGCAAGTGAGTGCCCAAGCAGTGGAGCGAGTAAGGTGCCTCCTTACCTCCATCAAGGGTGGGAGGTGAACTCTGCAGATTCACCTCTGAACTCAGGGTCTGCACTGACCAAGGACAACAACTGTGAGTGGGGTGCTGAGAAGGGATGGACACACTAAAGGGACTTCTGGGCTGTTGGACTTAAGAGCCTGAGGGGAAATGGACACTGTCCAACTTACTTGGGGGTGGGTCTTTTGCTCATGGTTTATGTTTATGAACCTTGTTTGCGGTGTTTTCCCAAATTAACACTGAGTTACATCCCTCCTTTTATTAAAAGTTTCTTTTCTACACTCGGACTCTGTCCTTGCAAGTGAAAGTATTGCCTCTCAAAGGCCAGTGGTGGTGTGTAATTTTCCCAGGTTACTGGGTGGGGGCTCAAGCCAGTTCTGCGTTGTATCAATGAAAAGGAACCCCTAGATATTGAATCCGTCCCTTGTTGCTGCTGGCTCCACCTGGCAGAAGGGTTACACATGGGAGAATCTGGAGTGATTGTTTGTGTGTTTTGTGAGGAACATTTAGCAGAGTAGCTACAATAGACCTGGCAGAAAGGGCTGGAGCATATATTTAACCCTGTATATATTGTGCAGCAAACTGTTTTTGTGGGGAGAAGAAAACTCATCTCCAGTAATGGGCCTAAAATAGCTTTTAACTGCAGCCTGTTGGGTACCTATATTATGCAGGAAGCCGAAATCTGTCCGCTTTCCCTAGGGTTAGAGTCCGAGTGTTGGCAGTTGTTTTTAATGGTATTTGTTCTGTAGACAGAGTTGTACCTTCTTACGTGGTGCAGTGAAGATCTGGGAAACATGACAGTGTTTGTGCAAGAGCTCAAATCTGCTTCCATCTATTCACCCACTAAGTTGCTGTTAAAATTGGATGTTGTCCAGCTACTTCAACTGCACAGGAGATACAGAGTCTCATATTGGATTCAACTCCGCACACACAGTTCTTAGCGATATGTACATGCATTTATTGTGCACTAATTTTCTAATAAGTGATATTGATGTATTGTTTTCATCTTGTTGAGATATTCTCTAGACAAGGGCTAAACAGTTCTGAAAAAAATCAGCTATATCTACACAAGAGGTTCCTGGCTGTGGATGAATAGAAGAGGTGACTGTCAACCTACCTAACTGACATGTAGCTGGAGATTGGCACAAGAATGAAAAATAAGCATCCATGCACTAAGTCCCTCCCCCTAAGAGCTTAAAGTCTGTCTTCACTGTGTGTGTGTGTGTGTGGTGCTTAGCACAATGGGAACTGGATACTTGATGTACAACACAAATTAATAATAATAGATCCAAATATTTGCCTTTTTAAGTGTTTCTAGAGACTGATAGTTCATCTTGCCTCAACTCAGCCTCTGAGTTTTGCATTCTCAGAATTGTGTTTACAGCCATCCTTTCAAGCATGCTCACATTTATGTGAAGAAAATAGCCATCTGGGAACCAAAGTATCCAGTGTGTGCCTGCAGATGCATGTGATTGTTGTGGCTTGCATTTTTGGTTTGCATTTGAATCTATAACTGACTTTTCTCCAAATATTGCCTTTAGACAGAAACATAGGAAATGCCATATTGGTTCAGACTCATAGTCTATTTTAGGGGTCAGCAACCTTCAACACGCAGCCTGTCGGGGTAATCTGCTGGCGGGCTGCAAGACATTTTGTTGACCATCTGCAGGCATGGCCCGCCACAGCTCCCAGTGGCCGCAGTTCGCCGTTCCTGGCCGATGGGAGCTGCAGGAAGCAGCGGGCCGCAGGGATGTGCTGGCCTCCACTTCCCGCAGCTCCTATTGGTTGGACATGGTGAACCATGGCCACTGGGAGCTGCGGGAGGGCCGTGCCTGTGGATGCTCAACATAAATAAAATATCTTGCAGCCCGCCAGCAGATTACCCTGATGGGCCGTGTGCCAAAGGTCTGTTTAGTCCAGTATTCTGTCTCTGATAATGTCTGGCACCAGATGCATGAGTGAAAAGTGCAAAAACCTCAAAGTAAGCACATGTTGGATAATCTTCTCCCACATGAAGGTCTCATCCTAATCCCTAATAGTTATAGATTGATTTAAACACTGTAACTTTGCTAAGCACACAAGCATCGAATCCACCTTTGAATCTTGCTATGTTCTTGGCTCAATGATATCACATGACAACGAGGTCTACAGTCAAATTATGTATTCTGGGGAAAAGTATTGCCTTTTATTAATTTTGGAATTTGCCACCTTTCCCTGCTCCAAAGGCAAAATTTAGTCCTTTTGGCCTTTCAGGATTATAGTGGAATTGTTACCATTTTTGAACAATTCTATTTGAACGGCAGTCTGGATAAAATTCTCTGATGGGCTTTGCAGATTCCTAATGTCTGTTCTTCACTCATTGCACGTGTCTACAGATTATGCGATCGCAGAGCTTCACAGAGTGAACTGGAGAAGAGAATGTTGCTCTGTCAAAATGCTGCCCCTTTTTAATTTACTATATTGCTAGATATTACAAAAATGTCATTGATATAGTGATTTTCATCCAAAGAACTTTACAAAGGCAAGTATTATCCACATTTTCTTACTTAACGATAAGGAAATTGAGGCACAAAGAGGACATGTGACTGGCTTGAGGTCACACAGCAGTCATGGGCAAAGTTGTGTTATTCAGTGGACCATGCTACTTGATGCTAAAGGGGGGAAAAAGATAAAGAACCTTTCAAAGTAAGTTGCTTTTGAGTTATAGTGATCTTGTATTTTGTAGGCTTTACATTTTGTATCACTAATTTTTCATAAGCAGTGATAGCATGTTAACTTTTGCTTGCTAGTATATATGCAATGGCTTTATTATCTATTAATTCATTTTAATAAATGCCTAGCAGCCTAAGTGCTTCTCAAACACAGAACAAATACAGTCTCTGTCCCAAAGAGTTTACAGTCTAGGTATAGCACGAGACAAGAAATGGACACAGACAGACAGGAGAGTAGAAGTAACAATGACACAATATTGGTCAGCATGACAGGCCATGACATGCCTAGCCATTGTCAAGTGTTTTGTAGGCGTCAAAACAAAAGAGTGTTTTGAGGAGGGATTTGAAGAAGGATATGAGGTAGTTTTGCAGATGTGCACAGGAATCTCCTCCCAAGTATGAGGGGCGGCATGGGAGAAGGCACAAAAGTTTTTGTTTGAAAATGTAACAAGTGGGCAGTGGAGGCTGGGATCATGAGCTTATCAGAGGTGGGAGTGGACATCTCAGTAGTCAATGAGATAATAGATAAGGTGGGGATTAGCTATGAAGAGCTTTGAAAGTGGAGACAAGTAGCTTATGTTTGATGTGATAGGGAATGGGCGTGGGGGCAGAGAAGGGATGCAAAGAGAGGGGTGACTTTGTCAAAATGATGGACTTGGAGAATTATCTTTACGGAAACCTTCTGAATGGATATGAGAAGTGAGTGAAGTTTTATAGATCCATAGATTCCAAGGCCAGAAGGGATCATTGTGATCATCTAGTCCAGTGGTGGGCAACCTACGGCCCATCAGTGTAATCTGATTGTGGGCCGCGAGACATTTTGCTGATATTGCTCGTCCGCAGGCATGGCCCCCCGCAGCTCCCAGTGGCTGCAGTTCACCATTCCTGGCCAATGGGAGCTGCAGGAAGTGGAGGGGATCTTAAGTCACGTAGGAACTTTTGAAAATGTTACCCAAAGTAATTAACTAGTTTGTATTAAAGATCTTAGTACAAATAAAATCAACCATTTCCCTCAGTTTTTAAATGCTTTAAACACTTGCTCCAATCTTCTTCTCGTGCTGTCCATGCTCACTCCACTTGACTAATGCTGTCCTCTGTGTCTTTTGGTATCACCATTGTTGGTGCAAGAGATTTCTCTTCTGCAGCTGCTGTCCTCTGGATCATTGTATCTCTCCACTTCATTGACTACTCATTTAATGACAGAGTTTCCTCTTGCCTAATAAATAGACTATGCATATTTCTTTCTTGGTGTCTGTACTGAACAGGTTCTAGTTGGTTTACTTTTCATCTCAGGGTTCACTGTGCAAAATCCGAGAGCTCTACCATAAAAAGAACAGTTGGTGCAATGCAGATTAAAAACTGAAAAGGCCTGTTTTTAAATCAGAAATGCCAAACTTTGCTGATGTAAAATGAAAGTAGAAGTGCAAAGAAATGAGCCACATAAGTACAGTATTGGAATATAGTAAATTTATTATAGCAAGGCTATGTTTTGGCTCTAATTCCTTGTTTGAAAATCAGAACCAGATTGCTGAAACCCACCTGCCAGAGTCAATCTGTTTCATAATTACCTGTGGGTTGATATTTTTGTTTACCTTAATGGCACAGTAAATTCTGCACTGCTCTTTGTTTATGACTTATTTAAGCGATGCAAAATCTTGAAGAAATTCTGTTCTTAATAAAACTCTGGTGACTACCTGCTTTCACCTCCGAAAATAGAAGCCAGTGCATTGGCCCTCCAGGATTAAATATATTGGACGGGGGGAAGGATATTAATATGCTGCTAACATTGGTGCTTATAATGATCTTCATTTTTAAGTTGCTGAAAGTGATTAGAAAACATTGGGGTGCTTCTTTTTTAAGCACAAAGCTGGAGTCTATTGGAAAAGCTCCTTCAGTTGGATTGGTCACCAATAAAAGTTTAGGACCCAATTATTGGGTGCCGTGGTCATGGAGAGGGTACAAAGAGGCCTTTTGTCCTCAGAGCAACCCTACCTGGGCAATCAGAATTTGTCTACAGCTGTGGGGTATGTGAGCTGCTAGTGCTGCCATGGACCAAAAGGAGGTGTGCCTTGATATAGGGTGCATAGGTGCTGGAAGTAGAGGTTCTGGGGGTGCTGCCGCACCTCCTGGCTTGAAGCGGTTTCCATCATATGCAGGGTTTATAGTTTGGTTCAATGGCTCTCAGCTCTCCCACTATACAAATTGTTGCAGCACCCCTCGTAGGCTGAGGATCATAGTCCTTTTGCCTTGCGCATTGACAGAAAACCACAAGGTTTAGCAGAGACTTCACCTCTTTTCAGGTGTAGCAAGTCCCCCGCTATACATCATGAACCCCACATGCATTACATAATTTCCCTTGGCGGGAGAAATTCCTTCCCTTCCCTTCCTCATTAGGTAGCACTAGGTGTCTCAGGGTTCCGACCATGTTCATATCTATGTATTTGGAGAGAGAAATCTACAGCAGATGCTCATAATTTGAGTGTGGGGATGAATAGTTATGATCAATACCAACTTTCTTATGGTGAAGAATGGAGGTTATGAGACCTGTACTGCACATGGATGCATTCAATATTCAAATCTTTGTGTTTTGATTTGGTTACTCAAGGGTCTTCAATAGCCAATCTGAGAGCAATGATTTGCCCATGATACAATTATTCAGAGCTAGTCTGTTGTGAATCACTAACTAGTTGTCCCAGTCAACTGGCTGGTTGAGACAATTCCATTTAAGTATAACTGAGAATGAGAATAACTGTGGAACAAATAGGGGATAACAAACGTAGATCAAAGAGCAAAGATTCCTTCTAAGCTAATGACTATGTTTAAAAGTGATTCAGAAAGCAGGCAGGTTACAAGAGCTTTAAAAAAAGAAATATTTGTGTGCAAGGAACATTCCAAAACTTTTCATTCTAGTTGCTTCTATATCTCTGGAGGATGATGTAATCACAAACCCGGCCCAAGACACTTTGCATGTTAAAATAGCTCATTTTCTTTTGGAAAATGTTGCTGAAATGCTACCATCTATAAACAAAACAAAATAACCCAAATTGCAACTTTGAAAATTTGTTACCCTGGGTTCATGTTACTCCAGGTCACATGAAGAACTTTGTTTCACCATATTAGACATGATGTGACTACTTGAGGATTTTATAGTGCTGCTTATCACTACAGTATCTGTGCATCTTCCATGTAAAACCAATAGCAATAGCAAAGTTCTTTGTGGACTTTATGGACTCTCTGGCTTTTCTCCTTTTTCAGGGTCAAAAACAAATGAGTTCTTTCTCATGTAGATGCTAGAATTAGAAAGCTGTAAACGAAAATACCAGAAAACATTTTTCTTCCTCATTCATTGTGTTTAACATTTCTTTCTTTTCAACTGTGAGTTTTTTCATTAGCATTTTACCAAACAAAAATAATTGTTAATTGTAGCTAATTAAAACATGGGAAGGGTCTGTGTAACTGTTGAATAACAGGGCACTTATTTGGGTTCCTAAATAAGTATTTAGGAGCCTAACTTTAGCCACCTGTTTTTGAAAATGTTAGCCAGAGCCTTACACATCTAGGTCACTAGTATGAAATGAGCCATACTCAGTAGTGTCTGAAAGTATTTAATATCTGATGGCTCTTTGATGGTATGTGTGAAATGTTTCTCAGTTCAGTTCCTAGTGGATGTGTACCTATCAAATTAACAAACAAATCACAATAAGAAACTGTTAACCATTTTTACACACCAGATTTAACTGGAGCTGGAATCTTGACGGGGGAAAAAAATGAAGGGAGAGCTCTGGAAATCTGACTTCTTAATATGTTGTTCTAGTTAGTGTTTTATCAAATCTGATCATCTTCTGTGCTAAGTTTATAGCTAAACTTCTCTAATTCAGACTTACAAAATGAGCAAGGCAGTAAGCAGTTTTATTAGCCTCTCAATTATAAATAGGCTTGGAAAGATTAGATTTGAACCAATAATTGTACATAATCGTTATCTTTGTTCCTTCTGCTGAAAACCAGTTTTAAAAAAAATTCCATCATTAGTAAGTGAAATTTACAGAAGGGGATAGTGGTAAACATGAAATATTGTACTTCTGGACAGCTGGTGTGCTTTCCTGCTGTTTTATTTGGCAATCTATCAGAACTGAATCTCATGAAATATGATTTTATTTATGAATCTGTTATTAATCTTGACTTCTATGGCCATTACATTAGGAATAAAGAACAATTAGTATCAGAAGTTTCAGCATCCTGCTGTTGAAAATAATTAGGTCATTAAAATGGGGGAGGGGGGAGGAGTACATGGAAACAAACATCAATATTATCCATGAAAATTCATAACAAATAAAATGAAATTCCTCCAAGTCTAATTATGCTCACTGCTTCTTTTACCTCTGGCAGATTTTCTCTGGCTTGGAGACTATAACAATAGAGATTTTCACTTCTGAAGAGTGGTGAAATCAACAACTGTTAGTATGATTGGTAGATTGCTGGAATAAAATACTTTTTTGCACAACATCTTGTCCAAGATTCAATCAGGCTTCAAACCAAAACATTCCAGTCCGACAGTTCTCATGGATTTTCAGTAATGAGCATGATGGGAAGGGTGGGGAAATATTTACTAATGTTTCTAAGGCTCTTGAACTTTATTCTCCTTTGCAGAATGAATTTACTACTCTAAAATATAATGGCCCCAATCTTCAATATGTAGTCTCTCTTTATATGTGCACACCCTGTTGTTGAGGCAGGATGTGGCAACTTTGTACAGGCAAGCTCTGTCATTTGACCATGGCCATGTATGTGAAATTACAGGTCAGGTAAGAAGTTGAAAAGTGGGCCCTATGAAGTTAAAGATTGTGGGTCACATCCTTAATTGGTATGAATCAGTGTAGCTTCATGGACTTCAGGTATATATTTTGGAATAAGCTACCAAGGGAAGTGGTGGATTCTCCATCTCTTGATGGACTCCTTTCTAGAAGATATGCTTTAGTCAAATGCAGATATTGGGTTCAAGTATTATCTCATTTTTACCTTGTATATCCTTGTCGGTCTGTCTGTAGCCATCAGTTGTCTCTTGTCTTAATTAGATTGTAACCTCTTTGGGGGAGGGACTGTCTTCTATATCTTTACAACACAAAGCACAATGGGTCCTGGTCCATGAATAAGGCTTCTAGGTGCTGTGATAATACAAATAATAATAATAATTAATACAGGGGTAATTGAGTGAAATTCTGTGGCTTGGGTTATACTGGCAGTCAGACTAAATAATCGATGGTCCCTTCCAGCCTTCAACTATATGGATGGATGAATATCTGAGCTTCAGACCTGTAATCATTTCAATGAGTGAACATTGAAATAAATGTGATCACTAAGGTGCATTTTCCTTTTGTATGTTCCTTTTATATTTTGCCCTAATATGAATTTCACAATATACATTGAAAATATGCTACAAACACACTCAACCCAAATCCTGGCTCCAGCCTGAGTAATGGCTGAGGATCTGTGGGGGCAAAGTAGTAAGGAATCTTCATATGCACTAGCTCCGAGAACAGAGCTGCTCCACCACCGGCACTCTAGATTAAAGGCTGGAGTAGTTTTAGAAGCCATAGTGCCTTTCCTCTTGCCCCGTTGTGGGGAAAGAACCAGAAGATTTGTGCAGTGGATCCTCTGCCTCCTACTTGTCTTGATCCTGCTCATAAGAAATGTTGTCTTGGGAGCCTGCATGAAGCTGCATTTCATGGTGCAATGAGGAGACAGACCTCCCATATAGCCTCTCTGTATGCTGTCCTCTTCCCCATGTAATGGAATTATAGCCTTGCACCTGCTCCATCTTTTGCAAAGGAGAAACCGGGATTAGACATGTAGTGCATTTATTTTGATGTGCGATTATCCTCCTGTGTTTTGGGGTTTTTTTTGGTGTTAAAAGTCGAAATTCAATGTAGGATTGATGTTAGTGCAATTCAGTGTATGAGAGTATGAAGGCACAGAAATCTGGGAATCCAAAAGTAGCCTTTTCCAAACAATTCGGATACATGACACGTGCGGCCAAATTTTACCCACATGGGCACTTAGGGTGACCAGCTGTCCCGATTTTATAGGGACAGTCCCAATATTTGGGACTTTTTCTTATATAGGCTCCTATTACCCCCTACCCCCTGTCCCGATTTTTCACATTTGCTGTCTGGGCACCCTACATGCACTACTGGCAAATACTCCATTGATAGTAATGGAGATACTCTGGATTTGGACTTGAAAGTAGAATAAATAATCTTGACATTTATTGCTTATACAGTAACATCAGATTAAACTCATATAGTCAAGATCATTTTAACGTAGAATAACATCATCTAAGCCAATGGATTTACTCTGGATTTCTACAAGTGTAACAGAAATCAAATTCTTACCCTGCCTATGTGCAAGAGAGTCAAATTAAGGGACTCTGACAGAATCAAACTGTTCCCGACTCTTGCTCTTCTAAATACTTGACATAGTGTTGTGGTAAACTAATATTTTTAAAAATCTGTTTCAGGATTTGTTTAGCACTGAAAAGAATAAGGCTTGAGCCTTCAAACCTAGCTGGTAGCTGGACCATGTATCACACAGTTTAAATGGGCAGATGCAATTTCTGATGTATGAACTCGGGGATGTCTTGAAAGAAAATAAAATGAACAGGGTGGTCATTTTTCCAGATGCCATTTTTATCAATGTGATGATGTTAACAAAATCAAAATCAGGCCTTGTGCTCCTGTAACTCATACATCAGGACTGTGATTCATGACCACCCATTTTTGACTAACTGATACCTAGTCAGATTCCCTACTGCTCCACCAGTTACACATTTGTGACACTAGAGTAATGAAGTTGGTAAAGTAGTGTAACTTCCACTGACGTGGTATTCAGTAGCTGTGCAAAACAAGCATGACTCATGTGCCCAAGGGAGAGAAAGGCGTGTATTGGGAAAATAATAACATGGAAAGAAAATGGAAGATGAATCTGCCACCATTTAAACTGGGTTCATAGTGTCCCCAAACATGCTGATCTGCTAATTGGCACGTATTCTTCCTTAATCATTCTTACTTGTCATCTACATAATTCACCTGCCCTTGTTTTGCAGTACGTGTTATCACTGAAAGCTCTGTGTCTAATGTGTACCAAAAATTCTATTTTTAATAAGCCATTACTCATAAGACTTTTGTGCTGAAAACTTTTCCTTTAAGAATGGAAATGTGTGAAGTATATGTCTGTGCTGATGACAAGGTTGGGATTATTTTTTTTGCCAATGATTAGAAATTTAGTTTAAGCATGTAGAACCGAGCACTGAAAGTACAGCTGCTTAAGAGCAGCTGTTACTAATGCTCCTGTCTTTTTGACATCTGTTGTATTGGAAATAATATATTTATACTGGAAACTGTCCTTAGATATATATTGAATTGCATGGGGGCATATCCTCCAATGGTGTAAATTAGCATAATTCTATTGACTGAAATGGAGATACATTGTTTTACATCAACTGAGTATCTGGCCAATTACTTATTGTGTTAAATTCAGCTCCAGTGGTGTAAAATGAAGTAAATCACTTTAAATCAGTGAAGTTACTCTAGATTTACACTGAGATTTGGTCCATATTTGATGATAACCTGTTGATTCTTTTAGTTGCAGCGCTTCTTTTCTGAGGTCCCATTTTAGCAAGGTACTTAAATATCTGCTTGCATTCAAACACACCAGTTATCCCATTTGACTTCACTGGGCCCACTCCTGTGCTTAAAGTTAGGCATGTGCTGACATGCCCTGATGAATGAGGGCCTAAATTTTTTCTTCCTTCATATACACAGACCCACTTACTATTATAGGGTATTTAAGTAATGGTGAGCTACTGGCATTTTTCTATAGGAAAAAATGCACTGAAATATTTATAGGTGGGGGAGGGCAGTCTGTCCAGAGAATACAAACAGAGGGCCTGATTCTTCAAGGTGCTGAACTCCTTATTTGAGATACTGAGCATCCTTAATGTCCAAGAAAGTCAATAGGCGATGAGAGGGCTGAATATCCTGAGGGAGAATCTCAGTGCCTTGCAGTATTACACTCCCATCTGAGATAAAAAGATGGATCCAACTCTGAGACTTACCAGTCTTGTGGCCTTGCGGGGGAGGGGCAATCCTGTGCATTACATGCAGGGAAAACTCTAATTGCCCTGCACATGGAGAAGGAAGCTTGGCCTCAGACTTTGATTCCCAGCCTCTTCTGAAGGGGTATTATATGCCTTTTGTGGGGTAACTAAGAAGTCAGGCTTACCCAGCATTTTGCAAAGGACATAGCATATTTCTTTATGTAGCACACACATTTCACTCAGCATGTATCTTGGCTTTGTAAAAACATCCTGACTGAAAAAGTTTTAGTTAAGGACAGACTGTTTTTTTAAGGGGCTGGATGTTCAGCTGCATATTGAAGTCAATGGAGTTATGCTGAGTTACATCAGCTGATGTATTTTATCTGAAGCTTTCAGAGGATACAGAGCCCAGTGTATTTTATCTGAAGCTTTCAGAGGATAATTGGGTGAGTAATTGAAAATCACAGTACATTGTATGCTGTTTGTTCCTCACTGAGGGAATGATTTCCATCTCCACATTAGCAGCTAGAAGTTTTTAGGCTTCTTTATTCTGACTGCAAAATGTTGAGACACTCTTTGGGAAAACTGTAGGGTCTGGCTTCCGCCTGGTTCCAGTGTTTCAGATTTGAAAGCTTTCAAGGTTCTTCAGGGGCAATACAATTAATGTTTCCAAAACCAGTTCTTCAAGATGATAGTTCAATGTTCACTCACATATCATTGCTGTTCTCTCCCACTTTTTCGGTGCAACTAATATTTTGACTCTGTGTATGTTTAGTTCTTTTTGAGATAGTAAATACCTTGCCTTGCTTAGAGTGCACTGGGGTACAGCCACCATACCGCCAGCAAGCACAGATATAAATAGTTGTGCAGATGGTGAGACATGGCTTAGGTGGGTAGAGAGTCCTACATACCTGAATCCCCAGGTGCATACCCTACATGGCGTCCAGCATGCTTGAGCAGTACCTCCCCCATCTATACGGCTATTTTTAGCAGTGCAATGTCCTCTTGCTGGACCCTTTCCCTGCTGCAGTGAAAGGCTCCGGCAGCTGGGAAAGAGTGGAGACAGCGGGGAAAGGCTCGGTATCTCCCTATTGCCGGCATCTTTCCCCTCTGCCTCCCCCATTGCTGGAGTCTTTCACTGCAGTGCATAGCTAGAGACTGTTGTAAGTGTAAATATAGCCTGTTTTACAGCAGGATGAATAGAGAGTTGTGGGGGAAAAAACCCAATTATATTACTGTCCTTAGGCTGAACCTGCTGGGCTACTAGCTGCAACACACTCCGTTATATAACAGTGAGCATATTTTGGCGTCCCATTGAGCATTCACATAATTCTGTCGCTACTAATACAATTCTCATTCTGGTTTAATTATTTTTTAAAATAGACTTGATGTAAATGCCATCCTGCTGAAAGGTGCTGGATTAATAGTCCTGGAGAATGATAACCTCTCTCTGAGCCTAGCCCTTTACTCCTTAATCAGACAAACCTGTGTATGTAAAACTCTTTGGAATTAGCTCTGATTAATCTGTAGCACCTATATGTATCCTGATATTGAGGGATCACCTCTGGAGCTGAGAAGATAGTTACCCCCGGAAATTGCTTAGCTCCTTGAGGGAGTTTCTTTGTCATGGACAGGCCAAAATTGCTCCCTGACAGTTGGTTTGGACACTGCAAAAATTGATTTTATAGGCTGGATATAAAAAAACCTTGAACATCAGAACATTAGGAGTTTTCAATAATGTTTTATCATGTAATTAACAAATATAGAGGACATGTTCTAGGCTATTTTCTGTAAGGAAAGCCTATGAGAGGCCTCTTTTAAAATATATTTTCCTCAAGGCATACATGATATGCACGGCAAACATCTTTGGACAGCTGTAGTTCATTTGAGCACTACACAGTTCACTGTATACCATAACATAGACCTGCCTGCTTTATGCAGCCATTAAAGAAGCCATGGCTCTTTTTGTAAGAGTAGGAATTTTCCCAGCTAACCTTAGCCTAAATTTCCTACCCTACTATCTGTAGTGTGCTCTGGGTACCAGCTGGTTACTACACTCTACACGCAACCTACTAGCATGTCAGTGGTGCTGTGTGCCTACAGCATGAATGAAAGAAGTTATTTGAATGTAGAATTTTAGAAGTGCTACATAAAGGCAGGTCTATTTTATTATAAATAGGGCCCTACCAAATTCACGGCCATGAAAAATGTGTCACGGGCCATGAAATCTGGCCTCCTCCTTGGGAAATCTGTTCTTTTGTGTGCTTTTACCCTATACTATACAGATTTCACAGGGGAGACCGGCATGTCTCAAATTTGGGGTCCTGACCCAAAAGGGAGTTGCAGAGGGGTCACAAGGTTATTTTAAGGGGAGGTCACAGTATTTGCAACCTTATTTCTTTGCTGCCTTCAGAGCAGGTGCCCCGCCAGCAGCAGTGCAGAAGTAAAGGTGGCAATACCATACCCTGCCCTCCTTACTTCTGCATTGCTGCCTTCAGAGCTGGGTGTCTGCTGACCAAGGGCCCAGCTCTGCAGGCAGCAGCACAGAAGTAAGGGAGGCAATATCAAACCATGCCATTCTTACTTCCATGCTGCTGCTTGTGGTGGTTTTGCCTTCAGAACTGAGCTCCCAGCCAGCAGCTGCCACTCTCCAGCTGCCCAGCTCTGATGGCAGTGCCACCGCCAGCAGCAGCGCAGTACTGCAACCCCCCCCTACAATAACCTTGCAGTTCCCCCACAACTCCTTTTTGGGTCAGGCCCCTATAATTACAACACCGTGACATTTCAGATTTAAATATCTGATATCATGAAATTTACGACTTTTAAAATCCTGTGACCATGGAATTGACCAATATGGACTGTGAATTTGGTAGGACCCTTATTATAAAACATATGTTTATATTTCCTTTCAGATAGGGGGGGTTCCATTGCTGATTTCCCCTCCCCTGTCCTCCATTCTAACCTCAAGTCCTGTTGTTTTCCATTGGTTTATTATTTAAAAAAAAATCCAAAAAAACACTTTCCAAGTGTTACATAGTACTCATTTTTCTCTTTCTGAGCATTTCAGTAGAATGCTGTATCCCTCCATGAAAGATTTTTCTATTGTTGAAGGCAGGGGACGCACAGAGATGAATGTAGAACAGTTGTAAAATAAGTTTGTTTTATGTACACATTTCTGCAGAAATAAATCAGTCACCAGAGAGTGATTCTTGAGGAAACGGTACAATGTGGGGTTTGGGAGCAGGGATAATCATCCATGGCTACATCTGCACAGCATGGAGCAACAATAGTCTGTCCCAGGACACTGCATTACAAAACAAGAGCCTCCCACTTAACTTTGAATCCTTGTCAGAGTGAAATTCATATTTAGTTCAACGTTTCTAAACATACAAATGTTGCTCTTTTTTTTTTTTAAAAAGGGAGCTCAAGTTGAACACAGCTTTCAAGAGAGTTCAGCTTACCCTCTCACAAAATGACATTTTCTTTACAAACATTCTACACTTTTACAAACAAATCCATATGTGAAAAAAATGTGGCACTAGGCAGTTAAGGGATCCAGCCTGTTCCCCACTACCATATAATCCTTCATCACTCCCCATCACCCCACCCACTTGCACTGCAATCTCATGAAAAAATCAGGAGTTACAAAAAACACTGCTTCAGTTTAAATATTCTCTCTCTCCTGCTGGCCACTCCTGTGAATCTTGGTTGTGAACAAATACCCATGAGGAAGCTCTACCTGGATTTCTGACATGCACATTATATAATTTTTGGTCCTGTTGAAAACTGTATTTATAGGTTATTCCTGATTTTATGGCTCTAGCCACTTCCTACATCCTTTTTTGCCCTGCTCCAGTGGTACCAAGGGGACAGAATTGCCCTAAAAGGAAGCTACTGATCCCCTTAATATAAGACAATTCCTTTATTTTATAAAGCACTGGCATAGCTGTCGTCATAGATTCCACGCGCCTTCACACAGCATCTTCCAGCCCTTGCGCCTTCACACAGCATCTATATCGTACAGGGACCAGTAGGAAGCATGACTGGTGTGTCTTCTCCTGCTGTGATTCCTAGCTAATAGACCATTCCTGGTGAGCCTGCTGCTGGTGAATTCCTGCTGGCATAATTTAGAGTAGCTCTTAGGCTGGTCTTAGTCTTGCTAGGAGCTGAACTGGCTTTGGTTCGGCTCCAGATTCAGAGAAGCAGAAAGGTGGCCTTTATTCCCCTTCTCCTCCATCATAGGCCCTGTGTGACAGTGTACCCCATAAGGCTTTATGGGGTGGGAGAGCTTATAAATGTATGTATGATATAACTGGAAAAGAGTTTTGCTACATATGCCATGTAATGTAACATATCTATGTAAAGGTTATGATCTACTGGTTATGTTCATCCTAGTTGCATGCAGGCACCATTTGTGTGTTCAGAGTTATGAACATTGGCTGTATAATTGCTTGATTTCTAAGTAGCCTTACTTAGAACATTTGGTCACTTCTTGGGAAAGGAATGTGCTCAATCAAGAAGCCTTTAACAGACAAAAGAGCTTGGAAGACTCTAATCCACATAAGAAGTCTACCTGAGGACATGCAAGGTAGCATGTGGGTATTGACTACTGCCTGCAAGTCCTGAGTCATGCATGGGCATATGACTTGCCCATGTGATTCCAAATCTCCAGTTTGTGACTGGATTCTACACAGAGGGAGGAGGGAGTCTCCACCCACAAGAGAGAGTCTATTTAAACCCCTGGGAGACCCCTCCATTTGGTCTTCAGCTGGCTAAAGGAGGAGCCTCTCTATCCCCCCAGGATACTTAAGGGAAACTGGAACAAAGGGCACTGACAGCAAGGGGTGTGGGTGATTGCTGGACCCAGGCTAAAAGGAGATTAAGCCTGGTCTACACTACGCGATTAAACTGGTTTTAGGAGCGTAAAACCGATTTAACGCCACAACCGTCCACACTAGGAGGCACCTTATATCGATTTTAATGGCTCTTTAAACCGGTTTCTGTACTCCTCCCTAACGAGAGGAGTAGCGCTAGTATCGGTATTACCATATCGGATTAGGGTTAGTGTGGCCGCTGATCGACGGTATTGGCCTCCGGGCGGTATCCCACAGTGCACCACTGACCACTCTGGACAGCAATCTGAACTCGGATGCAGTGGCCAAGTAGACAGGAAAAGCCCCGCGAACTTTTGAATATTTCCTGTTTGCCCAGCGTGGAGCTCCGATCAACACGGGTGGTGATGCAGTTAAAAATCAAAATAAAGAAAGAGCTCCAGCATGGACGATGCGGACGTGATCGCTGTAAGGGCAGGCAAAACTGTTCTATCAGCGCTCCGTTACAGAAGACGAAATTCAAAATCATTTTTTAAATATCTCCAGACAGACGCCATAGCAGGGACTCAGCGCACTGCTGCGTGGCAAGCGTAACGGAAAGCCAAAGAATCAAATGGACGCTCATGGACTGGAGGACTCAAGCTATCCCACAGTTCCTGCAGTCTCTGAAAAGCATTTGCATTCTTGGCTGAGCTCCAAATGCTTCTAGGGTCAAAAACAGTGTCCGCGGTGGGTCAGGGCATAGCTAGGCAATTTACGCACCCCCACCCCCAGAAGTGAAAGGGAAAACAATCCTCTCTTGACTCTTTTACATGTCACCCTATCTTTACTGAATGCTGCAGATAGACGGGATGGTGCAGCACTCAACACCAACATCCTTTCTCCCACCCCGCCATGGGTGGCTGATGGTACAATAGGACTGCTACCCGTCCTCATCATCAGCCTATTGGCACATGGGGCAGTGCAAAAGGACTGGTAACCATACCAACTTGCTTGGGACAGGTCGATCAAGGTCGCCTGGTCCTAATTTTTCCTGGTAGATGGTGCAGTATGGCTGATATCCATCATCGTCATAGCAACTGGGGGCTGAGCTCCATCAGCCCCCACCCTTCATGTGTAAAGAAAAGATTCAAGTGCCCCTGAACTAGCAGAGGGATGCACTCCTTACTGTTCTGTCTGGACTATCATAGCAGCTGGAGGCTGCCTTCACTAACAAGTCACTGTGTCTTATTCCTGCATTCTTTATTACTTCATCACACAAGTGGGGGGACAATGCTACGGTAGCCCATGAAGGCTGGGGGAAGAATGAAATGAACAGGTGGGGTTGTTGCAGGAGCACTCCCTGTGAATAGCATACAGCTCATAATTTCTGCAGGATCTGACACAGAGCAGCTGTGCTCTCTGGTTCTCTGATACAGTGGTTCTCTAGTACACTTGCCCATATTCTAGGCAGGACTGATTCTATTTTTAGATACCAAAAAGGAGGGATTGACTCAGGGAGTCATTCCCAATTTTGGCTTTTGCGCCCCTGGCTAAGAGCAGCCAGGGGCACTTATGACAGCAGCAAATGGAACAGTGCAAAAGGACTGGTAGCCATGCTCATCTTATTACCAATTTATGGATTGGTAGATGGTGCAGTATGGCTGATAACCATCTCTGCTGTCATGCAAAAGCAAAAGCATGCTGCTGTGTAGCGCTGCTGAATCGCCTCTGTCAGCGGCATCTAGTACACATACGGTGACAGTCACAAAAGGCAAAACAGGCTCCATGATTGCCATGCTATGGCATCTGCCAGGGCAATCCAGGGAAAAAAGGCGCGAAATGCTTGTCTGCCGTTGCTTTCCCAGAGGAAGGAGTGACTGACGACATTTACCCAGAACCACCCGCGACAATGATTTTTGCCCCATCAGGCACTGGGATCTCAACCCGGAAATGCCAAGGGGCGGGGGAGGCTGCGGGAACTATGGGATAGCTACGGGATAGCTACCCACAGTGCAACGCTCCAGAAATTGACGCTAGCCTCGGACCATGGATGCACACCACCGATTTAATGTGTTTAGTGTGGCCGCGCACACTCGATTTTATAAAATCTGTTTTACAAAACCGGTTTATGCAAATTCGGAATAGTCCCGTAGTGTAGACGTACCCTTAGTCTGTAAAAGGGAGCATTAGTCTGGAACTGGTGAGGATCCTATCTGTATTTAGTTTGATTAGACATAGATTTGCGCATTTTATTTTATTTTGCTTGGTAACTTACTTTGTTCTGTCTGTTACTACTTGGAACCACTTAGATCCTACTTTATGTATTTAATAAAAATCACTTTTTAATTAACTCAGAGTATGTATTAATACCTGGGGGAGCAAACAACTGTGCATATCTCTCTATCAGTGTTATAGAAGGTGAACAATTTATGAGTTTGTCTTGCATAAGCTTTATGCAGGGTAAAACGGATTTATTTGGGTTTAGACCCCACTGGGAGTTGGGCATCTGGGTGCTAAAGACAAGCACACTTCTGTGAGCTGTTTTCAGGTAAACCTGCAGCTTTGGGACAGGTAATTCAGACTCTGGGTCTTTGTTGAAGTAGACAAGAGTGTCTGGCTCGGCAAGACAGGGTGCTGAAGTCCTGAGCTGGCAGGGAAAACAAGGATAGAAGTAGTCTTGGCACATCGGTTGGCAGCTTCCAGGGGGGTTTCTGTGTTCTAAGCACAGCTGAGCTGGACCCAGAGATCTGGGCATATACCGTTAATAGGATTTCCACACACCTGTAAGATGGTCCCAATCTTGCATGGTGCTGAGTGCCCTCAACCTTTCTTAAAGTCACAGGGAGTTGAGGGTACTTAGCATCTTTTGTGACCCAGGCCCTTGTTGAGAAACATTTAAGAAGAAAATGAAAGCTGTAATTTTTCTTATAGGGATTATTTCCATCATACAATCCCTACTGGGATTTTCAGAACATTAAAAAGTGAATGTTTGAACAAACAAGAATGAAGTGGTTTTGTATGTATGGAAGGCCCCAAACAGCCAGGGCTGGAAGTGGATTTAACCCTAACACTTGAAACAAAAATATCAGGCCGATTTCAAAGGGCTGATCTGCTCTAGGTCTCCATAATCATCATTCTTCTTTAACATTAGAGATAGTTCTGAGTCCTACTGGAAACCATATAATCTAATTTAAAATATTCTTTTTACCTCACCCTGTAGATTGGATCCAGGGTGGTTGTAACATTAAAGAGTGATGCATTTATGTGGCATCAGAACATGGCAGAGAAAAGAGAAAAATATTAAACAGCACTTTTTTGCTGAATCTCTTTAATGTTTAGGGTAGTGGCTGCATAAAGTAACACTTCTGTAATTTTTCTGTTCAAAAGACCTTTGAAAATCCTCTTTAACATAATTTGAAAGCAAGACACAAAAGACTAACATTTAAACTGTTTTAAGTTACATCATTTAAAAACATGTTTTATTTGATTGTTGCAAAATTTTACTTTCTTTTAACTACAAAACCTGCAGTTTGAATATTCCAAAGAAGTCCTAGAAGCTAGACTTTTTTTTCCCCCAAACATATTCTGTCCTTTCTTTGCAGCTGTTATATGTAATCTGGCAGACTTCATAACTTTATATAAACGTCCTGGCTGGCTATACAAGATTAAATATTAAATTCCAGTTCTTAGAAGCAACTGTTCATAGAACAACAACAAAAATCCCATTGAATTGATTAGAACTAATTTGTTTAAACAATCTTCATAAATTCAAACTCTTGTCAGGGAGTTTTCCAAGGAAGGTGCTGAGATGGTGTTAGAGGTTCTAGGGAAAAAAATACCCTCTAAGAGTAATTCCCTCTAGAGCAGGGATGGGCAAACTATGGCCCGCGGGCTGGATCCGGCCCTTCAGGGCTTTGGATCCGGCCCGCGGGATTACCCCTGGTGGTGCTGCGGGCCTGGTGCTGCTCTCAGAAGCAGCCCCCGGGCCGGGAGGCAAAGGGCTCCATGTGCGCACGCAGAGCCCTCTGCCCCCCCCCCCCCACCCAGGGGCCGCAGCACTTCCTGGAGTGGCGTGGGGACAGGGCAGGCATGCAGGGAGCCTGCCCTGGCCCTGGTGTGCGCCACTGCCACCCCAGAGCCACTTTAGGTAAGCGGCACCGGGCTGGAGCTCAAACCCCTCCTGCCCCCCGCCCCCCAACTTCCTGCCCTAAGCCCTCTGCCTGTACCTCGCACCCCTCCTGCACCCAACTCCCTGCCCTGAGCCCCTTTCTGCACTCCTGTGCATTCCAACCACCTGACCTGAGCTCCCTGCTGCACCCTGCACCCCGTGCACCCCAACTCCCTGCCCTGAGCCCCATCCTGCACTCCGTACCCCTCCTGTACCCCAACCCCCTCCCCTGAGCCCCCTCTTACACTCTGCACCCCTTCTCTGCCCCAATCCCTTGTCCTGAGCCCCTTCCTCCACATCCCGCACTCCACCCTCCCTGCCCCGGCCCTGCATACAATTTCCTCACCCAGATGTGGCCCTCGCCTCAAAAAGTTTGCCCACCCCTGCTCTAGAGAGTTCTGGCTTTAGAAAAAGACAAAACTATAATTTTGCTTTAGCTCACGGCTCCCCCTTAAGTATGTTGGGAGTTAGGGAATTCTGTAAGAAAAGAAAACCTGGAGAACATTCACTGTTGTGTTCCAGTTCTGAAATCCCATTGAACTGAGCTCTGTGCCAACATCATAACAGATAAGACAGTGGAAAGAGAGAGCCAAGAGTGAATAAGTTTGTAGCTTGGGAATATCACACTAAAGAAGATACATTTTGCAAAATGCCTTTTTCTGCCCGTTTGCATGTATGCTACATTTAACAAGCAAATGATCTATCTCTTAAAGATTATTTCCTTTTGGAAGTAGTTCTGGTGGCCCAGTCCTGAAAGGTGTTAAGTACCTTCAAACTTCTACTGACGTCAGTGTGAGCTGAGTGTGTATAGTACCTCAGGGACCTGGATCTACTAGAGTCAATGGTCACTGTACTCTGACTGCTAGTAAATGATTGCTCTCTCTTACACAAGTCTGCAATCATTTTATATCACAAATGCTGAATTATGAACTGAGGTTCCAGATAACGTTATTCATAATGTGCTTTCCATGCAAACCAAGACATTCTACCACTGCATTTAATTGCAGCAGTTGCTACTCTGTAAGTATAGCAAATGCCATCAACACGATGCTTTATCCACTTTTAGTGACATCTGGTGTAGCAAGTAGTTTTGATACAAGTAACAATGTTTTTTATTTTGTGAAGAGGGGGGAAAAAATCGTTAGCATGAACCTGACTCAGAAAAAGACTATTTGTTTTCTACAATAAGTAGATGGTGAATCATTGGTGGTTTACCACAGTTTATTTCATTGCACATCAGATGTGTTATGCAGTTAAATTTGGTATGTGTTACCACTTCAGTGCCTGATTTGGAAACTCTTCCTTGTACTGTGGAGCACCTGGTTATATAAATAGTCCCACTGAAGTCAAGAGGTTTCCTCACATGCATACAGCCGGTATTGTTCAGTGTCAGGGTTGCTGAGCTGGGCCCTCAGAAGCACAGAATGCTGAAGAAGCATCTTGTGATCACAGCACAATCTGACAGCTGGAGAGAAGGCACACACTCAAAACCACAATGTATTTCAGAAACTAGAATAAACTGACACCACCGTGCTCCTCCCAAAGGGGGAAAAGACTGACAAAACAAATACACTGTAAAAGTGTATCAGTTTCAGTCCATAGTAATCCACTTATAATTAACTGGTCTCTGTGAGGCTCTGTGGCTTGACTTTCGGCAAGTCTGCTGCAGCAGTCTACTCCTGGGGCCATCTCTACTATCCACCTATTCCTTCAGCGGGGTCACACCTGCTGCTCTTGCTTTGGATGCTGCCTCGTCATTTGAAAACAAGACTTCACAAAGCACCAGATACAGTATTATACTGTAGGGAACAAGCCTGCATTGGCAGAGAGTGGACTAGATGACTTCATAGATCTCTTCCATCTCTAATTTCTGTGACTTCTTCTCCTTTCTGTATATCTCTTTGTTACACTATGTCATTTCTGTTGTTAACACTGTCAGTGCTCCCTACAGCATGTTACAATAACAGCAATTAATGAAATGAACAATAATATTGACTTTGCACTTTTATAGCCCCTATCCTGAGACCTCAAAGACTTTCCTGACACTCATTAATGAAAGAAAAAATAAAAGGCAGGTCTATTTGGACAAAGCATCTCTCACTTCTGGATATAATGTCAGGTAATTAAAGCTTCTGATAGGCAGTGATACTGGTGCTTAAATTCTGTGAGTAATTCATATTCCAAGTTGGCAACTGGATGAAGAAAGGAGAAGCCCATCCCCTCATTGATTCCTTGAACTGAAACTTGGGAGATTTGGAAAACAAAGACCCAGAACAGGGCCTTGGGTAACTTTTCTTTGTTGCATAGTCTGTACTTTTTGGGTACCTAGTGGGGCTGGCAGTTTTGTAATACCACAACAGACTGTTTTGATGTTACATCCACTGTGAATGGAAATGGTAAACACCAGAAACCTCATTAGAGAACTTATTCTTGTAGAGCTAAGAATGTAAGAATCTATGTTTTGGGGTATTTAATCCTACTAAAACTCTACCTTCTGAGGTTGCCCATCACTTCAGTAATTGCAGTGGCACAAGCTTTACAAAGTATAATCCAATCAGAATATATTTGTTCAGGTGAACTGATTTACAGGAGAACAGTCATATAATGTTTAAAAAAAGATAATGAGGATGCAGTGAACCACTGGTCAACATAACCTGAGCGGCTTATTCATTGCCCCATATGCCAGTAAACCCAGAGCATTTATAGATTTGCTTCAAAATGTTTTACCTGGATAAACATGTTTAAAAGTTAAAAGTTTAAGATTTAGTACCCTACAAATCTTCACAGGAGCTGACAGTTTCCTTACTGTTTGAAGAGATGAGCTTGGAAGATGGAAAACAAATGTCCCCCTGGAGAGAGCAGATGAGGTGAGAATGATGAGGAAAAGGAGCCTTATCATGAGATGATTTGAGCTAAGATTTAGTGTAAAAATTAACAAACAAGATAGGGACTTACAGATGTCACTTCTGCAACTCAAAACAATCAATAAGGACTTAAGCCAGGCCTTAAACACCAGATTCCGGCAAGGAAAAGGGAAGAATGATGACTTGGCTTTAGAAAAGTCTCTGGAATTTAACTTGCTCTGAAGCACTAATGTAGCTGGTTTGGGAAGTGGAAAAGGAACTTGTAACACTTTGGAAAACTTTAACAACTACCCCCTGTGTCTCTCAGAGAACCTGGTCCATAGCCAATTGGAATCCTCAGGAGTCTTCCCATTCACTTCCATGGGCTTTGGCTCAGGCCCAGAGAATATTGTCACACATTTCTTTGTTCTGTTTGCAAATGAGCAGGTAGTCATATTTACAAGTAGGGTTTTCTCACTCAGTTAATCTTCTCCCCCCTACCTAGTCAGGCAATGAAGTCATAATGCTAAATCTCTGATATCTCAATTATTTCCATGACAGCAGACTATGGTGTCCTAAATGCAGGATTCTGAGTTCACTGTGAGATTGTGCAAAAGGAGAAATCGAGTTGTGAGGGAGAATGTCCTTATTTAGGCAAATGTGATACCCACTTGCCCCGCTCTAGTGAGCAATGTGAAGGTCTGCAGTGGAAGCAGTAAGTATAGGGAGGTCCAGGATTGCAGTGGGTTTTCTGGAGGTCCAGAGATGCAGCGGTGGATCCACAATGTTCTCCCCCCAGTGCAAGGGTAATTTTTCTTTGCCACTTCTAAATTTACAGCCTACTTGGCTCTCTCCTGCATATTTTCACTGTCAGTAAGATCCCTCACTAATGTGACTTTGGCACTGACAAAAACAGTATAGGTAAGCATAACTGTAATGCTGCCTGTGGTTAAAGCACTTGGATCAAATTCAGAGGTGTTGTAAACTTAGACGCTCTTACAGTGGTTTGGTCCCTCTTGCACTCAAATTCCCTTACATTGTTCGACTTCTTGAGACTTGAAGTCTTCTCAACATGGAAATGTTTACCAGTTATACCAGTAAAACTACCACTCCCCTCTGCTTCCCCTGTGTGGACACTCTTATTCTGCTAAAAGAGTGCCTTTTTTGGTTTAAACCCTTTCCCAAGCAATATAAGCTAACAAAAAATAAAGTACCCTACTCTTATAGTGGAATAAGTGTGTATGTGGGGATTTATATATCCTGTGTACCGATTTAGGCAAGGATCTTGGGGGGGGGGGAGGGAAGCATGTGATCATGTAATTAAAACTGTATCAGAATGAATATGCACAGGGAGGCAGATGAATGTTGTACTGGCAACCTTAATTTGGGCATTTTTTGAGTGGATGATTTAACAATCATAATAATGTGGATTTTGTGTGCATTAAATTTCCTAGGTTTCTAAAACAGCAAATTGAAAACATTCCATCATGTGGCAACATATTGACTCCTGCATGGGTCCTCCATGGTGTTGAAACCTTTATATCCACCATGCAGACTTTTGGCGATTTGAGATAAAGGAGTAACTGATAGCACTAGTAGGTTGCCATTCTCTGTGTGGACCAGCACCACTAGAGGGTGGAGAGACACACACCTTGGGTTTCCCAGATATTTGCTGACAGCAGAGGAAAGGTGAGACTCAGACGTCACAGTTCCGAGGCTATATGCACCTTTGACCCATCCTAGTCTCTTAGAATGCACGTCCCACTGAGGTCTCGTGCCTGCCTTTTCCTAAGACTCACCAGTCCCTGGAGCTGGGGAAGGCACAAGCTTCTTTAGGTTCTTCTAAAGAGCCTCTCTGTGTCAGAGTTCACTGACAACTCCCTGGATAGCCCCTGGCAAATGACAACTATCCCTCCTCTTTTCAGAGGGCTTGTAACTATTTAGTATCCTTTTTATCTCTAGGTACCCATCCTGACACAAAAAGGCTTGCATCTTCCTTGGAAGAGGATATAGGATCACCAGTCAATAGCTTTCTCCATTGTCTTTCGTGTGTGCTGTGATAATCTTATCTGGGGAGCCATTCTGTAACCCTCATGCACAGTCCCCCCTGAATTCAAGCAGGTTAGGCATATAATAAACATTCCACTACCTGCAATATAAGTTACACGGGCTACCTCAATATCTACATTATATCTCGGTATTCTTAGAGCAGGGGTTCTCAAACTGGGGGTTGGGACCCCTCAGGGGGTTGCGAGATTATTACATGGGGGGCCGCGAGCTGTCAACCTCCACCCCAAACCCCGCTTTGCCTCCAGCATTTATAATGGTGTTAAATATATTTAAAAGTGTTTTTAACTTATAAGGGGGGGTTGCACTCAGAGACTTGCTATGGGAAAGGGGTCACCAATAAAAATGAGTTTGAGAGCCATTGTCTTAGACTATTACAAAGCACCTCCACATCTGGCACATCAGCAATCTTTCCTGCTGTGGAGCGAAGTGTAGATTCTTCTTCCTGCTCCCCCTCAGCTTGAGCACTTCTGCCCTGTCCTCTCTAATCTGTCCCGGTTCCACACCTGTCTCCTTTCCACCCCTGGATCATTGTCCCAGTTCTAGTCTCCCTGCCTACCCAGTCTCAATTTCCATTCCTTAGGCTTCTCATCCCAGTCTCTTTACCCAACCTGTTCCAGTTCCCCCTTCCAGCTCCTCCTCCCATCTGTCTCTCCCCTCCCCATCCCACTGGCTCCCAGGCCTAGTCTCCCTCCCCAGGCTCCTCATCCAGTCTCGGGCTATGTCTACACTACACAGCTTTTAGCAACATGGCTGTGTCGCCACAGCCGTGCCGCTGAAAGTCACGCAGTGTAGCCACTGTTCGTCAGCTCCCCTGCCCACTAAAAACTTCCACCCCAACGAGCGGCGTTTGCATTGTCGACAGGAGAGCGCGCCTGCCGACAATGCACTGTTCACACTGGCATTTGTCGCGGCAAAACTTTTGTCTTTTGAGGGAGGGAGGGAGGAGTAACACCTCTGAAAGACAAAAGTTTTGTCATTCAATTGCCAGTGTAGACATAGCCTCAGTCTCACCCTCACTTCCTCTCCAGCTCCTTGCACCAGTCTCTCTGCCCAGCCAGTCACAGTCTCCCCCCTGGACCACAGCTCATTAAATCTGTCTTCCCTCCTCCTGTGTCCAGTTCATCCCACACTGGATCCTAGTCCCGGTCTCTCTGCTCCCACCAGCTCCTTGTCTCTTCTCACCATTTCCCTACTAGCCGACTGGCACCCAGTTCCTCCATTTTTCTCGTTGGCTCCCAGTCTCTGTGTTGAGTCAGTTCTAGATTCTCTCTCCAGGCTAACTGTCTGAGACCGAATCTTGCTCCTACTCCCCCTCCCCACAACTAGGCCCAGTCAGTCCCAATTTCCCTCTTTTGGCTCCTCATCTGATATGTCTTTCCCTTCCCCCTGTTGCAACCTGCATGGAACTTTGAGGGTGGAGCACAGGTTGCAGAAGAGAATAATTTGGAGGAGGCACCAGGAAGCCAGTCCGTGAGCACACGGCTTGGAATAGTAGCTGTAGTTGCAGCACCTCTGTAAATAGTTCTCTTAATAAAGATCCAGTTTAGTTTTAGAAACACAGAGTCCGCTCATTATTACCCAGCACACGGTACATGAAACACTCTCCATTGGCTCCCAGTCCTAGTCTCTGTGGGCATCTCATCTGTTCTCATTCTGTTTCTGCCCCATGCCTCTCTGGCTTCTTGTCTCAGTCTTTTTTGTCCAGGCAGTGCCAGATTTCCTCCCTCCCCTTAGCTCCTCATCTGATCTCAGTGTCTCCCCTTCCTTAGCCAACTGTATCCCAGTTCCCTCCAACTCTGTTTTCCTTACCGGATTCCATTCTCCCCCACAACCCCTGGCTTCAAATCCCAGTCTTCTTGCCCAACCAGTTCCAGCCTCCCCACATCCCATCCAGCTCCCAGTCTCCTGGCCCGACACAGTCTCCCCAACTTCCCCAGTCCTTGAGGTTAAGTTTCACCAGCCTCCTTGTTCCAATCTACTTCTTTCCCTCCCCCCAGCCCATGTTTTGTCTCCTCTGCATTTGAACGGATGTCACTGGCAGCACAGGAGAGACAGGCTTCCTGCTCTCAGTTCCAATGCCTGGATTCACCTTGGCCCAGAGCAACCATTACAGGGAAAGTCTGAGCACACTCCACCCCAGGGCAGAGCCAATCACTCTGTGGGGATGGTGCAATCACAGTCCAGTCAATATTAGGAGCTCTGAGAGGCTTGAGCATGCTTAGTGAGTATGGAATCTTTAGAGATTTTTAGTGGCTGAAATTGAAGAAGTCTCTATTGAGCACGTTCAAACAGATATTTTCAAAGGCTTATAACTTTGCCAAATTTGGGTGGATTTTCACAGGGCAAAAAGTACATCCCTGAGAAAAAGGCCAGCCCCCTGCCAAGTTTCAAGTCCCTGCTCCTTTTGTGTTAGAGCTGATAAAAAAAAGTCTCGAATATTTTAATGTGTGCAAAGCAATATATTTTCCATTAGCCTCATTCTTGGAAATGGCTGAACTATTTTTGCTGAAATTTTCCAAAAATGTTCCACTATCTTCACAGGATAAACCTATTTCCCTGTGCTGGTCAGTAAGGAGGCTCATTGTAGGGTAATACACTGCTGCAACATAGGAAAATACAGGGTTTTTTCTTCTTTTCTCTGCATGTCTAAGTTGATTGGCCTCTACTTGACTTTTGTTAGGCTCCTCTCCCTATTTATAAATCTGATAAGTTTATTTAGAAGCCTTCCAAGGAACAATGCCTTTGTGTATCTGACTTCCTCATAGGTACTAACTTTGTGTGTTCAATGCCTCCTCCAAATTGAGATTTGTCAAAGGCTTAATAAATTGGCCAAATTGGGTGGCAATTTGCAGGGTGGCAAAAGGCACATCACTGACACAAAGGTACACACCCTGCTAAATTTCAAGTCTTTGCTTTAATACATTACCCTGCAAGACAATAGACAATCTTACCTCCTTTTGAACTCACTGGAGATACTATGCACTTCAGAGGATCCATCCCTACTGTGTGTTTGGGCCTCCATGATTTTTGGTCATCAGAAATTTGGAAAACATGCAAGCTGTTTTTAACTGCATAATTTACAGAAGCAGCAACATTAGACGATTCATTGGTTGAGCTTTTAATTTGAATGCTTAGCAAAAAACGACTATCTGCAGTTCTTTGTGGTAATGGTTGTAGCTGCAGTGTTTTCCTTTTGTGTGCAATTACTTGTTGTAAATTGCAGCTTTCAGGACTTGACTATACCGTAAAGAGGTTTCTCTCCACCATTGTTCGTGTATGGTCAGGATGTGCTGTAAAATCCAATCTTTATATTAAAATTTCTCTTTTCACTTGCCACTGAAGAGAAGTCAACTAAAATACAGTTGTGAATATTCCATGAGGCCAAATGTTTTATGTGTAACCTTTCTGAAGCTAAACTGCTACCTACCTGGGTAGTAAATATGAGTTTTAGCTAACTATGGAAGAAAAAATAGTTTGATTTCTTTTAAGATTGTCACAACATTTTAAATGGATCCCTCTGTCATTTGGAAAGGGAAACACATTTTAAACTAGCATATACTTATTCTTAAGTACTAAAATCCAGAAGTAATGATAAATTAAAGAGCAGCTTTTCACTATATTTATGTACTCATAGTGTAATTTTCTCTTCTTTTTCTGGTGGGACATAAACCCAAGATCCTTCTGACCAATTTTGATCATTACAGATCCCATGACACTTTTCACATAATAGTAGAAGTGTTAGGCCTGGCTGTCCTGGCAAAAATCCAAAGGCTACATTTTCCACTGGCATAAGCAGACATACCTCTATTAACTTCACTCGGCCCCCAGTTTAGCAAAACACTTACGCCTGTGCCTCACTTTAAGTACGTGATTAGTCCCATTGAATTTGCTTTGAAGTTTGAGTGATATAAAAGACAAAGGGCCAAATCAGACTATGCTTACAGCTATATGAAGTTAATGGCATTGCTGAGTTATAATTGAAGGTAGAATTTGGCCCCAATTCCAGCTTATCATATCTTACAGTGCTAGCTGAATATTAAGGGTTTTGCATAAGGAGCAACATGCAGAGCTTGGATGATTAATGGGTCCTGGATGCAGAAATTCCTGTGGGCTGCGATTGAAAATTCATTCCACTATCCTGATGGCTAGTCACATTACTACAGAACTTTGATACCACATTGTGCCGACAGCCTTAGAATAGTCTGACTTCTTAATATTTATCACTTTGAACTTCTGGAGTGCTGTGAAACCACTAGGGAAGTTAGACATTGCATGGTATAGCCATGTGAGATTCCAAAGAACCCAGCAGCTTAGAAGTGCTCTTAATTCCTTCCCTTGGACTCCGATGAGTCCTCAGAGATCTTGTTTCAGCTTCTGCTGAGAGCATTTGAAAGGAAGGTAAACAGTAATTATTCTACTTGAATATGTACCCATATAGTAATGATAGAAACTAAGCAAAATTCTCCTTTGGTAACTAACAGAAAAACATAATCCAGATTTATTGTGTAGGGCAAGATAAAGCCTAACTAGTTCTCAGTTTATAGTATTGGATGAAGTACTAACGAAAGCATGGCATTATTTTAATAGGACAGTTGAATCGAGTCCAGATATTATGAGCTGCTAATTTGCCGTTAGAACAACCCCAAAGGCTTTCAGTAAACCCAGGTTGGCAGCAACTGGTGTGCATACTGGAAATGAGCTAAAGGACATTTTCTGTTTACTTTTTTTAGCATTTTACCTGAGGAACCATTCTTTTTAAACTTCAGAGACAAGGACCCCTATAACTGCAACAGTTTATATGTTTTCAGGGGTTTTGGAAAAAGCTTCTGGTGATTGATAGTTCACAGTCAACTATGGGATGCAGGATTTGTTTCTATAAAAAGGGTTTTTTTTTCCATAGGCAAACATCCTTAAAGGTGATCTGCAAAGGGCATAAAATTGGGTTAGTGCTTTTCTTTTGCTTCCTTAAAGAAGTCCTGAAAAGTTTTGACTCTTTTACATTTTTACTAGGTTTTTTTCCCATGTCTGAGTGCTAAGTAGTGCTCACTCTGCTGTGGCTTTTGTGAGGTGTGGACGCTTGCTGTCTAGGAACAAGGACAACAGGTCTTTTCACATTGGCTACTGAAGAACTGTACAGTGCCAATAACTTTGAGGTTTTGTCTGCATGGGGAAAATGAACTGACTATGTCAATTGATTTTGACCTTAGTGTGAACAAGGGAAGAATTTGTTATCTGATCTTGGTCAGTTGGACCACTCCACCTCCCTCTTGGGTTAATCAGAACCAGCTAACACGTTTTTAAACAGGACTGTCCTTGGCTACTCTAAAGGCAAAAATATGTGAGTTAACACGTTTTCTAATATTATGCATTTTTACAGTATAAATAAGACCTGCGTTATTGCTACACTGGCTATATGGAATGGGTAACCTAGAACTGAAAGTTTGAAGGTATCCAAAAAGCAGGTCCTTGAGCCATACAACCCTAAGATCCCTTTACTTCTAGTCAATGAGGGCTAATGTGCTGGAGATACGTTCTGGAGAAACTTTCAGGTCTTTCAGATCTGGGCTTTGTCTACACTGGGGATTTGCCCTACTTGTGGCCATCATTAGTTAGTTGTGTAGCTGCTTTAGTGCAAAACACTAGTGTTGACAGACAAAGCTGCAACAAGCCACAGTTTGTACTGGTGCATCCAAACTCAGTTGCAAGCAAGAATAAGCTGCCGTGATACTAGAGTTGCTAGGCATCCGGTCTTCTACTGGAATGCCCGGTCAAAAAAGGACCCTGGTGGCTTCAGTCAGCACTTCTGACCGGGACACTAAAAGTCCAGTTGATGGCGCAGCAGGGCTAAGGCAGGCTCCTTGCCTGCTCTGGCTCCATGCAACTCCTGAAAGTGACCAGCATGTCCCTGTGGTTCCTAGGCATAGGCGTGATCAGGGAAGCTCCGCACCCTGCCCAACCCTGAGCGCCGCCTCTGCAGCTCCAATTGGTCAGGAACCATGGCCAATGGCAGCTGCGGGGATGGTGCCTGTGAGTGAGGGTGGGGGAGAGCAAGCAACAGAGGGAGGGGGCTGGAGTGAGTGGCGGTGGGGTGTCAGAGAAGGGGCAAGGGTGAGGCTTCAGGGAAGGGGCGGGGCAGGAGGCTCAAGGGTGTTCAGTTTTATGCCGTTAGAGTTGGCAACCCTATCTGGTGCATTTTGTGGCTTATAGTAATTTTACCTGCTGGCACTGTGGGTTTGAACTGGTGCAACTACACCATGTGGCAGTTAGCTACTGATGGCTGAAATCCCAGTGTATCACAATACTGCTGCTGCCAAATGGAAGTATCATTGGAACAGAAAATGGGTGAAATGAAAAACCGTGTAAACCTCTGTTATGCACCCACCTTATAGGAATTTCATCTAGACCACATTTCCCTAGTTTGCTTATGAAAAAGTCATATGGGATTGTGTCAAAAGCCTCACTATAATCTAGATACATCACATCTATATCACAAGAGCTTGGGCTTCCAGCCTGAACCTGAATGTCTACGCTGCAGTTTTGTAGCCCTGCAGCCTGAGCTCCACGAGCCCTGAGTCAGCTGACATGGGCCAGCTGTGGGTGTTTTATTGCAGTATAGACATACTGTTTGTTCCCCCTTTTAAAAGATAGGCACTGTGTTTGCCCTTCTCCTGTCCTCTAGGACCTCATCCATCCTCCATGAGTTCTGGAGGATAATCACTAACAGTTCTGAGATTGCTTCGGCTAGTTCCTTAAGTACCCCCGGATGAATTTCATCATGCCCTTCTGACTTGAACATATCTATCTTATCTAAATATTCTTTAACCTCTTATTTTCCTATTCTGGTTTGTATTCTTTCCTTTGTTGTTAATATTAATTATGTTAAGCATTCAGTCAATTAATCTTTTAAGTGAAAACTGAAGCAAAATAGGCTTTGAATATTTCAGCCTTCTTGAGGTCATCTGTTATGAGCTCTCCTTCCCCAGTAAGTAGTGGGCCTACATTTTCCTTTGTCTTTTGCTTGCTGCCAGTGTGTTTATAGAATCTCTCATTGTCTTTTATGTTTCTGCTAAGTGTAACTCATGTTATGCCTTAGCTTTTCTGATTTTGTCCCTCCATGCTTGTGCTATGTCCAAGTTAGGCTGGCATGAGGCTTTCAAATAAACATTTTGATACTCTCACATGGCAAATTTCAGATCTAAGTCTGTATTTCCTTCACGTTTTGGGGTGTTCAGTTCCAGGGGCTTGGTACAAGCCTTTCTCTAGTATACTCCCCACACCAGTGCAACCACTTACATGGCCCCTTCTGAGTTGTATGAGCTGATCCAAAGCCTGCTGGAATCAATAGGAATCATGCCATTGACTTCGATGGCATTTGGATCAGACTTTGAGAGAACAACTTATTGCTGCATCTTTCCCCTCACATGGTCTTTCCATACTGACCTAGAAGTTGAATGCAGTAGTGTGAAATTATAGTCTATGTGACCACACTCCTTTCAACTTAAATGAAGTGCCTGCACACACTTTTAGATCCTCGAAAATGACAATAACCTTCAAGAGAAGTTTTTTTTCTATCCAAGCTTGTAACACAAGGCAGAGATTTTAATAGAAAACATAACTTTATCTGAAAATTCAGACCATGCCCTTTAAATGTAAAGGAGAGGATAAAAGCTTGCCAGAGTAAGTCAGTCGATAGGATAGTGTGTGTCAATATACTCCCAGCAATTACTTGTAAATCTAAAGCAAGTGAGGCCTGGTCTACACTAAGAAGGGGGGTCGAACTAGGATACGCAAATTCAGCTACATGAATAGCGTAGCTGAATTCGAAGTATCCTAGTTCGACCTACTCACCTGTCCAGACGCGGTAGGGTCAAACTCCGCGGCTCCCCCGTCGACTCCGCCACCGCCGTTTGCTCCCCCAGGCGACCGCAGCGCTTCCGAAGTTCGAACTATCGCATCTAGATCAGACGCGATAGTTTGAACTCTGAGAAGTCGAACTCACCGCGTCGACCTGGAAGCTAAGTGTAAACCTACCCTGAGAGAGGTATTTCCCTGTCAGACTGTGACTGTGGTTGTGGTGGGGAGAGCAAGGGTTGCTTGCCTAATATTCCTGCTGCAAGTGAGGCCTGGTCTACACTGGGGGGGGTGGGGACAGTGTTGATGTAAGATACGCAACTTCAGCTACGGGAATACCGTATCTTATTCCGACTTACCTCCCGTCCTCACCACGCGGGATCGATGTCCGCGGCTCCCCATGTCGACTCTGCTACCGCCGCTCACTCCGGTGGAGTTCTGGAGGTGACAGGAGCGCGTTCGGGGATCGATATATCGCGTCTAGATGAGACACGATATAGCGATACCCGAAAAATCGATCGCTACCCGCCGATACGGCGGATAGTCTGGACGTTCCCTAAGTGAACAGAGAGGAGCAGGGAATGTGAGGAATTCTAGATTCTCCCTCCCACAATCACCAAGTAGAGTAATGGCTGAGCACCCATGGGTTAGCGAGCTGATCTGTAAAAGAGGCTGAAGTAAATTGGACTCCACCCTTACAGCAAGTAGGGAGCAGGGGAGGAACTGTAAATCTCAGGTTGTTATCAGGACTACTACTGGGGCAGTGCAGCTACATGCTACCCCTTACTCAGAGTACATCATCAAGTTACAGTTGCGCCTCGAGTGTTTTCTGTTTGTGTGTGTGAGAAGTTTTTAGGGTTGTTTGGACTGTAAAAGACCATGCGTGATGTGCTAGTGCACCCCCGGCTTCATGCATGCCATATGCCTAATGAGGATTGAATTAGTTCTAAGCTACCTTTTGAAAGGTGGGTGCCATCTGTAGCCTTCGGTATCTCTGATTCTACAGCTGCTCTTGGCAGCTTATCAAATGGCCCGTCTACATATGTGGTTATAAAGATTATCCTAAACTTTTCCCAAGCTTTATGTTGACTTCTTTACGTCTGTCTGGCTTGATATTCCTTCCAAGGAAGCGGTACTTCCAGTAATGATAAACTGCTACTATGACGTACAAGGAGTCACCATCCAAACTTCCACCCCTTTGAGGGGTTGTTGTGTGGAGATAACCAGATCTTTGCATGGGTTGCCTCCCTGCAGTGTTTCTAATAAAATCACTGTTAACATATTGGGTAACCTTTTTTTCTTTCTGTATTTCATTTTTGCCTCTTCCTCATTTATCATTCATAGATGAGGGTCTAAGATCTCATTGGACAGTCTGTTACCTGATATCAGTGTTGTGCAGCTTGGCCCGTGATGCATGAAATCGGACCAGGCTGTGTGCTCATGCCATGCAGCATGGCTAATCATTCTCAAATGCTATCATCAGTTATCTTGGAGGAGGGGGAAAAAATCCTAGCTGCCTGTGGTTGATTTAATCTTTAAAATCAGGAGAGACTTTGCAGTGATTAAAGAGCCATTTCCTGACTACATATTGATATGAGCTGCTTCCAAGTCAAATATAGGAGAGCCTGACAGGCATTCAGTCCTCCTGTGATTGGCAGGTCCCAGCACACTGGATGGTAATCTCTTTCCAGCTTTTATTTCAAGAAATTCTGGGGTGGTCTGCATTTAATACATAACTATCTCATGTAATTGCCCTGGCATTTCTTATTGTAATCGACAAGATTGCAATTTTAATTTGCAGGATTCATAAGGGCAGTTGGAAAGTTGTACCCAGAAATCAAGAGATTTACTGTTTTCCAATAGTTTCCAGAAACTGGTTACTCTGGGGGCAATTCTATGATCTAAGACGTGCCAGATAAGAATCTGTATTGAATATTTCTACATTACTGCAATTTCTTTTGGTGCATGTAAATATGGCAAAGCATTCTAAGCTAGAGCAGTAGTGAGGATGCTGTGATATGGTATTGTATATGTTGCCCTTTGACACCTTAAAATACACCCTAATGATCTGGGTATGGGGATTACTATACTTAATCACGTATAAAATGGTTTCCACCTTTAGGGGCCAATCCTGCAAGCTCATCCTCAGGGAGAGACCTCCTGCAGCTGTGTGGTACCCCATAGCTTCTTTGAGGGCCTGTGCAGGGTTAGGGGCAGAGGCTGGGGCCTGTACAGATCTTTCAGGATCAGAGTTTAGCACAATGAGGTCCTGATCCATGGCTGGGGCTACCACAACACAAATAAATAATATAATGATAATTAATAACGTCTTTCACCCTTTGGATTATTTGGCTGTCTCTGTGCTCACACTGGCCCTTGCCATCTTCCTTGGGGAACAGTTTGGGGCAGAATATTGCAAGATCTGCCTTCGAAACTGGGTACTGGAGCTGTTGTCCTGGTTCGGTTCTTTCTATCCAAGGTGCCCTGATAGAGATTATTATTGAAATGCTGCCATAAATGTGCCTGGTGCTTCACAACCAAACAAAGTCACGGCATTGAAAAGCTCACAATCTAGATAATGCCGTGGAGCTGGAGTTTTAGGTCCAGATTTAACCTTGCTTAAATCCATCCCTATTCTGCAAAGCACTTAAGTACACATGCTTGTACCCCATTTACTTCAGTGGGACTTAAACACATGGTTAAGTGCTTTGCTGAATAAGAATGGCCCTAAGCATGTGCTTAAAATCAAACATGAATTTAAATGCTTTGCTTGATCAAGGCCCATATGAGGTCTTCGGTTTAAGGTTTTATGGAATCCTGTGCTCTTTTTAGGAAATGTTTTCCCCTTGTTTCTGTCCCAATATTCCATTTCTTTTCCATATAGATCTCAAGCTGATACCAGCAAGTTATGAAAGGTGAAAAAGGTCCCCAGCCCTGGTCAAGGGCAATAACTAGTGATTTTATTATTATTTTCTGTCTTCTACAGCTCTGATACCAGAGGCTGGATGGAATGGTGTCCTCTGGACCTTTCTTATGTGAGTTATTTAGATTTTATTTTATTGCTAACAGCTCATCAAATTGAATTAAAAAATGCTTCTCCAATCTCAAAGACAAATTGCTATTTTTAAAAAAAGTTTATAGCTATAATCCCAGAAAAACAAAAGTTTGCCACTTAGAAGTATGAGCATACAATGAAAATAAACCAAAATGAAGGGAAAAAAGAGTTTAGGGATTAAAAAAACGGGCAGTAGGGATTTATTGTGCTGAAGTTCTTTGCTAAGCGAAATTCCACTTTCTGTAAATGATTATTTAATTGTTGATATGAATTTAGCCTGGTGATATAAAATTTTTCCTGGCTCTAACAGACATTCCTTACTGGAAAGAAATAAATCAGGTGAGTTTGAATTATACTGAATTGTGTCACTGATTCACTCTCAGTTGAATAACTGTTCCATGTCACTATACTTGTTACAATTCAATTAGTTTGAACGAGATTAAGGATGATTAAGTGTGACATCTCCCAGTGCAAACTCTAAAAAGCAAAGAAATTCCAAGTTATGGGACACTTCTTAACAGTACGATACCACAGAGCGCATTTCCGCTGAGCATAACAGACTTTCCCTCATCTCCATGAACTTCCTTCTACCTCCAACAGGTAATGAAATGCACAGCACACTAATAGGCATAATGGTATAACACAGAAACCTTAATCTCAATTTCAGCAGCATAAGCAAATCATCAGGCTTGACCTATGAGTATGAGTGAAGTCTGAGCTGTGTTGTGTTTGTGAGGGAAGTATGAGGTTGTAATTAAGGGGCCAGTCCTGAAGTCCATTTACAGGCTAAACTTCCACCAAATCCAGTGGGAATTTTGCCTCACTGAGAACCACAGGATTAGGACCAATAATATTTGTGCTTGTCTATTGCTCTTGTGAGTGCCTTCAAATCCTGAAGAAGTAAATTGAAATTAATTGCACTTAACATCTTGCATGACTGAGCCCACGGTTCTTTCCAGCAGAAGATTTTACTTAACACTTCGGTGAGATAGGCAATATTATCAATTTTCATGTGGAGAAACTGAGCCACAGAAAGGTTTGAATACTTGCCCATCTCACAAAGTCGCTGGCAGAGCTTAGTAGAGCTCAGGAGTGAAACCCTAGCCTACTTGAAATCAACAGCAAAGCTCCCATTGACTTCTCCAGGGCCAGGATTTCACCCTAGGTCTCTTTTCTCCCAGTCTTCTGCCCTAACTACTAAAATACGTTTTTTCTCATTTGGTACAGAGGACATTGATGTCTGATGCATGAAGATGCTGTATTAGAGCTTTTTCAGAGGAGAGTTCAGTTTTGTGGCCTGTTACTACCATTATTTATTTTGAATAAAGTCCAGTGTTATAAAGCACATAGACAGTCAGGCTGTGGATAATATGTTTAGTATGGTGCTGACTCAGAACTGTTAGTTTGGCAAAGTCTATGTGGTGTATATGCCAGAAAGTGAACTCCCTTGGAGTAGTGCTTCTTATCAGACACTTTCTTAATTCTGCATGAGATGCTACTAATGCAGATCGAGAGATGTCTTCTTGAATCTCGGCTTTGTGTTTCCAGAATTTTTTGTGTATAGGAATGTGAGAACTGCAGGTATAACATTATAGAAAATTCTTACATGGCTAGTGCCACCTATTGGTGGGGGGAAATGAATTGAAAATTCATGCTTATTTGCATTTATCAAAATTATGGGAGGTTAGGGAAAGAATGAAGTGTTTACTGTTGGTTTGAATTATTTTAAATTAGACTGTGTAAAGAGATGTAATGGTACATTTGGGCTTCTTCATTTAGAACAGATTGAAATGAATTTTTAGATGTAATCACTATGACTTTCAATTCAGTTATTTCTCTTGGGTTAACACAGGCCATAGATTTTCCCCCAAATCATTCCTAGAGCATATCTTTTAGAAAAACATCTGATCTTGATTTAAAAATTGCCAGTGATGGAGAATCCATCAGAACCCTGGGTAATTTGTTCCAATGATTAATTATCCCCACTGTCAAAAATGTACACCTTATTTCTAGTCTGAATTTGTCTAGCTTCCACTCCAGGCACTGGATCATGTTAGACCTTTCTCTGCTAGATCGAAGAACCCACTATTAAATATTTGTTCCCTGTATAGACACTTATAAACTGCAATCAAGTTACCCCATAACCTTTTCCTTTTTAAGCTTAAATAGATAGAACTCTTTCAGTCTATCGCTATAAGGCACAGTATCACATTGGAAACTCATGTTCAGCTGATCATCTACCATAACCACCAAAAGATTTTCAGAGTCACTGCTTCCCAGAATAGAGTTCCCCATCATGTATATGACCTACATTCTTTGTTACTAGATGTATGCATTTTCATTACGCTATATTAAAAAGCAAACTAGGTGCAAGCAAATGATATGCAAAGTGATTTGGATTATGAGATTGTAAGCAGGTTACACTGACCAAGCTAGTCTCACTGCCCAGACTGAAATGGGAGCTGTGATGAAGGGGAGAAACAGCTTGCCAGCACGGCAGTGGTTAAAGGGATGCCTATGGGCACAGTTAGCCCTGCCCTGTTATAACTGCAGCCAATGCCTGGCCTGGAGAGGGGAGAAAAGGAGAGATCCTGGCTCAGTTGAGAGCTGACTGGCAAAGAGGCAGGAGCAAGCTGCCTTCCTACCTGAGAGGAAAGGTCACTAGCCTGCCAACTGAAGCAGCCACTGGCAGGGCCGGTGCAAGGATGTTTCACGTCCTAGGCAAAACTTCCACCTTGCGCCCCCCTCCCCCCGCACCCCCATCCTGAGCCGCCCCCCGCCTGCGGCAGCTCCCCCCTCACTCTGAGGCGCTCCCCCCACGGCAGCTCCCCACCCCTCACCCTCCGCCCTGAGGCACCCCCCAACCCCAGCTCACCCCTGCTCCGTGCACGAGCACCCCGAGCACGCCATGGCTGCTTCTCTTCTCCTGCCTCCCAGGCTTGCGGCGCCAATCAGGTCAGGTGCCGCAAGCCTGGGAGGCGGGAGAAGTGAAGCAGCCACGGCGTGCTCGGGGAGGAGGCAGGGCAGGGGTGAGCTGGAGCGGGGAGTTCCCCTGCGTACCACCCCCCCCACTTACTTGCTGCATGCGGCTCTCCCCACGCTCTCCTGCCCCAGCTCCCTCCGCCTAAATGCCGGCGGTGACCGGGGCGGCTGAAGATCTAGCCGCCTGGGTCGCTGCTGAAGAAAATGGTGCCCCTCAAATTCCAGCGCCCTAGGCAACCACCTAGGTCGCCTAAATGGTTGCACCGGCCCTGGCCACTGGGGATGAAGTGCTATCTTCCCAACCAAGGGGGACTGCAGAGGAGACCTAGGAGACTCCGGGAACTGAAGTAACTGGGTGACTGAAGCCCAGAGACATTGTGGGGTTTGGTCTCACTGAACTTATGGCTGCCCTGCCCGAAGGAGCCTGGGATCACAGCAGGGCACCATCCAAGATCCACAAGGGGGCACTACAGGAGCCAAGCCACCTCAATGAATTGGACTATAGGGGCTATGCTCCAAATTTAAGGGACAGTGGAAGGAAGTAGCCAGTGGATTTAGACTACCTGCTGTTTAGGGGTTGATGCACACAGGGTCCTGGGCTGGGATGTGGTGGAAAGGGAGGGTCCGGGTTCCCCTACCCCACTGCCTAAAAGACTGAGGCACCTCAACGAGGGAAACTAGGGGCTGGAGGTCAGGTGCACCAACCACTAGGCCACCCAGGCCTCAAGCAACCTATTACAGGAACAAAATGTGAACAAACAGTGCATATAATGTATATGTTCCCATTTCTAAAGATAATGGAACAATTCTTATTATGGAAAGGTTTATGTAAAATAGGATTCTATGGCCTGGTCTGGGGGAATCGATCTAAGATGCGCAACGTCAGCTACAAGAATAGCGTTGCTGAAGTCAACGTATCTTAGATCGAATTAAAATTACTTACTTTGCATCCTCGCAGCGCTGGATTGACGGCCGCAGCTCCCCTGTTGACTTTGCTTCTGCCTCTCACACTGCTGGAGTTCAGCAGTCACCAGGAGAGCAATCGAGGATTGATTTATTTTGTCTACACTGCACGCAATAAATCGATCCCTGATATATCGCTCGCTACCCGCCAATCTGGTGGGTAGTGTAGACATACCCTCTGTTACATAAATCTATATAGGACTGAACCTCAACTCTACCCAGAAGATGAATGACTTGGTTATTGGATTACTTCCCCCATACCTGGGGTTGACCTCAACTAGCTACATCAAGATGACAATGTCTTGTCTCCAATGGGATTTTACATTGAGATAGCTAGCTTGATTTTAAATTACACATTTTCTTCATTGAAGAATACCCTTTGAGATAAATAAACAAAAACAAGTATTACTCACTTTTTAAAAAAAATCCTGCAAAGTGATCCATCAGGTCTTGATCCATCAATACTCTTGAGCACATACTTCAACTTTAAAGCCAATATTTAAATATATTTTGGGAAAACAAATGTCAGTGGAGAATTTTGGATCAGTTCTACTCAAGTGCAATCGCAGGGATTGGATGGGCACAGAGGAGAATTAAGCTTTCTCCCCTAGAGGTTGTCCCTGTGGGACTGCCCATGCTTGCATCTATTCTATACATCAGTTGTTCTCCATCTTTATTATCCTGAATACCAGTTTGCAAGTGAGATAATGTCACAAACACCTCCCATCCCAGCTTCTCAATCCTGCACTATTTGGTAACGAATCATTTGAAGGTACATCTACACAGGAGGTGTAATTTCCAGTGTGAGTAAATGAATGTATGCTAGCTCTGCTTGACCTAGCACCTAAAAATAGCAGTGTGGCTGCCCCAGCATGGGTGGGGGCTCACACTATCCATCCAAGTACAATCCCACTTGACCCACTGGGTACATATTTGGGCAGCTAGCTCAAGCCACCACCTATTCGGCCATGTCCACTCTGCTATTTTTTGCCCGCTAGCTTGAGCAAAACTAGCTTGTGTACATCTGTTCAAACTGGGAACTACACCTCCCAGCTGCTGTGTAGACATTCCCTGTGAAACACGGCTGTACACAAACGGTGCACATTAGGCTCTAGGCCTGTCCATCTAGCACAACCACAAAATTTTCCTCAAAAAGATGGTCTTAGATAGTCATTTGAACCATGGACCTCCAAAGAAATCTTGTGTGAAGGATATTCAGACCTAGATAACTCATGGCTATCAGCAAGCAATTCCAATTGTCTGCATCACTGAAAATCCCCAGAAGCTCCTGATATTTCCCTGCTTTGCATTTCCTAACTCAGAGGAACATATATAAGGTCAGAACAAAAGCAGAAGTTCAGAGACTTTTCAGTTTGTTGAAATGAGCTACCACTTATCTGAAGTGAAATGTAATTTTTCTTTCTCGCTGGCAGTGACAGATGATGGTTTAAAACGCTAAATCTGTCTCATTGCAGGTTATTCAGGATGCAAGCTCAGCGCTCATTGGCTTGATTTTATTTGGACTGTATTGTACCTGCAGTAAGAATGCTTTAGTGGAACATTTATCCCTTTGCTGCCACTGTGGGAGCAGTCAACCCAGATAGAGCCTTTGAATGAAGATTGATTCTAAGCGTGGGATTTCTTCCAGAATCAATTTATCTATGAGAACGCCAAGAAATTCAATACAAATGAAAGAACAAATTATGTTTGTTCAGTTTCTAAACAAACATTTAATATACCATTAATTTTGTGCTTGTGTTTTTGTTATTTTTTTTCCAGGACAGATTTCTCTCATGTGGGTCCTTCTCCTCTCTTCTTAACTGCATATAATGTGCCTGAAGGGAAAACATCATGAACATTGCATTAAGATTAAAAATACTCTGTAAGCAATAACAGTTATATTTAGTGCTGGTGAAAGGTGCTGGATTCACAGCCCTGCCAGGTGAAATCATCTATTCAACCATGTAATTGCTACTGGACAAGCTTCCCTGCACTGCACCATGCAATAAGTCCAAACTGGAGGAAACACCCGTGAGAGTTGAGATGGAAGTTTAGTCTTTATGGCTATTCATACTTAGCCTCTCTGCTGAGACAGTTAATTAAAGCCAAATGTGGCGGTAGTTTGTGCTGTGGAATTAGTCCACTAGGATCTAGATGAAGACCATAAAATTGTGTCATGAACAGCCAGGGAACAGCTCCAGGTAATAACTTTTGGGGTGAAATCCTGATCACTTTGAAGTCAATAGGATTGTTGCCATTGACTTCAATGGGGCTGAATTTCACTCTGGGTCTCTGCTGACCAGAGTTCAGAGTTTAGCTAATGGACATAAGTCACCTAATCACCCCAAATTTGTCTTTGGCTTTAACAGACACTATTTGTCTATAAAAGGCACTAAGTTCTTTCCTGTCTTTTTCATCCGCAGTGAAAGCTGTTTTTTGCTCAAGCTGTTGTTGGTGTTTTGGCTGACATGCAGCACACAGGGAGAGGGTAGCAGGGTGGGGTGGAGCAGAGTCTAACCGAGACCATGTTACAGAGGTTAAGAAAACAGCTTCCACAATGCACCCAGCCTCCACCCTCCCTTCATTCTGTGTACACATGTTTTTGGGGGATCATGGTTTTTTCAGACTTCTCAGCTGAGATTTTGCACATGCCCCCAGGCAGACATGCAAAGGTACTTTGTAGTTTGTTTTTTGTTTTTTTTTTAAATAAAAACACCACACTTCAAAGTTCTTTCACATATAAATTAACAATATGTGAAACAAGAGGCTCCATGAAGTTGGAATTACCCTGTCACTCACGAGGAGCTACAATATTAGTGTTACTGATCTCGATTTCATTGAAAAAAGTGAGGAAAACAATTCAAATGTCTGCAGACCCAGCCTAATAAAAATGATAGATTAGATGTCAAAGTTTCCCCAGCCCCTTTCTCTGATCCTCCCTCCACCTTCACGCTTCTGTTGTTTAAAAAGAAATCATGCAATAATTTGCTTGCTGTTGTCAGCTTTTGGAAATTGCCAGCTAATTCTCATAGCTCAGGGGTTAGAGTATTTTGCTTGCACTCATTGGGTGATGGAGTTTAAAAACCTGCATTGCCTCAATAATTTAGCACTTTACATTTCAATTTTTTTTGCCCATCTTGTTCTGCTGAAGTTTGTTCCGGTTTTATCTTCGTGCTTTTCCACCAGTGTGAACAGCACGATTGACAAAAGCAGAACTTGCAGAACGTTAACGACCTCAAGTGAAGGCAGTTTTAGAATGAGATCTGAGCTTATATGGGGAATTCAAAATGGAGACCCAGCACAGTAGTCTTCACAATGGGAGCTCAGACTAAATTAAAATTGGGCACCTACTACTAGTTCTTTGCTAAGGATTCTATAGGGCTTCTCAAAATATGCCAACAGTTATAGATGTGTTAATTGGAAGTGAGTTAAATATCTTACAAGAAAATACCAGGGTAGGAGCAGGTGTAACCCACACACCACCTGGGTGTGGTGTTCTGTCCCATCAAGTGGCACCGAGACCACTTAGAGAGAGAGATAAAATGAGTCTGCTTTACAGCCTTAGCTGATAGCCAGTTGGCTTTCAGCTCATGAGTAGAGGCTCATGCACTAAGCTTCAGAGATCCCTGGTTCGATCCCACCCACCGACAACCAGATTCTGTCAGTGTTACTGAGCTAAAAGCCAGCTGGCTGTTAGCTAAGGCTGTAGAGCAAACTCATTAATCTCTCTTTCTAAGTGGTCTTGGTGCCACTAGATGAGACACAACACCACACCCAGGAGGTGTTTGGGTTACACAGACAGTGTTAAACATACAATATATTAAAACTGATGAGCCAAATCCTGGTCCCAGGAAGGCCAATGGAAATGTAACTCTTCTGCCAGGTGGAGCCAGCAGCAACCAGGGCCAGGTTCAATATCTAGGGGTTCTTTTTCAACAATACAACACAAAACCAGCTCCACTCTCCACCAGTAACCTGGGGAAATTACACACCATCCCTGGGCAACTTGGAGAGGCAATACTTCCTCACTCGCAAGCACAGAGTTTGAGTGAAGGAAAGAAACTTTTAATGAAAGAAGGGAAGTCACCTGACATTAATTAGGGAAAGTGCCACAAGCAGGATTCACAATGATAAAACTGTGATCAGGACACTCACCCCCAGAGTGCATGGGGGCAGTGCCTTCTGCCTCATGTTCATGAGTTCTGCAACCAAAAGTTCCTTTTCTGTGCCCCTCTCTGCTCCCTCACCACACCCCACTCACAGTGGTTGTCGTTGGTCAGTGAGAACCCAGGGTTCAGAGGTGCATCTGTGGGAGTTCACCTCCCACCCGAGGAGGAAGGCACCTTGCTTGCTCTGTCATCTGAGCACTTGCTGTGGCTGGCCGCCCCACCTGCCACAATTCCTCTCTGCTTGCCAGCTCACCAGCCGCCGTTCCACTCGCTGGTCACCTTCTGCCACCTGCCTCTCTGCTGTGACCTCTGCAGATCAGTCTCTTGAGGTTTCACTTAGCTCTCAGTGATTTTCAACTCTTAGGCTGGGCAGAAACACTGCCCCACCACAAGTGATAGTCAGCTCTTTTGAGCAATTAAAATAACAAAAGGCTCCCAATGGAGCCTATTTAGCTCTATCTTTGAATAGTGGGGAGGCACAAGTTAAACCAGACTTGGGATCCTTACGGAGAGTCCACTTCTTCTGGCTGGGATACCTATCCTCAACCTCTTACTTTCACAGGGGTCTGGCATTCGAGCCCCTGGCTTAATGAGGTTCTTTCAGCTTAATAGACAGCGCAGATTTAAAAGAAACAAACGGAAGTGTTTTTTCACACAACCTATGGTCAATCTGTAGAACACCTTGTCAGAGGATGTTGTGAAGGACAAGACTATAACAGGGTTCAAAAAAGAACTAGATAACTTCATGGAGGCTAGATCCATCAATGGCTATTAGCCAGAATGGGCAGGGATGGTGTCCCTAGCTTCTGTTTGCCAGAAGCTGGGAATGTGCGACAGGGGATGGATCACTTGATGATTACCTGTTCTGTTCGTTCCCTCTGGGGCACCTGACATTGGCCACTGTCAAAAGACAGGATACTGGGCTAGATGGACCTTTGGTCTGCCCCAGGATGGCCATTCTTATGTTCTTATAAGGGTGACCCCCTCATCTGGGATAGGTTAAGCACAGTTCTGCTCCCCTTTATTCATACAATAAAGACGATAACATTTCACTACCCCTGCTTTCAGTATTAAAGTGATTTATAACCCAACACCAGCCAAAGTTGATCACTTTGAGCAACACCGCTCTATCTGCTGGATATCTAGGGAGAGTAAGTGTGTTCAGCAAATACAGTTTGCTCCTGAATCTCTCCCCCTCCCTGCTGCCAGGGGAGAATTCATTCAGACCCTGCTTACAGAAGTTTTTCCATTGAATTCAGTGGAACTAGGATTTGATCTGTAGATCTCAAAGCACTTTACCAAAGTGAGTAAGTATTATCCTTAGTTTGCACTAGAGGGAAGCCAAGGCTCAGAGACATGGAATGACTTCACCGGGTCACACAATATGTCAATGGCAGAGCTGGGAATAGAACTCAAGTCATCTTCATTTCAGGTATCCGTGTCAGAACATGCTTAACTGCTTCTTGTCTTTCATCTTGGTTTAAAATATATAGGACCTTAGGTAATCTGCAGCTCAACCGTGTAGATCTTGCTCTTCTACCTCATGTGAATGGCCATGATCCAGAATCTGTTGTGTGCCTCATATTTTTAGCTTAAAAATCCCGTTGGCCTTAAAGGTGAAAGGATGCCCTTTCCTAATTGTCAATATCTTGGACAAATTGTGACTAACTGCCATGTTATGCCATAAGTTTGTCTTTCATTGATATGTGGATCTGCTTTAAAAATGAGCTTCAGTCTCCTTAAGAATGTTCTGGCACTGTTATTTAATAAGGCAAAAAAATAAAATAAAATGAGATCAAACAGAGTTAGAGTTGCCACCCAGACAGTTTTTCAAGCCGCCAAGTCATTTTTGTGCAGCGTGTCCTGTTGTTTTTATTTTAAATGTAAATTAAATGTCTGCTGTCCAGCCTTCCTGACTCCAAATGGCACTGCATGTGCTGACTCCTGATAGATGGACCGTTCTAGAAGCCATGCTGGATTGAAAGTGCCAGAACAAGGCTCTGTGTTAGCAGTGCAGGAGCAGACTAACAAAAAGAAAACCATGCATTTGGCTGATGTTTCTTCCACCTCTAGTCCCCCAAAAAAGGCAGCCTAAGAAAGAGATTAATTAAGGAGGTAAAGGAAGAAGGTATATAGATGATAAAGAATGGGAAAAAGAGAAGAAAGGGTAAGGATGTGGAAGGCACATGCACGTGGGTGAGTGAGGAATACAGAAAAGTGGCAACCCTTCCTTTCAACTCTTGCCAACCTCCTGGCTTTATATTTGGCAAAGCAGGACAACCATAAATGGAAAAGTCTGTAGCTACAAACTTGTGTTTTTCTTTAATATGTCTGTGAAAAAACCTGCTTTCATTGTTCATTTTCCATAACAAATGCTCTGCTTTGGATCTAGGTGCTCTCCGTGTATAAAGCACTTTGGTCAGCAGTCATGGGAGCTTATATATGCTATGTTTATCTGTGCTGATAGCAAATACCATTCCGCTAATTTTAAAAGGGTACATTTCCTGTACCCTTTGCTCATGTTAAGTAATAGCTTATTCTTCAACATTTGAATTTGCTTCAAGTGGACTACTCAAGAAGTAACCATTTGGTAACTGTTCAGTGAACCAAATCCACAGCTGCTATAAATTGGTGTAGCTTAGTTGAAGTCAATGGTTTTGTGGAATCTGACTAGGCCTAAAGGAAAGTGTGGGAGCCAGGCTTAGAGACACAGATTTGATAGACATGATACGATGCTGCAGACCAAGTGCCAGCTTATGCCAAGCCCCTTGGCCTCACTGAACAATGACAAATGCATTGCTGGAAACCAGTTGGGCTTGCCTGTGTGTTAGCTTTGTTAAGATAGATTTTAGGTTGATAAGAATGTGTTTAGTGTTTGGACTTTATGAAATGCTTGTGAGTTGCTGCCTGAATTAATCTCTGTATCCCATGTAATACGGTAATATTTAAATGTTTGCTTTGTAACTATGAATGTGTTTGCTCTGAAACTGGCACATGCACGTGGGTGAGTGAGGAATACAGAAAAGTGGCAACCCTTCCTTTCAACTCTTGCCAACCTCCTGGCTTTATATTTGGCAAAGCAGGACAACCATAAATGGAAAAGTCTGTAGCTACCTCCACATTCAGGAGAGAAGCATCACCAAGTGTGAAATACTAGTTTACCACAAGAGGTGTCATCTCCTGCTCAGCAAAAGAAGATCTATAGACATCAGACAAGGCATTGTGGAACATCAGGGGACAAAAGACTTTGATTTCTCTCCCTCACACCCATGAAGAGAGATGTACAGGTAGACATGTCCCATCACAATTTGAACATTGGAGGAACGGAATAAAAATCCCTAACCAGAAGGAACTGTCACTATGCTGCTTGGAATTTGGCGAGGGCAATATTTCTAAGATAAGCAAGGAATCAGCAAGCTGCTTAGCCTGCATTAGCCCTAAAGGACATATGGAGCTTGCACGTTACAGCTGCTTTTCTTACTTTTTGGAACCTAAGACTATAACTCATGTGTGTGTATGCTTACCTGCTGTAACCTTGTAAATAACTCTCATTTCTTTTTCCTAGTTAATAAATCTTTAGTTTATTACAGGATTGGCTACAAGTGTTGTCTTTGGTGACAAATCTAAGGTACAACAGATCTGGGGCAAGTGACTGGTCCTTTGGGACTGGGAGTACCCTGAATATTGTTGTGATTTGTGGTGTAAGGGACCATCTATCACAAAGACAAGCTTGCCTGGGAGGCAAGATAGACCAGGGTACCCAAGGGGATTGTCTGTGACTCCATGTTGAGGCTGTTATAGTACTTGAGGAATTCACCCTTGATATTTGGTTGGTGAAAGCTAATTATAGAACATATTACCAGTCTGGGGTTGTACCCTAGTTTGTAACAGTCTGCCCTGAGGTTGGCATCCATGTTTGTGAGCCACTCCAGACAGCTTGACACATGGTATAAAAACCTAGATCAAAATCCTGGCTCCACTGAAGTCAATGGGAGTTTTGCTATAGAGCCAGGATTTCTATCCAGCTAGATTTTTGGGGCCGCTGTCCTAAATTTCTGAAATAAACTACTGCACCATCAGTAAAAATAATCTACTTTATTTTGCTTTAAGAAACTTTCTAACCTTTACATCATCTAATCTGAAGTGGCGGCTTTTCCATTCTGACTGCTATTTCAGACTCCCTGGGCTGGGCTGAAGTTCAATGAAATAAGATAATTTGATTTCTGCGATCCTGTGACCCTCATGAAACCGGCATGTGAGGTGTAAGCAGGATGATACATTTGAAATAAATGTAGGAATAATGAAATAACTATTCATGAAAGCTTGTCACAAGAAACAAGAAGTTGTATTTGCTTCTCAGTGCGCATTTCAGCACAAAATAACCAAGTCCTCCATAATGTGTTTTGGATGATGCTGTCACTGTGCAGAACCAATTTTACTGTCTGCTATTCACCTTCAAATGCTTCCCAAAAGCTAATTTCTATTTGTTAACTTTCCAGGACTAACCCCTGCTCTACTACTCCTGTCTTTTAAGGCATCCCTGCCTCATACTGTGATTATAACAATCAGTTATGAAAATACGTATCCTTTACAGAGCCCTTTCCCCTGAACTCTCACACATGCACACAGAGGACTCAACAAGATGCCACATCCTTGCATAGTTGGCAATCTGAAATCTCAGTATTCCAAGAAGGGTACCGGTGAGGAACAATGCATGGAGAATGTAATCGCTTCCATCCATTAGGATGGTTCCTCTGGTGCTCTGAGGCCAGTGCAGGGATGTCGGGGCAGATCAGGGCTATAGCTCTGCCTTCTTCCTGCTCCCTTTTCAGAGCAAGTAATCTCTTCGCTCTCCAGAGTGCATAGATTTCTCTTGTGTGCAACCTATGTGCAGTCATGCAAGCAGGGGCGGCTCTAGGTATTTTGCCGTCCCAAGCACGGCAGGCAGGCTGCCTTTGGTCCCTGGTCCCGCGGCTTCGGCGGCACACCTGCGGGAGGTCCACTGAAGCCGCGGGACCAGCAGACCCTCCGCAGGCAAGCTGCCGAAGGCAACCTGCCTGCTGCCCTCGTGGCGACCGGCAGAGTGCCCCCCCCTGTGGCTTGCCGCCACAGGCACGCGCTTGGCGTGCTGGTGCCTGGAGCTGCCCCTGCATGCAAGGGATGGGGTAACTTCTTGCTTGTTCTTCCACCCGTGAACGTCCACACAGCATCTAGCCTTTACATTGCAGTTTCCACTAGTCAGGGACTTTTCTTCTTTATTTTTCTGTTCAATGCCTGGTGCACTATTACACGTTGAAAATAGAAACAAAGCATACAATACAGACAGGGGTGACTTAAGAAGGGTTTTCCATGTCAGGAGGAAAATACAAAGAACTGCTAAAATTGTGAATCTGCTTTGTGATTCATTTACTGACACGAATTGTCTCTAATATTCAGGGTGCTGCCTCTGCAAGACAGAAGGAAAGAAAACTAGGCAGGGACTGGATTTTATTTTATTTGGAGAGGAGGAGGGAGCTTGAACAGATGTCAAAATAATGAAAGTACCTCCAGCCACCCAACAAAGAGTAATTTAGAAATGTGCTGGAGATAACATGTCACTGTCAGATCTTGGTTGTGATCAAGTGTGATGTAAGTGCAATTAACAAAACAGTTTTATATCAATAGAACAATACCCTGTTTAATAAAAAGCATGCTTTCATTCTTTGAATGTATTCATTCTTACCTTATAGTTTAGCTAATTCTGAAAAGAAGGGTTAGATGTAAGGAAGGTCTATAAAAACTTGCACATATCTTTGCTAGTGGGAAACTGCTTTCCTTACTTCTGTGTTTTCCTCAATTGCACTGGTTGTCTCCAAAGTGCCTTACAAGCAATATTTAATTAATCTAACCAGCCCTCCTGTGAATATTATTATCATGGCTGTCCATTGTAGCTAATGATGATGTCACAGCATCTTGTGTATTCTTCTGTGGCTGTATATAGTCCAATCTGCAAGGAGCAAGGTTGTGAACAGATGTCACGTAGGAATGTGAAGGGTCCCACTGAGGACGTGGAATGATGCTTTACCCTTTTTCAATTTGTTTTCTGGGTCTTTTTCAAAGTAATTACAACCTTTATTAATAGTAGTTCTCCCTTGAGGCCTTACCTTGTCTGTGGCTTCGAAGTTGTCAATATTTACGCCACATGTCTGCTTAAAAGCGTCTTTTAAATGTTTACCTTGAGCACCCTTCCTGTGCTTTCCGAATTTCAGCTTACCAAGAAGGACTTTTTCTGGGTATCTGTCATCACCCATTCTGATAACATGATCCATCCATCTAAGATGAGTTTTGATAATCATTGCCTCAATGCTGGTTGTTTTTGCTCTCTCAAGGATGTTAATGTTTGACACTTTGTCTTGCCAGTAGACCTTCACAACAGCAAAAAGACAGTGCATGTGAAATTGTTCAAATTGCTTGATGTGTCTCTGGAAAACTGTCCATGTTTCACACCTATATAAAAAGGATATTATCACTGCTATATTGTATATCCTGGCTTTTGTTCACAGTTTGATGGTGTTCTGATTGAATATCCTATGACAGAGTCTTCTGAAAGCCTGGCTTGCCTTATGTATTCTGTTTGATATTTCTTGATCCAGAGAACTGTGAATTGAGATGGTACTGCCAAAGTATGCAAAGTGATTGATGATCTTTAGTTTTTCACCATCGATGGTGATGTTTGGCTCAGTGGTAGTTGATTAAGTTGGTTGGAAGAGGACTTCAATTTTTTCCAGAATGATGGTGTTTTCAAACTGTTTAGTTCCCCGAGAATCTGTCAAGGATAAGCTATAGGTCACTTCACTATGACTAAGTAGAGCACAATCATCCACTAAAAGTGCTTCATATAGGAGTTCCTCAAGGACTTTTGCCTTTGCATTAGACCTTAGGAGATTGAAGATTTTTCCATGATTTCTGTACCTTATGTAGATGCCCTTTTGAAGGATGTCAGTTGAATATTATTATTTGTGTGATGGTTGCACTCAGGGGAGGGGAGGGATAGCTCAGTGGTTTGAGCATTGGCCTGCTAAACCCACAGTTGTGAGTTCAATCCTTGAGGGGGCCACTTAGGGATCTGGGGCAAAAATCAGTACTTGGTCCTGCTAGTGAAGGCAGGGGGCTGGACTTGACAACCTTTCTAAGGCCCCTTCCAGTTCTAGGAGACTGGTATATTTCCAATCATTTATTTATTTATTTACATCAGGGATTGAGCTGGAGACCTCCAGAGCTAAAAGCTTGAAGCTTTGGAGCTAGGGCAGAAGTGGGCAAACTATGGCCCACAGGCCACATCCAGCCCACAGGACTGTCCTGCCTGGCCCCTGAGCTCCTGGCCAGGGAGTCTAGTCCCTGGGCCCTCCCCTGCTGTCCCCCTTCCACTGCAGCTATGCCGCTGTGCAGGCAGCGCTCTGGGCAGCGTGGGGAGTGCAGCTGGCTCTGGCTGGGTGTCGCAGCTGCAAGATCCTGCTGCTGGTAAGGGGGTGGGAGTAAGGGAACGGGAGGTCCTGGGGAGGCAGTCAGGGAGGAGTGGGTGGTTGGATGGGGCATAGGTTCTGGGGGGGGGGCGGTCAGGGGATGGGGGAACAGGGAGGTTGGGAGTGGGAGTCCCGGGGGGGGCCTATCGGGGGCGGGGATTTGGATGGGGTTGGGAGGGCAGTCAGGGGACAGGGAGCAGGGGGTTTGGATAGGGCACGGGGGTCCCAGGATGGGGTGGTCAGGGGACAAGGAACGGGGAGGTTGGATGGGTTGGGGATTCTGAGGGGGGCAGTCAGGGGGCGGGAAGTGGGAGGGGGTGGATAGGGGGCAGGCTGTTTGGGGAGGCACAGCCCTCCATACAGTTGTACAACCCCCATGTGGCCCTCGGGCCAAAAGGTTTGCCCATCCCTGAGCTAAGGGATATCCTCTGTGGATTGGCACAGAGGAGAACTTGTAACACATACACTACTGGGTTATAGTTGCATTTTACAGATAGGAAACTGATTAAATGTGCTCAGGAAATATCCCCGATGCCCTTATCCAGTGACAGGCTTTTCTAAATTTTCATACAGAACCTTTGAGAAAGATCAGTGTAATAGATTCTCAGGAAAGGATTAAATTCTCTCCATCTGCAGGTATTGTACAGGCATAATGCCTCTGAATCAGGGTATCTATCAGATGCATCAGTAATTAAATATACTGGTTTCCCAGTTCTGTGTTTTGCCCCTGTAACTCCACTTTTAGAGGTTCACTCACAAACAAGGAAATACAAATATCTTTATTTAAAATCATTCTTACTAGTGTGTATGTCTTGAAGTTAAAGTTTTTTTGGGGGTGTGCAGGGCTGCCTGGGTAGGGGAGCAAGTGGGGGAATTTGCCCCAGGCCCTGCAGGGGCCCCCACAAGAGTTTTTCAGGGCCCCTGGAGTGGAGTCCTTCATTTGCTCCGGGGGCCACGGAAAACTGTCGCAGGGCCCGGGCCCCTGGAGCTTCTTCCGCTCCGGGTCTTTGGTGGCAATTCGTCGGCGGGGGGTCCTTCCACTCCGGGACCCGCCGCCGAAGTGCCCCGAAGACCCACGGTGGGGCGGGTCTTCGGCGGCAATTCGGCGGCGGGAAGACTCCAGGCCCCCTGAATCCTCTGGGTGGCCCTGGGGGTGTGTGAATGTGAGAGATGGTCTGTTCCCTCACAGGAGACATTCACTCTCACTCAACACAGGAGATGCTCACTAGCTATTGTCACTTACCTATTCTTTGCCAGTTATAGAGTGTCCATGACATGCTCAGTGTTGTACAAGACATGGAACTTCATCACACCCTCATTTATTATAACTGCTTAGGTGGTGGAACTATGGAAAGGGGCTATAAGTGGTCCCTGTGGAATATCCCTGGCATAGAGCTACTATGATGGTCCTATACTCCCCCTCCCCCCCCTGCAGCCCTGATGTATGGGGTATACCAAGGGAATGTGGAGGGGTGTGTCCAAGCCCACAGCTTTCGGGTACTCTGGACTGGCAGACTACAAGTGGCCTGTGGTTGATCGTTGCAGCCAGAATGTAAGTTAGAGCAGTCCTGAGGCTACTTTAATTTATGCTGAGGGCCAAGCAGCTTGAAAAATACGGGGAGTTCAAGGGCAGTTTAAAGCCACTAACCCTGCTCATTTTCTGAGCTAAGTGCAGGAATGCAGCAATGGAGAATTCACCGCCCCCCGACCCCAGCCACAGATGCTTAAAATCTAATAAGTTGCTGAACATTCCTGTCTTATAACAAACATGATCCAGTACGTCCCGCAGAGGCTTTCAAATCTTTTGCTCCTCATCTTTGCTGATGGTCCTTGCTCTGGTCTCTAGTCTATCATTGTTACACTCCAATTCCCATCTCTTGCTTATCTGATGTGGATAGTCATTAATTTTGTGTACCTCTCTTTTCTATTTGTTAGGATATCTCTGGCTTCCCCACTCCCACTCCACTGTTATTAGTGAACCCTGCACCAGGATGGCCCCTCCCCAGAGTGAAAAAGTAATTCACTCTCCGTGCCCATTCACTCTTTGACCTCAGGGGCTCTAAATTTTGAAGACTGAGTTGACGACTTAGATTATGATTTAAACCACCTGCTGAATCAAATGCAAAGAGATATTGAGGGAGGAGACCTCTTCTTCCCCTTCAGTTTACTAAAGCCATGGCTTTTATAGAAGAGAAACATGAATTCCATTGGCTGGCTAAACTTTCTGTTGAACAGGTTAGTCTGTGGGGAAGCTAAGATTCACAACTTCTTTTGCCTTCCATGCCACTGATTAAGGTGGCCCATAGTAAGTGTTCAGTGCTAGACAAATTAATGACGAGTGGCTCTATGCTGAACATTTTTATTAATGACCCGGAACAAGAAAACATAAAATCATTACTGATGAAGTTTGCAGATGACACAAAAATTGGGGGAGTGGTAAATAATGAAGAGGACAGGTCACTGAAACAGCAAACTGGATCGCTTGGTAATCTGGGTGCAAGCAAACAATATGTGTTTTAATATGGCTAAATGTAAGGAACAAAGAATGTAGGTCATACTTACACTATCCTAGGGGGCAGTGACTCTCAGAAAAGATTTGGTTGGATAATCCGCTGAACATGAGCTTCCAGTTGCTGTGGCTAAAAGGGCTAATGCAGTCCTAGGATGCATAATCGGGGGGGGTGTGTCTCAAATAGGGTAGAGAGGTTATTTTACCTCTGTATTGTGCATTGGTGAGACTGCTGCTGGAACACTGTGCCCAGTTTTGGTGTCCACAATTCAGGAAGGATGTTGACATATTGGAGAGGGTTCAGAGAAGAACCAAGAGGAAGATTAAAGGATTAATAAAACTGCCTTACAGTGATAGAGTCAAGGCACTCAATGTATTTAGCTTAACAAAGAGAAGGTTAAGGAGTGACATGATTGCAGTCTGTGAGTACCTACACAAGTATCACATATTTAATAACAGGCTCTTCAGTCTAGCAGGGAAAAGTATAACATCCAATGACTGGAAGTTGAAGCTAGACAAATTCAGACGGGAAATAAGGCACACATTTTTCATTGTTAAAGTCATTAGCCACTAAAACAACTTTACCAAGGATCACAAACAAAATTATGTGGGATTCAGATCAAGGGGTTTTATTCTGATTCGTTTCTATAAATCAGATGAGAACACTTTCTTTCATGACATTTCTGATACAATCTGGAGTACACGTTATCCCCTCCACTTAGAGCATGAAGGGCGTAAGTGTCCAAATACTAGTCAAACAACTGTATGATTGTACGGGGAGGGGGAAGAACAGGAGATCAAGTGCAATTATTCCCTTCTGAAGCCATGAAAACCCCTGTCTATGAACACAGTGTGGCCAGGGTTCTGGGATATAGAGAGTATGTCTACTCTATGCAATACCTTCCCTGGTATGCTTGTGGAAAAATTTCTGCTGAGGTTAATTCTGACAGTCAGAATTATTACAGTGTGTCACTCTGCAGAGTATGTGGAAGATGGTGGACTAGAAAGGGGCAATGGGGACATGGCATCTTAGCTGCCTCAGAATCTGTGCTGCAGAGAAGAATGAAAGATCTAAGGAGTATGAGTAACGCTCAGGGAATGCTCTGAATTTTATGGAATTTCCCAAGGGACCGTAGGATATCTGCACACTTGGAATGATGTGTCCCCTGCCCTTGTCATAGGATATGTCAGTAACTGTGTAAATGTTGCCATAGTATTTCCCAGGCAACACTGCTCCTCCTGTAGGCTCTTCTATATCACGCCTTGCACAAGGAGAAAAGCTTCTCTACTGGTATTTTGGTGCTTCTGCCTGTTATCATGAAGTGAAGAGACAAATGACTTGTAGAGTATATCCAGATTCTTTCAAGCCTCCAAAAAGGTTTGGTGCAGGTTTCAGGTGAAGGTGTAAGCTAATCCTTTTTTTATCCAAACTGGTGCACAGATTCCCAAGCAGATTTCCATGGCACAATAATAGAAATGGATCATTGAGTATCTCTGCTTGACACACATTTCCTCCAGATGACAGATGTCAAAAGGAGAGATGGATGAAAACTGAAACCTCAAGTTTCCTTGACTAGACCTGAAGTAATTAGCTTCATTAAAAGTGCTAGCTCTAATCTAGTGTCAAAACTAACTCCCAGCCTAAACCTTAATCAGATCTAGATCCAATATTAGAACCCCAGCCCTTCTCTATTTAAAAAAATACCTCAGTGGTCTATATTATTGGACAACCCTTTTATAACAAAGTTCTAATGGCTAGATGCTATGGTGACGAGCACTTCAGAAATAGACAGATATGAGGACAGTTTGATGACTTTTGGCAATCTAATCTTCACCCTTATCTCTGCCTACTACCAATGTTTAGATACTATGATGATGGCCACTACAGCAAACCCTAAAATAGATAGATACCAGGAGTCAATATACTTGTGCTTCCTGATGGTTTGCCAGGAGAGAGTTGCAAACTCGTTCAATTTGTAATTGGTTTGTTCTGACATTATTTGTGTTTGCCGTTGCATGCTGTTGTCCGAGATGCCATCTAAAAAACTACAGAGTCTTGAGAGACAAAGCCAAATGTGATGAGTTAATTAGTACCAAAATGTGAATGAAAGGGAGTCCATTAGGCTGGGCTAGTGAAGTAAAGAGATTTATCATTTTGAAAGTTGCTAATTGTGCCTGTTTCTCTGTTTGGAGAAGGGAGTCTGTAGGTCTGGGCCAGTTGCCCTTGGGGACCTATCTGTTAACTCACTGTCACCTTCTCCCGAGATACCATCATCTTGTAACACTGAGCAATAAAATTAGTAATTGTAGGTCTTTTGAAGCCCACAGCTAAAGGACACTAACAGAATTTGTTTACACTGAAGCAGTTCACAAGAAAACTAAAGTAATTAGACCAGTATAATAGATCGGTACCAAGAACACGCTCTGCCAAATATATATAAAAATGGTATTCCATCCATTTTCAGTTCTCTCTTTAGCTTTGTTTTGTGCTAAAAATATAATAATAATGTATTTTTGAAAAAACCCTCCAGAATTAAGAAGTATTCGCTCCATGAGCATTATAACTCTCACCACATCCTTGGTTTAATTATAATCTTAACTGCAATCATATTTATTTATATGAGATTTTTAGACTTATTTTCATGGGCTATTTACTTTTGAACACCGCCAGCATGTGAAAATATATAATGCTGATAGATACCCAGATCAATAACGACTTTATTTTGGTATATTTTCTGGCATAGTTTATACTTTATGTTTCCAAAATGTGCATATAGCCTCTGATTCAGGAAGGTATTTAAGCACATGCCTAAATTTAAGCCCAAGACTTCAATAGAAAGCATAAATTAATGTGGTAAAATTAAGTATCATTTAATTACTACAAAGTTTAAAACATTTATTGAGGTTTAATCCGTATATAGCACATATTGTTTGCATAATTGTCATACCTCACTCTCTCAAATATCGATTATATACAATAATTAACTGGTTTGGTGCGATATTATGAGCTGCATTATAGCTTACCGAGGAGTGGGGGCGGTGCACCACTAGAATCATGATGCTTAGAGGCATCGGGACACATAAACATCAGATGTTAATGGGCCCAGATTGTCTACACCAGCTTGGGATGTGGTCCATTATGCTTATATCAGACATAAGGGTTTCAAAGCAAAGGCAGGGTGCAGAGGAAGCGTAAGGAGAGTTCGCTTTTGCTACACCTCTGCCAAGATATAGCCTGTGCTCGTGGTAGGAGAATCATGCTCGTATGCAGAGGGGTGAGGCAATAATTATTCCACTACCCTGCCAGTCCCTTTCCCTGTTGTGTTCTTGGGAGCTAAAAAGCATGGCCGTCTGCTGCGCGAGTGGACTGAGGGCAAGGTTCCCCATGTCTTTTCTTTCCTTTAGTGTCATAAATCCCAATGGAAAATTCTTATAGAAATGCATAGGGCTGAAACCAATAGGTTTCTACAGACATTTGAGTATTCCTTAAAAAAAGCCTTATAATTTCTTAGAGAATTAGATGTTTTCTGTGGGTTTTTAAAACAGTCTGTAGAATTCTATTGCAGGGATCTAATTCTTTGTTATGACATGGTTTAAAGGCAAAGCCTATAGAAAGATTTTATATATATTTATAGGATGTTTCCAAAAGGTGTGCAGAGATAGGCATCATTTAGCTCTATGTTTTTAACATTAACTTGGGGCTTATTTAACAGAACATTACTAATGTGTAATTCACAGAATGCTTTTTAAAAACAATGTTGTTATTTATATTAATCCATTAGATCTTTCAGAGTGATGTCCTTTCTTAATGAATTTGCTCTTCCCAGGCATGAACACACATTGGTTCCAAGGCCTGCTGTTGAGGGCAAGGCTACTGATATTTCTTTTCTTTTCTTTTCTTTTTAAGGAAAAAAACATCACTGAACTATGTATTTGAGTTCAATGGCCTGGGCATGCATAGAACCAAAGTTAATTTCTCCAATAGACTTGGGTATCACATTTTGGGCCTACTTCCTTTGGAAGTGTTCCTGTAACACATAACTGTCTCATTGGGCCAAATTCTGATCTTGTTTACCCTGGTGTCTTCAAGAACAGAATGAAATCCAAATGATGGCCCATTGAATCCAAATGACATAAGCATTTGGACCCACCATCTTTGCCTCATAAAGGCATTATACACCATCACATTTTTGCTAGATAGTCATAAGAGATGAGTCATGTTGTGCTGAAATAATATTACTGCAATACTGCTTTGTTTTAGACACACAGCTGATGCATCCCACATTTCTTGAGCACAGTGCGATACAAACTCCATCCTCTATTCAGTTAGTGAGATCCCAGGTTATGAATTTGTGGTTTCTGGAGATACACTGGATAGGCAGACGAACAAATGTCACCCTTTTAAATATACAGGAATTTGAAACCGATTGTATGTTCTGGATGCAGAAATTTTAGTGTTTGCCTGGATAAATATGTGTGATTTCAACTGCTCTTGCAAATGGGCTTTGCAAAAAATAAAACAGTTTGTTTGTTTGTGTTTCTGTTTTAGTTTAAGGTGTTTGAGGCTCCTTTTAGTTCCACTTGGAGCAGGAAAAGTGCTTTCATTCTGCATTAGGTGATTGTTTCCATCAGTGTCACTTCCCCCTCCCCATTTTTCACACCTCCTACTGTGTACGATCGCCTGCTGCACCATTTATTTTTGCAATGTGTAAACTGTTACTTCCTCCAACAAATCAGATCTGCTAAGGGTGAAATTAAAGGTCTGAAGGGGTGACTGTCCTGCTGGTTTTGACATTTTAAGATTTTAGGATCAGGCGAGAAACAGCTGCCCTTTTCTACATATAGATATTTATTAACTGCCCAAAGGATTTATGGAATTAGAAGTGCATTACCTTGGCATCACAACTAAAGAGGGGTATATTCTGGGAAATGTACACTACATTTCTTGTGAGATCTGGCAGCTAACAGGATGAGAAATAATTAGCCTCTAACTTCAAGCAGTGGGCAGGAGTGCCTGGAACTGATATTTTAGTGCCAAGGTTAAAAAATCAGGATACACACTGATTTAAAATTGACAGCTGTGTGCCTAAGGCAAATGCTTGAGCATGGCCTCCATAGGCCTGTCTGGGGCCCAATCCTGCAAAACCTTACTCAATGACTTACTCATGGGAGTAATCCCACTGACATCAGCGGAAGGATTATTCCTGTGTATCTCTGTGGGTTTGTAGGACTGGGCCTGTGGATTCTGTACTACAGATAAAAGACGATGCTACAGTGCAGTTTTATACGTCAGAGAATGGGCAGTCACCTACAGTGGAATGGAGGCTGGCACGATGACAATGGAAGGTGAGACCTTTGTAAATGTTTTACTTGCATATTCTTGGTACCTATCCATTATACTTCTCTCTCTCTCTCTGACTTTTTCTTTTGTCTACTCTTTTCCACCCTCCTTTTTTAAAAGCTAATTTAGCACTGGCACGTGACTAACATCAAACACTTGACTAGTCCCATTGAACTCAACAGTAGGACTTGCACAAATGAAGTTACTCAGGCATTTACATGCTTCCAGAATTGACATCATAAATTAGTATAATTTTCTTAGGCTTGTTAAGAAAGGAAATCACAAAAATAACAACAAGAGGTAGACAAAGCACTAACTTAATAAATCCTCTGAGAAAGGGGAAGACACTGTCTTTTTGAGCTGTAAGTTGGGTTTGCCTTTTCCACGACAGTGCTCCATTGCAAGTCTGGTGCACTGCTTTTAAGCAGCAGTTGTTTTGGAAGCTGCTTGTTCAGTTAAAGATCTAGGTACGTATGCTTTCCTGCAAAGGGAACAATTAAGTTCTCCCAAACACACAGAAGCATCAGAATTCACAGCGTGTATTTTACAAGGGTAATAAAGTTTTATATGCATTTACAGGAGAAACAGCATGCAATGAAATACCTAATACACCCAATTATCCACCAAAATAAATGGATGAGGGAGAAACTGGCTAAATTTGGCTAAGGCTTAATTATTTTGCATTTTAACGTCTCAGTTCTTAGCAATAAATGCTCATTCTGCCATCCATTTCATGGCTCTATTACTTGGTCTGGATTCTTGTAATTGAGCTCCTTGAGTTCAGAAGACTGCCCAATGTCAGTGAGAAGAATATAGGAAAGGCTTGACATCAATTACAACATTACACACAACATAAAATTTAACAACTTGAATCAGCCTTTCATTGCTATTTAAAGCAACTGCATATGGCTTCTTAGGATCTTAAAAATTAATCAGCTTCCAAAGGGTCTAGATTTTTCAATTGGACAAAATCTTACTTAGCCTGAAGTTTTTAAAATGTTATTTCAGTTCTGTTGTGCAATAAGGAGACTTTTTGACATGTAAGTGGATTTTGTTAACATCCAAAAAGAAATTGATCTCCTGGGTAAATTAAAACTCAGTGAGGCAAATTAAGAAATCAAATCAAACAAAGTGGGTCAGATTCTTCATTGACTTATTCTGCATTTAACTCCACTGAGAGGATCTGTGTCAAGGCAGCCATGTCCCCCACAGTGCAAATGAAGACAGAATTTGGCCCGTGGATTTTTGTGTGTGTTCTTCAATCAATGGGAATCACAATTCGGTCATGGGTGGCTTAGTGATAAAATGCTGGCTTTCCACCTCAGCTCAAATGTTACGTGAAGCCCTCAGCTCTCTCCCTCACCGACATGTGATCAGCTCATAAAACACCAAAGTTTCTGCTTAGGGGAGGCCCAGACTAAGCGAGAGTGGAGCCTGAGTTACCTCTCACCTCTAATAAGGGTGGTCCCTGCAGGTCAGAGCTGAGGTCCTCGGAAGGGCAGCATGAGGAAGCTTGCTTGTCTTGCAGCTGCAAGTTCTGTGCCCTGGATAAATAAAAGGTTTAGTTTCTAATCTTTTAACCAAACAATCAGATAAAAATGTTAAAAAAAATAGACTGACACTGAAACTATTCTTTAAAAAAAAAAAAGTATCAAAAGACTTTTTGACTTGTCTTTCTCAATGCACTGGAGTGTAGTTAAAAAGCAACTTTGATTCCAAGTGGAAGAGTTACACACAAATGTTTAATGAACGTTGAACCTTGAGATCTTCTTAACAGGCTTTATATGGTGAGAAATATGTGGGTATGTCTGCGCAAGTATGAGTGTTTCACTGATTTATGTTTACAGTACATAAAACATTACGCATCTGAGCTGTATCTGCCTGCCAGTGCTAGTTTTATTTTGGGCTGGATGGGCAAAGACCTTAGTAATATTCTTTTCACAATGTATGAAAACCAGAGTTTTGGGGGTTTGTTTACTTTTTTCTGTTGTAAAAAGTTGCAACCATAAACTGGGTCAAAAATGATTTTGGGGGGAGGGAGGGGTTCTGAAATAGCTTACAGAATCTGACCTTTTAATATTTTTCTTCCAGTTGTTTCTGTTTGTGAAACTAGCATTTAATCTTCTGAACATCAAGAACCACACTTATTACTTTTATTGCATATATAAGGTATGCTAGTGGCTGGAATTAACAGAGGGCTCAAGGCACCTTAGCAAACCTTGTGCACCCCATGCAAATACCAGTCACACTTGCAATCTCTAAGCTTTTGCAGTGCACAGGCACTGCTCCCTTCATGCGTTCCAGAGATGCATGTTGGCCTACAGAGGATGGGCATCTACAGGGATGCTATAGCTGCAACCCATCTCTGTGTTGGGGGAGCAGCCTAAAGAATGGTGACCCAGCATACTCTTTCTTGCATATCAGGAAGCTTGGAGTGGGATTGTGCTTCCTTCAGGCACAGTCTCTCCTCGAACTACCCCCAGGGCAGAGTGGTTTGGTACCACCGCTTACTCAAGGCTGTTCCTTAAACGCACAATCTAGCCCAGGGCACTGGGGAATATGCAACTTTTAACTCTTCATCTTGTGTGTAGTTGTAGGGTGAGATTTTCAAAAGCATCCAGCACTGGGCAACTTTGTACTCACTGAAATCAATGGTAAACTCCAGTTGACTTAAATGGGAGGACAGTTAAGCTAGTGCTGAGCACTTTTGAAAATCCCACCTATAGCTTTTTGCTATTCTTTTAAAATGTGAAATTATAAAACGTGTGTGCAGTGAACGGACTTAAAAATTAACACATTATTATGGTGTCTTTGACTGAAATAGTGAAAAGGATTTTGGGATCTGGGATATTGGGAGATAAAAGTGCTGCTTTATGGGAAAGAAAGAAAAACGTGTGAGTTTGAATTTGTGTGTGGGTAAAGGCTGAGAACTCAGTAATGGACATTTCTTGATAAGAAATCCAAACTCCAGATCTGAGAATTGCTAGTGATTCCCACCTGCTGAGATTTGAGGCTCTGGCTCATGTCTAGAATATGTGTTGCCTTGTAATCTATATTATCCATAGATTTATGATATGAGAAATAAACAGCAGAAAAGAGAAAATGAGTGTGAGCCTTGAGAGAGAAAAACACCTCAAATGTTGGCCATGACGTAGCTTGGTAAACGCACTTTCTGATACATATTCAGAATATAATAAAATGAATGTACAACTAACCATTTTTAATATAACTAATCTGCTACGAGTATATTCCTAGAAATCAAAATCCATTTTATTACCTTGGTTGCTACAAAGCCCCCAAATTTGCATTGTTTTGAATGAACAAGAAAATAATGAATGATCTCTTCTTGGGTTACACAGTTTTCCAACCACAATACATGCCCTTTTAACTGTCCCCAACAACTCAGTCACACAATACCTAAAACCCCCTAATCAATGCCATTTTTACATAAAAAGCAAAGTACTGTTTCCCATCATAAAATGTTATAGTGTTTACACAAAGCTCCAGCTAACATCATAAAACTCTATTGATTTCCCAGTGGGGTTCTAAGAGGACAATTGACTGTGCTACACGACACACTGGTTTCTAGCTCCAAAATAAAAGTGACTTCCCTTTGGAAACTAGATCCAAAATATTGCTCTTATCAATCAGGCTTTTCAATTACTGCTTACTAAAAAAGCCATAGAGAAGGGAGAGCTGCCTCCAGAGAACTTCACCTCCAGCAGTATTTTTATGAAGACAACCAAAATCTGGAAGTTAAAGCCATAAAAAATGGCATCTTTAGAAATTTCCATCACGGTATCATATTTTTGGGGTTGGTTTATTTCTTTAAAATGAGCATCTCTGGTGAAGCACCAATGTATTCTACAGCTGCAATATATAGGGTCTGATCCAAAACCCTACGAGATCAATGACTTAAGTGAGGTTTGAATCAGGCCTGTACTGATGATTCCTGCCACTTGCTAAAAAATCTTTAAAAAATTAGGCAATTCAGTAGAATAGTCTCCAAACACACCTGGTTTACCACGTTTCCAAGGGACACTAGTGAATCTTTAAACAATAGTTTAAAAAAGGTATTTTTCCTGAAGAGAGGGTAAAATGGGACAATACGATCAAATAATAATTAAAAAAGACCCCAATATTCTGATGATGATTAAAATTGCTTCAGAGGAGTTAAAAATCTTATACAATGTGAAGTCTTCTGATGAAAACTGACTGGTATGGGGGTGGGCGGGGAGAAGCTATAATGTTCCTGGATATGTTCTTTCTATTCTTGAAATTCTACACTTCTATGAATTAAATGAACTAAAGGAAATAAACTCCTTTCCTGACAGGCTGTCATAGCAGCCCCAATCAGTTGTATAGCTTTTGTTGTCAGAAATCATTTGCTGTACTTAATTAAATAGTTCAAAATATTTAATACGTATCTAAATTACTAGGGCCATATCCTGCTCCCTTCTAGCCAATAGGAGTTTTGCAATTGACTTTAATGGGCATAGGTTCTGTGTCAGTAAGATGAAGTCCATTGCTGCACTGAATATGAAGATGAATGCTGTCATGCCGAGCTCCTACCCTTAAGGAAACTCAGTGCAGAGCGACTGGAGAAGTTAGTTTTCAATTACAAAGAAAACTTGGAATGAAAAATGAACGGGTAAAATGTGTTCATTGGGAAATACTCCTCTTTAACTAATAAAGGCTTTTAATATATGCTTTCTTACCCTCTCTCACTCAATTAAATATATGTTAATTCAATGTTAAGTTTGAGATTTAAACCCGCAAGCGTCAGGAAATTCAGCATTAAGACTCCCATGTTAACCTTAATTCTGTCCCCATTGTGCATATTACATTTTATGATAGTATCTTTCATTACATGATCACATAACATTGGAGCAATGTGACATGCTATAAGTGATGTTGAATAAGTGCATGGTTTGTTATAGAGGTTAACGAAATGTCAGCCTTACAAGGTATTTCTCATTTTGTCTTCTAAAAATATAACTAACTGCTATTTTCACAGAATTGTTATTGAAAGAAATGTCACAAACACATATGAATATGTAAATATTTTTCTATTAATTATTGTTCACGCAATCAAATAAATACTGAGTTTCTACTCAGGCTTTTCTCAGGCATTAAGGGGAGTTTTGCCTGAGAAAAGGCTTCCAGATTTGGCTTTGGGTATGTTCTGTATTATTGTATTCCTTGTTTATCTCTCTAAAGATTATATAAATTATATCAAACTGTAGGAGGATTTACATTTTTACTTTATGGAGCATAACTTTATTTTGAAAAAAAATTGCAAAACATTTGTGAAACTTTTTGTTTAAAAAATAGGATACTTTCAACAACAAAATTAAGTTCACAAATTTCAACCAGATCTACTTAATATCATTTATTGTTTAAAATCTGAATGTTACCAAAGTCTGAGTATAAGGGTACGTTTTCAAAAAGACGTACTCCCTTTAGCTGGGGCAATTTTTGCACCCATAGTTCAAATGGTGACAC